>NC_085842.1:22014781-22318281 GCF_035594765.1 Anolis carolinensis
TCCACACTCTGGGCATGGATATGGTCTCTCCCCTGTGTGGGTTCTTTGGTGCACAGCTAGTTTCCCTGATTCCCGGAAGTTCCTTCCACACTCCAGGCATTTGTATGGCTTCTCTCCTGTGTGGAGCCTTCGATGCACAGTAAGCTCTTGACTCTGACTGAAGCTCTTCCCACATTCCATACATTCGTATGGTTTCTCCCCTGTGTGGACTCTTAGATGTGCAGAAAGGTAAGCATTTAAACGGAAGCTCTTTCCACACACCAAGCATGGAAATGGTTTCTCCCCTGTATGAATGCTTCGGTGGCCAGCAAGATCTCCACTGTTAATGAAGCTCTCTCCACACTCGAGGCACTTATATGGTTTCTCCCCTGTGTGGACTCTTTGATGTGATAGAAGGTTACCGCTTAAATGGAAGCTCTTTTTGCACTCCAGGCATTTATAAGGCTTTTCACCTGTATGAAGTTGTTGGTGTGTTTTCAGATGCCCGGCAACCGGGAAACTCTTCCCACATTCCAGGCATTGATATGGTTTCTCTCCACTGTGAATTCTTTCGTGGACAGTAAGACTTCCTTTGCACCTGAAACTCTTCCCACACTCTGTGCATTGATATGGTTTCTTCCCTTTATGTATCCTTTCATGTGTAGTAAGATTTCCTCTCTTGTTGAAACTCTTACCACATTCAGTGCATTTAAATGGTTGTCCCCCTGGGTGGGTTTTCTGGCGTGAGGAAACAGCTTGACTGGTATTGTTTTCAAACTCCATGGATTTCTATGGCTCTTGCTCTCTGCCGATTCTTTTCTGCCCAATAGTCACCTGCTTGTGGAGAAAAAAATATCAATTATTAAACATGTTTTATTTGTGGGCAGGACTAGCCTTGTTTAGGTGTTGTAGTGGTTTTATTACTGGGCTTGAATCCCCACTCAATGCAAACACTTCTGGTTCACCATAGGCTCAAAATGATTTGAAGGCATGAGAAACAAAAAAAAATGTAGTTATAGGATGGAAAAAAACCCTGAAAGTGAACATAATAATGCTTTGGAGTGGTATGAAGAATTGTTCCTACTGCCCATTCTCGGTCTGTTCACCTTTATTGCATGAACAATGTTCTAAAGTCACAACTTAGGGAGACAAAGATGCTCTTTACAGGTTGACCTCCCTTTATCTAGAGTTCCAAATCCAAAATAATACAAAATTGGTCACATGGGTAGTGTTTGCTTTCTGATGGTTTAATGGACACAAAGGTTATTTCATTTGCAGAATTATTCAAAATACTACAAATAATCTCCAGTATGCGTGTATAAGTTTTATATGAAACAAAAGTGGTTCTCAGCCTGGGATCCCCAAGTGTTTTCGCCTACGGTTGATATAATCTGATGCATTTATTGGATTAATGTGAAATTGAATACAGACTGGCTCTGACTTTTGGCCCAATGCTACTGGCCCTGTTGTAATGGTCACACAGTGTTTTACTGTTGTAAATGGGGTATGATATTGGTTTTTAAGTGTGTTTTTACGATCGTTTGTTTTACTATATTTTGTATTATATGTGGCATTAATCTTGCCATTATGTAAGACCGCTCTGGGTCCCCCTGGGGGAGAAGAGCGGTATATAAATTAAATAAATAAATAAATACAACTACCAGAAATCCCAGCCAGTTTACCAGCTGTTAATGGAATGTTGGTGGGCAGGAAAAGAGATTTATAGATGAGCTTTAAGCCAACCTTAAAAACTATGGCATAGACACTGAGAACTGGGAAGCCCTGGCCTTTGAGCGCTCTAACTGGAGGTCAGCTGTGACCAGCAGTGCTGCGGAGTTCGAAGAGGCACGAATTGAGGGCTTAAGGGAGAAAGATGACAAGAGGAATGCACGTCAAGCCAACCCTGACCGTGACTGCCTTCCATCTGGAAACCGATGTCCTCACTGTGGAAGAACATACGGGTCAAGAATAGGTCTCCACAGCCACCTACGCATCCACCGCCAAGACACTACAGTTGGAGGACCATTATGCTCAGTCTACGAGGGATCACCCAAGTAAGTAAGTAAGTAAGTAACCAGCTGTTAGGATTTCTGGAACTTGAAGGCCAAAAACATCTGGGGACCCCAGGTTGAAACCACCGCAGTGTATCCAAATTGACAATTTGAATGCAATGGTCAGTGTAGATACACATAATGCAGTCCAACGCAGTTCAATTGCATTATATAAGTATAAGGCCTCATCTACACTGCCATACAATGTAGACCAGGAATGGGCAAACTTCAGCCTTCCAGGTGTTTTGAACTACAACTCTCACAATTCCTACTGGAGGGCCAAAGTTTGCCCACGCCTGCTGTACTCATATCCAGCCCAAGATATCTCATTATACACATATATGCAAATACAGATATTAAAAAAATTAAAAATCTGAAATCCAAAACATCTCTGGCCACAAGTGTTGTCCATAATAGATTCTTAATAATATTCATCTCCATACACTCTGAAGCCTCTTGGGATTTTCTCATCCACAAATAAAAATATGAACAGATCCAAACTGGATGAAAAACAAAACAAAACAAGCTATTTCACTTAACATCCATTTCCCCCTTGCACCTGAGATCGTATGTGTTGTGAATATTGTAATGTGGGAAGGTATATGCCAAAGGATCCTATGGAGAGCCATTTGAGAAAACAGAGATACAACCGGAAAACAATTAAAATTCTATCTATCTATCTATCTCCGGTGTCGCATGTTATACAACAAATTTGACAGAAAACGTAGTTCAATATGCAGTAATGTTATGTTGTAATTACTGTATTTACAAATTTAGCACCAAAATATCATGATATATTGAAAACATTGACTACAAAAATGGCTTGGATAATCCAAAGGCTTGGATAAGTGAGACTCTATTGTACTATACGGTATAACCTGGAGGAGTAAAACAGTATACTGGTTTCAGTCTTGGACTAACCTATCCTGTGGAATTAATGCATTTGAGACCACCTTAACTAACATGACTCCATGCCATGGGATTCTGGGATTTGTAGTTGAGAGTAGTGCCAGGACTTTGGCAGAGGAGGCTAAAGCTCTTGTAAAACTACAACTCCCAGGATTCCATGGCATAGAGTATGGCAGGTAAAGCAGTATTAAACTGCTACAGTGCAGGTGCACCCTGTTAGCAAATACAGTAGTCTCACTTATCCAAGCTAAACGGGCCGGCAGAAGCTTGGATAAGCGAATATCTTGGATAATAAGGAGGGATTAAGGAAAAGCCTATTAAACATCAAATTAGGTTATGATTTTACAAATTAAGCACCAAAACATCATGTTATACAACAAATTTGACAGAAAAAGTAGTTCAACACGCAGTAATGTTATGTTGTAATTACTGTATTTACAAATTTAGCACCAAAATATCATGATATATTGAAAACATTGGCTACAAAAATGGCTTGGATAATCCAGAGGCTTGGATAAGCGAGACTCTACTGTAGGTCCACCCTGAAGGATTAACTTGGAAGCACCTAAGAAGTGCAAGGAAAAGGATTGTTTCCTTGTAAACCATAAAACAATTGCAATTGTTATGTCTGGTTCAATTCACATATATCAATGCTTTTTACCAAGGTCTAGCATCAATTGGATAAAAACAATTATTCCTCTCCCTCTAATTAGGACTTTATTTTTCTTTTCTTTTTGTTGTATCAACCTAGAGCCGTGAATGATGGGTTGTGTTGTCAAATTTCAAGGTTGGAGGGCTTGTAGTTTTGTCCGCTGCCCTGATGCCATCACTCTTTTATATATATAGATTGAATAAAATACATTTTGGGGGAGAGACCACCTTGCATTGAAAGAACCCCCCCTCCCCTGCTCCAGAGGGGAAAGTAAAACTAGCAAAGGAAGGTTTTCCTTTCCATCCACAGTTGCAACCTGCATTCCAGTCTTGCACCCAGCATTGCAATCTGTTCCCCAAGCATTGCACTTCATGCTCCTGTCAATCTCCCCACCAGGCCAGTCCTGCAGCCCCAGCAAGCCCAGCATGGCATCCTTACCTCCTCGTGTCTCCTCTCTGCCTGTTTTCAGCTTTCCCGCCTCGCCAAGGAAGAACCGGAAGCGGAAGCGATGCTCCTTGGATGGTTCTCTTCAAAGACTTCCTGGGCAAAACAATGCTTCTCTAGGAACCAGGATGGCCTCCCAGGTGCTTTGGAGGCGGACAAGGCAAGGAAACCCATAGTGGGTGCATCTCTACACTCTTATAGAATCATAGAATCCTAGAATAGTAGAGTTGGAAGAGACCTCCTGGGCCATCCAGTCCAACGCCCTGCCAAGAAGCAGGAAATTGCATTCAAAACACCCCCGACAGATGGCCATCCAGCCGCTGTTCAATGAATGCAGTTTGACGTGGCTTGCGTTGCCATGGCCCAATGCTATGGAATCATGGAATTTGTAGTTTTGGTGGGACACCAGCACTCTTTGGCAAGGAAAGACCTGGAAAAACTACAACTCCCATTATCCCACCGCATGTTGCCATGGCAATTAAAGTACAGTAGAGTCCCGCTTATCCAACCTCCACTTATCCAACGTTCTGGATTATCCAACACAGTCAGCCTTTTAATAGTCAATGTTTTTGTAATCAGTGTTTTCAATACAGTGCGATGTTTAGGTGTTAAATTCGTAAATACGGTAGAGTCTCACTTATCCAACATTCTGGATTATCCAACACAGTCAGCCTTTTAATAGTCAATGTTTTTGTAATCAGTGTTTTCAATATAGTGCGATGTTTAGGTGTTAAATTCGTAAAAACGGTAGAGTCTCACTTATCCAACATTCTGGATTATCCAACACAATCGGCCTTTTAATAGTCAATGTTTTTGTAGTCAATGTTTTCAATACATTACAATGTTTTGGTGCTAAATTTGTAAATACAGTACAGTAGAGTCTCACTTATTCAAGCTTCACTTATCCAAGCTTCTGTATTATCCAACACAATTGGCCTTTTAGTAGTCAATGTTTTTGTAGTCAATGTTTTCAATACAGTGCGATGTTTTGGTGCTAAATTCGTAAATACAGTACAGTCTCATCCAAGCTTCACTTATCCAACGTTCTGTTTTATCCAAGGCAGTCTGCCTTTTAGTAGTCACTGTTTTTGTAGTAAATGTTGCAATGTTTTGGTCTAAATTCGTAAATACAGTAGAGTCTCACTTATCCAAAACTCGCTTATCCAACGTTCTGGATTATCCAATGCATTTTTGTAGTCAATGTTTTCGATACATCGTGATATTTTGGTGCTAAATTCGTAAATACAGTAATTACTACATAGCATTACTGTGTATTGAACTACTTTTTCTGTCAAATTTGTTGTATAACATGTTTTTGGTGCTTAATTTGTAAAATCATAACCTAATTTAATGTTTAATAGGCTTTTTCTTAATCTCTCCTTATTATCCAACATATTCGCTTATCCAACGTTCTGCTGGCCCGTTTACGTTGGATAAGCAAGCCTCTACTGTAAATGTTGCAATGCTTTGGTGCTAAATTCGTAAATACAGTAATTACCACATAACATTATTGTGTATTGAACTGCTTTTTCTGTCAATTTCTTGTAAAACATGATGTTTTGGTGCTTTATTTGTAAAATCATAATGTAATTTTATGTTTAATAGGCTTTTTTCTTAATCTCTCCTTATTAGCCAAGATTTTTGCTTATCCAATGTTCTGCCGGCCCGTTTATGTTGGATAAGTGAGATTCTACTGTAATGCCAAACTTTACTTATCGTGTCAGAAGCAAATTGAGAATGCAGTTATAATGTACTAGCTGTGCTCGGCCACGCGTTGCTGTGGCGAAGTCTGGTGGTATGGGAAATAAAGTATTGAGGAATTGGTGGTCGTTAAGGTAAATGTTTTCCCCTGACATTAAGTCCAGCCATGTCTGACTCAGGGGGTTGCTGCTCATCTCCATTTCTAAGCCGAAGAGCCGGCGTTGTCCGTAGACTCCTCCAAGGTCATGTGGGATGACTGCATGGAGCGGCGTTACCTTCCCGCCGGAGCAGTACCTATTGATGCACTCACATTTGCATGTTTTTGAACTTCTGGGTTGGCAGAAGCTGGGGCTAACAGTGGGGGCTCTCTCCGCTCCCCCAATTCAAACCTTTCGGTCCAGAAGTTCAGCAGCTCAGCGCTTTAACACGCTGCGCCATCAGGGGATATTATTTCCTAAAGGTTGTGAATATACAATATTTCTGTTTGGTTTTTTTTTTGTCTGTTGGAGGCAAGTATGAATGCTGCAATTAGGGAAAAATGATTAGCATGTAATGGCCTTGCAGCTTTAAAGCCTGGCTGTTTCCTCCCTGAGTGAATGTTTTGTTGGGAGGTGTTAGCTGGCCCTGATTGTTTCCTGTCTGGAATTCCCTTGTTTTCAGAGTGGTGTTCTTTGCGATATTTTATGTGCTTCTACTGTCTGTGGCCCTGAGAAAACAGAGGATTTGCCAGACTTTGATGATGGGAATACTTTGTTGGGAGGTGTTAGCTGGCCCTGATTGTTTCCTGTGTGGAATTCCCGTTTTCAGAGTTTTGTTCTTTATTTAGTGTTCTGATTTTAGAGATTGTATTATTCTGTTTTATTATACCACATTAATTTTTATATACAGTAGAGTCTCACTTATCCAACACTCGCTTATCCAACGTTCTGGATTATCCAACGCATTTTTGTAGTCAATGTTTTCAATACATCGTGATATTTTGGTGCTAAATTCGTAAATACAGTAATTACTATGACACATTACTGCACATTGAACTACTTTTTCTGTCAAATTTGTTGTATAACATGTTGTTTTTGGTGCTTAATTTGTAAAATCATAACCTAATTTGATGTTTAATAGGCTTCTCCTTAATCTCTCCTTATTATCCAACATATTCACTTATCCAACGTTCTGCCGGCCCGTTTATGTTGGATAAGTGAGACTCTACTGTATTCTGATTTTAGTGTTTATTTCCCATACCACCATACTCTGTCTTCTGTGTGCCCAGGGGGGTGTTTCTCATCTGGAATCAGCCATGGATTGAGATTCCAGGTTTTAGCCTGCCACGTTTGGACTCTTGCTTGCTGAAGTGTTCCTGAATGTAGAAACCTATTTCTTGATTTAAGGCATTGGCTTGCTGGCTGATATCCAAACACAGGATGGGCCAGAGATGTCAATGCCTTGGTCCTTTCATTACAAGCTGCTACTTCCCGACGAATGTCCAATGATGCAATACCAGCTAATTAGTATAATTTTTCTAGCGGTGTTGGACGTAGACATCCTGTGATAATGCGCCATTTATTTATTTATTTACAGTATTTATATTCCGCCCTTCTCACCCCGAAGGTGACTCAGGACAGATCACATTGTACACATATAAGGCAAACATTCAATTCCATATAACATAGAACAGAGACAGATGCAGAGACAATTTAAACCTTCTCCAGCTTCCTGAGGGTATGCTTGATTCCGGCCACAGGGGAAGCAGCTGCTTCATCATCCACTGCAACAGCACTTCCTCATTCTAACGGCGGCTGGGTGATTTTTATGGTGTCGTAAATTAGCCTCCCCACATATAAGTGGTACCTAAATTTCCTACTTGATAGATGCAACTATCTTTCGGGTTGCTTAGGTCCACAATGAGCAGGGGCTATATATTTATTTTTTAATTGACGGGTGCTCACTCAGACACACAGGCTGGCCTCGAACTCATGACCTCTTGGCCAGAGTGATTTATTGCAGCTGGCTGCTAACCAGCCTGCGCCACAGCCATTGCGCCTCATTAAGAGCCACATCCGCCGTTTTAATATGAGATGCATTCCACACATGCGTATTCAGCAGCAGAGTAGCAAAGCGCAAGGGCAGATGTCTGCACTGTATCTGGTTGTGATCCCCAGGTTGTGCCAGTAATCTTGAATGCCAAACTGCATTCATTTTACATTTTACAGAGCAGATGCCCTCAATGTATGAGACTGCTGTGTTCAGCTTTAAGATGGTCTATGTACAAAGAAAATATAATGTCCAAATAGCATATAGTATTATTAAAGTTCACTGTACAAAGCTCAATTTGATAGTACCAGACAAAATGAAAAAGAGCAACAGCTCTAACACAAAAGTTATCCAAGTCTGATATTGGTTCCAATGTATATAGGCTTCAGGGATACATAATCAATGAAAATATCTTCCAAACAAAGTAAACAGATCGTTGGTCATGTTGCTGTATACTGGAATGAAGAAAATAATGATGGGGAACTTTAATAATACTATATGCTATTTGGACATATTTTCTTTGTACATAGCCAATCTTATGTTTGTGTAGATACTTTACAAGTATTCTGGGATTTTGTATAGTGTTCAGCTTTAAAGAAAAAGAAAATGAAGACATGCTCATAGATGGAAGAAATAAGCATATTCCTCCTTTTCTTCTGTTTTAAACAAACAGCAGGGATGCCTCTTTGTCACTCACATTTTGTGACACCCGTGAGAAGAGGGATTTAAATTTTCAATAGAACACGAAAGGCTAAAAATCACCCCCAGGCCCCTTCCAAAAAGAGATCTGTGCACATATAAGCCACTCATATGCATATGTATGCCACTAACAGGATGCTGCCTTACAGCTATTGATACAAACCTCTGGGAACACAGAAGCAACATCTTAGTTTAACAAAAGAAAGAAGCTGGGGGAGGTTGATGCAGAGCCTTACCCATCACTCCTGTTGCTCAATATAAACACCAACAATAGCTTGTAAGCAATGCAAGAGAATAGGAAAGGGGATGCTGTTCTAATCGGCCCTCCACCTTTGCATGTATGGGTTATTGTGTGTTTTGCGGGCTGTATAGTCATGTTCCAGAAGTATTCTCTCCTGATGCTTGGCCCACATCTATGGCAGGCTTCCTCACAACCTCTGAGGATGCCTGCCATAGATGTGGGCGAAACGTCAGGAGAGAATACTTCTGGAACATGACTATACAGCCTGGAAAACACACAACAACCCTGTGATCCCGGCCATGAAAGCCTTCGACAACACTTTGCAGGTATGACTTCTGTGGATTTCCTTAACGTGTTCTCTTGAGGATTTTCTAAGTGTGACTCTCAATTTCTGCCAGTCACATCGAAAGACCTAGAGGTCCTTAGAGAGAAAAGGTAAATCAAATCCACAAACAATCAGATTCTTCGGAGTTGATGAGTGGAAGTGCACCATAAAGCTGTGCTGGATGATGACCTAGAGATTCCTGGAAAGCTAATAATAATAATAATAATAATAATAATAATAATAATAATAATAATAATAATAAGTGTTCGACTTGTGATTTTGTGATATGAAATCCAGCATATCTATCTTGTTTGCTGTGTCATAATAAAATAATAATAATAATAACTTTATTTTTATACCCCGCCCCATCTCCCCGGAGGGACTCCAAGCGGCTTCCAAGGGGCCTTGCCCGACACAACAATATAATAACAGCAATAAACAGCAATAACATAACAGCAATAAAACAATAAAACAAATATCCCAACAATAAAACATCAGCATCAATAAAACAGTCATAAAAATCAACATACAGCATAAAATGTTAAAAACGGGAGACTAAAACACGGATCTGGGCCAAAGTGCAGAATATTTCAAAATAGGGAGAGGTAGTTTCACAGCTAAAATAGTCAATAAAGTGCAAGGTAATAATAATGGCAATAATAATGGAAAAGCTGTTATCTTTGGTATTATAAAACAAAACAAAACATTTAAAAAATTCCACTTTAGCATTGGTCTTGTATCCCTAACTCCAGCAAATATGAAGGGTTGAAGGCTTCTTGCTATAGCTGCCAACTTTGCATCAGCAGAGATGGGTTTCCAAAAGGTATTAAATTCAATAAATGAATGATAGGTGACAGCACATGGTTGGCTAGGAGTGGAATGTTATGTACAGACCAAAACCATCAAAATGTGTCAAATCCCTTCAGTACAGGGCTTAGAAAATTGCATTTTACAGTAATAGAATGCAGATCTTCCAACATATTTTTCCTGATTCTTGTAAAAATATGATTTGGTACCTTTTAGAAACAAGCATCATGTGTGTGTGCCTCTATACATATCCATATAGCAAGGGAAGCATATACACATATACATATTATGAAAATCGTCTTGAAAAGGGGGTGGGAATATTCGAAGACATACAGATTCATGGGAATTGTAGTTTTGCAAGGTCTTCCCTGCCAAAGAGTGCTGGTGCATGACCAAACTATAAATCCCAAGATCCCATGCCACTGGGCCATGGCCGTTGAAATAGTGCTGATGACCCAAACCCCGGCTTTTAAATTAATTTAAAAACGCAGCGGAGAGTTCCGCAGGTTACTCTCCAAAGGAACAAAGCGGGACCGCAGCAGACTATTATTAAAAGACTTTTTTTCTTCATTTTCCCCTTCCCTGAACTATGTAACAAATCCCCCCAATAAAAGTAACATTTATTTTAACAGTAACACTCTCTATCTGGTTATTTTGTATCTTTCCCTGACTCCTTCCTTCGCATGAAATCTCTCTCTCTCTCCCGTCCCTTTAACTCCGGTTGAGGTTTCTCTGCCATAGATTAACATGGCGGTCGATATAAATTGGCTCATATCTCTATCAAAATTACCCCTAGAACGCTCCTCTTTTAGTCCTAACCCTTTCTAAGGCTCCTGACTCGAAGACAACCAGCAGAACCGGAATCGGTCCAGTTTTCGGCACCTCAACAGCTGACTGTCAAACGGGACCGACGGCTCCTTACAAGCTAAAATGCTGCCTTATCCCGGATTTTCCTCTCCCCGCGGAAAGGGTTTAAGAGATCCCTAGCCCCTTTCTGTGAATTGGGGATGGGGGGGATCGCTCTCTCGCTGGGGAGACATAGTTCTCCAAGGACCCTCGCCCTCTGCAGCTGCCAAGGGGTGCCCGGACGGGTGCCCTCCACGTTTCATTCATACTTTTCATGATTTTATGAAGGAGAAGAACACTCTTCCCCAGACCTACCCCTGGACTTATGAAATCTTATACTTCCAAAGACTGCAACCCACATGTGCCCCTTCCCATGCCATCTCTATGAATTCCTTATGAACTCTTTTTCCTCATGTATTTGTGAATTTCCATATTCTATGTACTTGGACACTCTCATGACTCACTGTTGTATGAATTTCCATATCGGGTTCCCCAGATGTTGTGAACTTCGTCCTTATCAAATGTTTTCTATTGCTTATATCATTCATGATGCCCCTTTATGCAATGTCACCCACCTTTATGGATTCTCCTTTATTTCCTTGAAATCTATCTATCTGCCTATATGTATTTGTACTCTTTGGGATCCCCGGAAAATATGTGTTTTTCCCAGCTGGGTTTATGTTCCAACTTTATTTTAATTTTCATTCTATCCCATATAATTATCAAATCATGAAATCTAATGGGAAATATTATGACCCCAACATGAACTCTAGCCCTATGACCCAGACCTCCCTTCCCAAAAACAAAAGGATAATCTGCCACAGTTTAATCCAATCTCATTCCGATCGCATGGACAATATAGGGCGAGTCACCAAATTCCTAAAGGTGACTCGCCCCCAAGGCAAACATTGTCATATCCCAGGCCAGGACGCCGCAGGAAGGCACCCTGTGGGGCCGTCAATGACGGCTCATCACCACCCATCACCACTTCCCGTCTGACACCCCAAAGATATATCTAAAATCTGTGAACGTGACAGGACCCCGGACATCCTTGATGGGTGTCATAAATTCCTTTAGAAATCGGCTGGGCCAGAATTAATCTGATATTTCCCGTCCGGTCACCTCATTGTTTCAATAGCTCCCTCCTCCTCCTCTCTGATTGGCCCGAGGGGGGACAAAAAGCGGCTCCCCATTGGGCCAGCAGAGCAAGGCGGGAAACGAAAGCCCGCCTCGTTCAACCTCTCAGCCTATCCACGATCAGATGGGCGGGGAAGCGGGGCGGGAAATTCAAAGGGCTGTCAGACCGAAACATTGTATAAATATGGCTTTATTTGAAACATATGTTACGCTAGTAGATTGAATGATCGCTATTAGCGTCCTTTTCAGCTGAATTGCTAAATAAAAACTCCTTGGCGGATTTTCCTTCAACTTGGCGGACCTTCTTCATTTCAGGCTTCAGGTTGTATTGCGGCTTATATTCTTCTTTTGGCTTCGCCAAGGTCCGTTCCCTCAGGACCGGATCGGCTCTCTCCTTAAGGGGCCCGATCCCCCAGAAACGCGGTCGACAACATAATTTGGCCTCACCACGAAGGGACTTGCTTGGAAGTTCCAAAAATCAATTTTTTAGGCTAAAATTCCAAGCGGCGACCTTGGTCCAGATATTCTGGAACAGGTTGGGGAGAGAAACGGCTGCAAGGAGGGCCCTCCGACCAACAATTTGACCTCATTTCACATCCAAATTTCTCTGGCAGTCCCTTTCTCTCTCTAGATCTGATTCAGGGTACTGAACAAAGGAGCCAGATAGGAGGAAGCAGATTTTTAGCTCCTCGAAGGAAAGGCGCCAACGTGAAACAGGGGACGCCCTGTAAAAATAAAAGGGAACCGGCCCCGTTGTTGAGACCCAGGTGGGAGGAGCCCTGGAGGTATTGCACTTCGGATCAGGGCTCGGTAACAAATTCCTGGTGAAACACGGGAAGATCTGGCACCCGGGGGGCGTGTGAGAACAGTCTGGCTTGTAAGATTACAGGTTCAAGGATCGCGGGGTAGGGGGACGGTTGTGTTCCCGGGGCACCTGCGGATCCCACGGACGCCAGCCATTCAATCTTGGTGGAAGGAACTCTCGGTAGGACGAGCGGCACCTAGCCGGTTGGGTGAGTCGTTACTCCGTTAACTGTCAGGTACTGGGCAGGGGCTGAGCCAAGAATGGGTGTTTGTTCAGCACGTCTAGGGTGTCCCACCCCAGCAGACATCCCCAGGGATTCTCCATTGGGTAAGATCCTGGCCAATTGGGGTGGGCTTTGCATCGAAAAACATGGTGCAGGCCAGGTTGGGCTAACTCAGAGCACATAAGTGGCCCCTTGTGGCCCTTGAAGGGGGGACAGCTTGCCCCCCCCCCGCTTGAGTCACCGAATTCGGAGTGTTGACCTAAGGTGACTCACCATGGGGAGGGCAGGTGGTTCCAGCTTGCTTATATTGCAATGTTCATGGCCTTAAGCCAGAGGGAGAGTGGAAGGGGAAGAGGGGGTCCAAGTCTTCCCATGCAGGGACGTGGGCTCAAAACCTACCCTCCTCAGAAGCTCCCCTCTAGACCTACTTCCCCTCCCGCCTCCACCAGAAGAGGAACTTCTGGAGACATTTGCTTACCCCCCACCTTACCAAACCCGACCCCCATCCCTTGCCTCACCTCATCCCCCGTTTTCTCCCCTGATCTGAGTCTTGCACCGACCCAGAACCCCCAAATCGACCCTTCAAGGGAACCTCTGCTTCCCGGGATCCCACACTCCCAGACTCACTCTCCCAACTCCCTACCATTTACCCCCGTCTCCCTTCCGTTTCCCAGCCCTCTGTTTTCTCTCAGCCCCATCTCCCCTCCGTTTCCCAACCTCCTATTCCCTCTCCACCCCTCCCCAACCGAATCCCTCTAAGCCTTTTTCCCTTCCACCCCAAAGACTTCTTCCCCCTTGCAGCCCCCCTCCCTTAATCTCTCCCTCTCTTCCTCTCGCTCGTCCTTTTTGACCAGAGGAACAGGGGGGAAAGAAGGGGGCGGGGGGGGGGGGATGAGGACCCTCAGAGGAAGGAGGAATTGACTGTTCAGAGACTTGGGAATCTTATCCCGCCACCAAAATACGTACATGCTATGAATGCAAACTATGTCAACCTCCCACCCAGTTGCATTCTGCTTGAGGTGAAGGAAGTCAGTCTGTAATCAAAAGATTACAGAGGTGAGGCAGTCCAATATTTAGAAACCCCTCTTTAGTTACTCTTTTGTTGACATAAATGTGAGATATAATAATAATAACAGGAAAAACTCAGCTGCTATCAGGACCTCAAGATTGAACTTCAAACTCTGGCAGAAACCAGTACAGGTGGTCCCGGTGGTGATTGGCACACTGGGTGCTGTGCCAAGAGATCTCAGCCAGCATTTGGAAACAATAGACATTGACAAAATTACGATCTGCCAACTGCAAAAGGCCACCCTACTGGGATCTGCGCGCATCATCCGAAAAGACATCACACAGTCCGAGACACTTGGGAAGTGTTCGACTTGTGATTTTGTGATACGAAATCCAGCATATCTATCTTGTTTGCTGTGTCATACAATAATAATAATAATAATAATAATATGCCCTAACATTAGCCCTTTTGTATGAGTTCTTTAGAATATAACTTGTTCTTCATTGCTGACATTGTCCTGAAGAAGGAATACTACTTGAAATGAGTCCACAAATAAAGACCATTTTGCAGCTTCAGGGTTTTTTCTATTTCGTTTCTTGTTGCTGTCATTTTTAGACCTGAAATAGGACAACTTTCAACCAGAGACTTCAAGAGTAAGATTCCCACCTGAAACTACTTGAAGTTACAATGCACAAATAAAGAAATGTAAACTTTATTGGAAAGGTATAAAACATGGTAGAAAAAAAAGAAAGAAATTTACAAAACAGTGAATGCAGAATGCATGGTCTTAAAATGCATTAATGAATACATTGTGACAATGGAAACAGTTCTAATGTGACTAGACTATAAAAAGAAGGAACACTAAATTAAGTATTATAAATCAATTTAAAAGAGAAAAATCTAAGGACCATTAAGTGGCTGTAAATCAACAACAGAATCTTTAACCATGGCCCCATCTACCCTGCCATATAATGCAGTTTTCAAACTGCATTATATGGTCAGTGCAGGCTCATATAATGCAGTTCAATGCAAGCAAACTGCATTATATGGCAGCCTAGATGGAGCCATATTTTCAGTACTACTACCATAGTAACAAATGTTCTGAATATATGGCACTGGACCGCATAAATAGGAGTATAGTGTCTATATCCAGGCAAGTCATGCTACCCTTCTGTTCTGCCTTGGAGCAGAGGGAGAAAATAGACAGATAGATGATAGATTTCAAAGTAATTTTACTGTTTGCAAAGAGTAATCACTGTGGTCACCAGACCAATACGTAGCAAAGTTGGTAAAACTGCCACCCTTTACACTGAGTGTCAGCTCGATTTACACCATTGTTACAAACATGCGCAGTTGTAACTCATGATTTCATACACACTTCCTAACAAGGTGGCACTACCATATTTGGGGGTATTGTTGCTCAATAAATGTCTCATGATTTACAAGAGTTATACAGAGTTCAAATGCCAGGCTCAGCAAGTTATCTAAAGTACAGAGATCAGCAACTTGTTCAAAGTAGAAAAATCAGCAACTTGTTCAAAGTACAGAGGACAACAAGTTATTTAGAGTTCAAGTAAGATTTCCTTGATTCAGCTCCTACAATGGTATAGGATTCATAATCTAAATATTATATACTAAAAGAATATATGAAATATCTAACATATAATACAAACTAATCATCACAAAAAAAGAATATCTAAAGATAGGAATAACTGACAGCCTTCTTTCTAGAAATTCTTACTATGTCATTTATTTTTGGGTCAATCTGTTTTCTAGAGGCAAGCATGCATAAAATGGCAACACAAAGATTCTTAAAACCAAATTGAAAATCTCTGCTAAATAGCAGAGCATTTCTCTCTTTTAAAAATATTTCAGTTTCATTGATGTTTTAATACAGATAAACTAATTCACACTGTAATAATCAACATCCAGAAAGCAAAATTTAAAGAAAAGTACTATACAATAAAAATCCCATATTCACAAGGGTTACATTTCTGACTCTATGGCAACTCCTAGGGGACTGACATTGGTGGCTCTAAGGATCTTTGGTGCAGTTAAGATGAATATATGGTTTCATCCCTAGAGCTTAAATCTTCAGTTTGTTCAGTTCAATCAGGGTTTTGAATTTAGATACAAGTTGTGTGGATCTGATGTCTGATGTTAAAATGCCATTTAGCCTTTCCCCAAACTCAGAGCAAGAATGCTATTGGGTTACAATTCCCATTATTCTGAGACTGCAAGGTAGATAATTGGAAGTGATGGGAATTGTCATTCAGCTCCTGGTGGTGGTGCAGTGTGTTAAAGCGCTGAGCTGCTGAACTTGCAGACTGAAAGGTCCCAGGTTCAAATCCCGGGAGCGGAATGAGCGCCCGCTGTTAGCCCCAGCTCCTGCCAACCTAGCAGTTTGAAAACATGCAAATGTGAGTAGATAAATAGGTACCGCTCCGGCGGGAAGGTAACGGCACTCCATGCAGTCATGCCGGCCACATGACTTTGAAGGTGTCTACAGACAACGGCGGCTCTTCGGCTTAGAAATGGAGATGAGCACCAACCCCCAGTCAGTCACGACTGGACTTAACGTCAGGGGAAAACCTTTACCTTTACAACCTAACATCTAGGGACCCAAATTAAAAACTAAAGAGCACCAGCTAATATATAAAAGAATTATAGTTGTCTCTCTACATCCACGGATTTTCCATCTATTCAATGGCCCGTTGTAGCAGCTCTACTGAACTGGTTAGAAGAATGGTTCCATTTTGATAATCAAAGCCTCATAGGTTTTTGAAGGAGCTGATTTAAAATTTGGCTTGCATGCATACCCACTTTATGAAGAAGTGGCGGAACACCCAAACTTTAATAAACACCCAATTAGGAAAATTCCGATGAGCACTTGGAACGAACTCTACTTCGGTTTTTTGAAGCATTGTTTCCTTTTTTCACTGAAGGTCTTTGCTCTATGCGTTTGGATATTTTTTTTCCCTGCGCATGCATCCTTTCATGACGAGTAAAGCTTTGTTTATATCTGAAACGCTTTCCGCACTCCATGCACTGATGTGGTTTCTCTCCCGTGTGGCTCCTCCGGTGGCTGGAAAGGTGCGAATGTTGACTGAAGCATTTCCC
This sequence comes from Anolis carolinensis, assembly GCF_035594765.1. Taxonomy (NCBI): domain Eukaryota; kingdom Metazoa; phylum Chordata; class Lepidosauria; order Squamata; family Anolidae; genus Anolis; species Anolis carolinensis. The sequence goes on from NC_085842.1 coordinate 22,031,758, forward strand.
ACAGGTGGTGCATTTATAGGGTTTCTCACCAGTGTGGGTACTTAGGTGGGCGTTAAGGCTAGTACTTAAGCGGAAGTTCTTTCCACACTCCATGCATTTATAGGGTTTCTCCCCTGTGTGGTGTTTTTGATGATTACTGAGACCTCCGCTATAGCTGAAGCTTTTTCCACATATTTGGCATTTATATGGCTTCTCTCCAGTGTGGATTCTTAGATGTATAGTAAGGTGTGGCTTTTGTCGGAAGCTCTTTCCACACTCTGGGCATGGATATGGTCTCTCCCCTGTGTGGGTTCTTTGGTGCACAGCTAGTTTCCCTGATTCCCGGAAGTTCCTTCCACACTCCAGGCATTTGTATGGCTTCTCTCCTGTGTGGAGCCTTCGATGCACAGTAAGCTCTTGACTCTGACTGAAGCTCTTCCCGCATTCCATACATTCGTATGGTTTCTCCCCTGTGTGGACTCTTAGATGTGCAGAAAGGTAAGCATTTAAACGGAAGCTCTTTCCACACACCAAGCATGGAAATGGTTTCTCCCCTGTATGAATGCTTCGGTGGCCAGCAAGATTTCCACTGTTAATGAAGCTCTCTCCACACTCGAGGCACTTATATGGTTTCTCCCCTGTGTGGACTCTTTGATGTGATAGAAGGTTACCGCTTAAATGGAAGCTCTTTTTGCACTCCAGGCATTTATAAGGCTTTTCACCTGTATGAAGTTGTTGGTGCGTTTTCAGATGCCCGGCAACCGGGAAACTCTTCCCACATTCCAGGCTTTGATATGGTTTCTCTCCACTGTGAATTCTTTCGTGGACAGTAAGACTTCCTTTGCACCTGAAACTCTTCCCACACTCTGTGCATTGATATGGTTTCTTCCCTTTATGTATCCTTTCATGTGTAGTAAGATTTCCTCTCTTGTTGAAACTCTTACCACATTCAGTGCATTTAAATGGTTGTCCCCCTGGGTGGGTTTTCTGGCGTGAGGAAACAGCTTGACTGGTATTGTTTTCAAACTCCATGGATTTCTATGGCTCTTGCTCTCTGCCGATTCTTTTCTGCCCAATAGTCACCTGCTTGTGGAGAAAAAAATATCAATTATTAAACATGTTTTATTTGTGGGCAGGACTAGCCTTGTGTAGGTGTTGTAGTGGTTTTATTACTGGGCTTGAATCCCCACTCAATGCAAACACTTCTGGTTCACCATAGGCTCAAAATGATTTGAAGGCATGAGAAACAAAAAAAAAATGTAGTTATAGGATGGAAAAAAAACCCTGAAAGTGAACATAATAATGCTTTGGAGTGGTATGAAGAATTGTTCCTACTGCCCATTCTCGGTCTGTTCACCTTTATTGCATGAACAATGTTCTAAAGTCACAACTTAGGGAGACAAAGATGCTCTTTACAGGTTGACCTCCCTTTATCTAGAGTTCCAAATCCAAAATAATACAAAATTGGTCACATGGGTAGTGTTTGCTTTCTGATGGTTTAATGGACACAAAGGTTATTTCATTTGCAGAATTATTCAAAATACTACAAATAATCTCCAGTATGCGTGTATAAGTTTTATATGAAACAAAAGTGGTTCTCAGCCTGGGATCCCCAAGTGTTTTCGCCTACGGTTGATATAATCTGATGTATTTATTGGATTAATGTGAAATTGAATACAGACTGGCTCTGACTTTTGACCCAATGCTACTGGCCCTGTTGTAATGGTCACACAGTGTTTTACTGTTTTAAATGGGGTATGATATTGGTTTTTAAGTGTGTTTTTACGATCGTTTGTTTTACTATATTTTGTATTATATGTGGCATTAATCTTGCCATTATGTAAGACCGCTCTGGGTCCCCCTGGGGGAGAAGAGCGGTATATAAATTAAATAAATAAATAAATAAATAAATAAATACAACTACCAGAAATACCAGAAACAAGGTAGCCAGAGATATAATTGTCCACATGGTGAAACGAACGACAAGAGAAGAAATATTTAGAAGGTCCAAACTTAATCCGATTATATATAAAGACAAGAAAATTATGATTTACAAAGAGTTCCCCCAGTCTACCTTGAACAACAGAAGAAAATATTTCTTCCTAACGGACGAGCTAAAACGCCTACAAATTAGGTTCAGATGGGAGAGACAGGAAGGCTTAATGTTAACTTATAAGGACGAGAAGGTTTGGATAAAATCAGAGGAAAAAGCCGATGAATTTTACAGAAAGTTAAAGAAGGACCAATCAAAACAACAACCACCAAGCTGGGAAAAAAATCCAAAACAGTCAAAGAAGAGAAGAGAAGAGTCGCCAAAGGACATCCAAACACCTCTGTTTACCAGGAACGATCCAAAGGAAGCGTCGGATGAGGAGGAGGGAGCAGCAAGTGACATAGCTACAGATGAGTAGTTTTTTAAGCTCAATAAAGATTTTTTCTAACAACATTAATGGTTTAAATTCTCAAATTAAAAAAAAAAGGTTGTTTAACTATTTTGCAAAAAATAAGTATGAGGTTATAGCTTTGCAGGAAACGCGTATTGCCAATAAGCATATTAGGCATTTAACAAATAATAAATTGGGCTTCGCCTTCCATTCTCTAGATGGGAAAAAGAAAAGAGGGGTCTCATTGTATATAGATGAAAAATTAAAACCAGAAGAGGTATTCAGAGACAGTGAGGGAAGAATGATCGCGGTCAAAATAATATTAGATCGGGAATCTATCCTAATCTGTAATGTCTACATGCCAAACGGGCCAAAAAGAAAATTTATTAAATTATTAAGGGAAAAATTTAATCAAGCAGAAGCGGATCACTGGCTAATAATTGGCGACTTTAACGGTATTATAGATAATAACTTAGATAAATCAACACAAAAAAGAAGTAAACAAAAGAAGGAAAAGAAATCACTCCCGAAAAATTTTCTACAGCTAGTAGAAGAATTCGATTTATTAGATACATGGAGAATTAAAAATCCTAAACAAAAAGATTTTACACACTATTCAAATAGACATAAGCTATGGACAAGGATAGACATGATTTGGGCCTCAAAAAGTTTGATATCTAAAATACAAGAAACAAGAATATTGGCAAGAGATCTATCAGACCATTGCCCAATAATTATGTCAATAAACAGAAGTAAGTTAACAAGAAACTGGAGATTAGATGATAATTTGATAAAACAAGAAGGAGACATTGAGAGGGTAAGACAAATGACTAAAGAATACTTCTTACTAAACGATAATTCCAATACCAATCCACAAATTATTTGGGACGCATACAAGGCATACGCTAGAGGGTTTTTTATACAACAAAAGGCAAGGAAAAATAGGATCAAAAACCAAAAGATACAAAAAATACAAAGAGAAATCGAGGAATGGGAAAAAAATTGAAATTAGACCCAGGTAAAAGTAATATATCAATAAAATTAAATTTTTTACAAAAAGAAAAAATGAACCTCCAATTAGAGAATCTGGCTAAGCAACTAAAGTGGACAAGGCAAAATGCCTTCGAAAACGCCAACAAGCCAGGAAAATGGCTAGCTAGAATAATAAGGAAAAAAACAAACAAACAGCAAATTGTTAATATTAAATCAAATGGGAAAATTATATGTACAGATGATGAAATAATAGCTGAATTTGAGAAATTTTACAAAAAATTGTATAAAAAAGATGAAATCAATTTAGAAGCTATAACAAAATATATTTGTAAACAAAAGTTATCAAAAATATCGGAAGAGGATAGATTTAACTTAAACAGAGAAATTACAGTAGAAGAAATCAAAAAAGCTATAGCAAAATTAAATTCAGATAAAGCCCCAGGTCCGGATGGATTCACCGCCGGCTTTTACAAAATTGATGAGGAAATAATATTGAAATACCTAAAAAAAATAATGAACATAGCTCTAAGCGAAGGCAAAATACCAGATTCGTGGAAAAAAGCCGAGATAGTTCTGTTACATAAAGAGGGAACAGATCCAAGTAACGTAAAGAATTACCGCCCCATATCATTACTGAACAACGATTATAAAATTTATACCAAGGTATTGGGAGAAAGATTCACAAAATTCTTAAATGAATGGATTGCGGAAGATCAGACAGGCTTCCTGCCCAACAGGAGCACAAAAGACAATATCCGGATTGTTATTGACACCATTGAATATCTTGAACAAAACCACCAAAAGGAAGTCGGCCTCTTAGCATTAGATGCGGAGAAGGCTTTCGACAATGTAAATTGGGATTTTTTAAAAATATTATTTGAAGAATTGGACATGGGAAACCAATTTCTAAACGGGATTAATGCAATCTATGAAAAACAATATGCAAAAATAAAAATAAATGGCAGGCTGACGGAAGAATTCGAAATTCAAAAAGGAACAAGACAGGGCTGCCCACTGTCCCCCTTAATCTTTATATTTACTTTAGAAATTTTATTGAGATCAATAAGAAAAGAGGAAAATTTAAAGGGTATAAAAATAGAGAAACAAGAATTAAAGGTACGAGCCTTCGCCGACGACGTGATTTGTATATTAGAAAACCCAAAAGAAAGAATAAAAGATTGGTTAGAGAAAATAGAGGAGTATGGGACCCTGGCTGGCTTTAAAATTAATAAGGAAAAAACAACGATCTTAACAAAGAATATGTCAAACAAAAGTCAGGGGGAACTTAAAGATATTTCGGGATTAAAAATTGTCAAGAAATTTAAATATTTAGGAATCTGGATAGGAAATAGAAATAATCAACTATTGGAACTTAATTATGGAACGAAATGGAATGAGATTAAAAGGGACCTAGAAAATTGGAAAAACCTAAATATATCACTATTGGGTAGAATAGTAATAATAAAAATGAATGTATTGCCTAAATTACTATACCTTTTCCGTAACATCCCCATCATTAGAGGCAAAAAACTATTCAACGATTGGAATCGCGAACTAAACAAATTCATCTGGAAAAATAAAAAACCTAGAATTAAATTTACCACGATGACTACCCCAAAAGAAAGAGGGGGATTTGACATTCCAAATTTAAATTTATACCATGAAGCATGTGCGTTAGATTGGATAAGAGATTGGGTAAGATTGGAAAAAATTAAAATACTATCACTAGAAGGAAGTGACCTGAGATGGGGATGGCATGGCTACTTATGGCAAGACAAAGCGAAAATAGATAAACAATTTGGTAACCACTTTGTTAGAGCAGCATTATTGGCAACCTGGCAAAAATATAAGAGATTTCTTTACAAAAAAACCCCACTTTGGTTGTCTCCGTTAGAGGCAACGCAACGTAGGTTGCTCGGCTGGCAAAAATGGCCGACGTATTCGGAAATTATTAAGAAAGTAGAGGCGGGGATACTTATACCCCCGATGAAAGAATGGGAGGACATTAAAAAAGAATATAAGAATGTCACATGGCTACAATATCATCAATTAAAAGAATGTTATAAAAAAGATAAAAAATTAGGTTTCAGTACCACTACAAATTTTTGGGACAATCTGCTGAAAAGGGAGAAAAAAGTTATAACAATCCTTTATAAAAAACTGCTTGAATGGAATACGGAATCCGAAATAGTCAAAGAATCAATGATAAAATGGTCCAGGAACCTGGGAAGACCTATAACTATAGATGAATGGCACACTATATGGAATAAAAAAATTAAATTATGCTACTCTACTGATCTAAAGGAAAACTGGCTGAAAACAATACACAGATGGTATTTGACGCCTAAAAAATTAGGATTTATGTACAAAAATAGAGATAATAGATGTTGGCATTGTAGGGAACGAGTAGGATCATATTTCCACATGTGGTGGAATTGTAAGATAATAAAAAAGTATTGGAAAACAATTCACACAGAATGTAAAAAGATATTAAAACTGGAATTTGAGTGCAAACCGGAATATTATTTACTAGGTCTATATAACTTTAAAGAAGGGGGGATAACAACTCCAGAGCAAGAGAAGAAGAATAAGGAAAGACTATTTACATATATGGTAACGGCCGCCAGACTTGTGATAGCAAGAAACTGGAAGGACGGAAAAAATCTCTCAAAAGAATTGTGGCTGGAGAAACTAATGGATATTAAAAACATGGACAGACTAACCTTCCTGATCAAAAAAACTACGGGAAGACCAATGAGAGAAACAAATTGGTCACCCCTGGAAGAATATCTTCAATGATGATGAAATGAAGAAACTACATGTTTGAAGATGGAAGCTGGTTGATTGGAAGTCATGTACCCCTCCCCCCTATCCTACCCCCCTAGGATAGGGCTTTCCCCCCCTTCCCTATTTACCTATTGCCCTTCCCCTCCCCAATCACCTATTCCCCAATATTTCCCTCCCTTCCTTTTCCTATGCTTCCCCTCACATACATGAGTCATATCCTCCTCCCTCACCCTCCCCCACAATTCATTGTAAAACCTCAATAAAAATTATTTAAAATAAATAAATAAATAAATAAATACAACTACCAGAAATCCCAGCCAGTTTACCAGCTGTTAATGGAATGTTGGTGGGCAGGAAAAGAGATTTATAGATGAGCTTTAAGCCAACCTTAAAAACTATGGCATAGACACTGAGAACTGGGAAGCCCTGGCCTTTGAGCGCTCTAACTGGAGGTCAGCTGTGACCAGCAGTGCTGCGGAGTTCGAAGAGGCACGAATGGAGGGCTTAAGGGAGAAAGATGACAAGAGGAATGCACGTCAAGCCAACCCTGACCGTGACTGCCTTCCATCTGGAAACCGATGTCCTCACTGTGGAAGAACATACGGGTCAAGAATAGGTCTCCACAGCCACCTCCGCATCCACCGCCAAGACACTACAGTTGGAGGACCATTATGCTCAGTCTACGAGGGATCACCCAAGTAAGTAAGTAAGTAAGTAAGTAACCAGCTGTTAGGATTTCTGGAACTTGAAGGCCAAAAACATCTGGGGACCCCAGGTTGAAACCACCGCAGTGTATCCAAATTGACAATTTGAATGCAATGGTCAGTGTAGATACACATAATGCAGTCCAACGCAGTTCAATTGCATTATATAAGTATAAGGCCTCATCTACACTGCCATACAATGTAGACCAGGAATGGGCAAACTTCAGCCTTCCAGGTGTTTTGAACTACAACTCTCACAATTCCTACTGGAGGGCCGAAGTTTGCCCACGCCTGCTGTAGACTCATATCCAGCCCAAGATATCTCATTATACACATACAGTAGAGTCTCACTTATCCAACACTCGCTTATCCAACGTTCTGGATTATCCAACGCATTTTTGTAGTCAATGTTTTCAATATATCGTGATATTTTGGTGCTAAATTCATAAATACAGTAATTACTATATAGCATTACTGCGTATTGAACTACTTTTTCTGCCAAATTTGTTGTCTAACGTGATGTTTTGGTGCTTCATTTGTAAAATCATAACCTAATTTGATGTTTAATAGGCTTTTCCTTAATGCCTCCTTATTATCCAACATATTCGCTTGTCCAACATTCTGCCGGCCCGTTTATGTTGGATAAGTGAGACTCTACTGTATATGCAAATACAGATATTAAAAAAATTAAAAATCTGAAATCCAAAACATCTCTGGCCACAAGTGTTGTCCATAATAGATTCTTAATAATATTCATCTCCATACACTCTGAAGCCTCTTGGGATTTTCTCATCCACAAATAAAAATATGAACAGATCCAAACTGGATGAAAAACAAAACAAAACAAGCTATTTCACTTAACATCCATTTCCCCCTTGCACCTGAGATCGTATGTGTTGTGAATATTGTAATGTGGGAAGGTATATGCCAAAGGATCCTATGGAGAGCCATTTGAGAAAACAGAGATACAACTGGAAAACAATTAATCTATCTATCTTCTATCTATCTATCTATCTATCTATCTATCTATCTATCTATCTATCTATCTCCGGTGTCGCATGTTATACAACAAATTTGACAGAAAACGTAGTTCAATATGCAGTAATGTTATGTTGTAATTACTGTATTTACAAATTTAGCACCAAAATATCACGATATATTGAAAACATTGACTACAAAAATGGCTTGGATAATCCAAAGGCTTGGATAAGTGAGGCTTGGATAAGTGAGACTCTATTGTACTATACGGTATAACCTGGAGGAGTAAAACAGTATACAGGTTTCAGTCTTGGACTAACCCAGGGGTCCTCAAACTTTTTAAGCCGAGGGCCGGTCCACAATCCTTCAGACTGTTGAGGGGCCGGATTATCATTTGAAAAAAAAAATACAAACAAATTCCGATGCACACTGCATATGTCTTATTTGTAGTGCAAAAACAACAACAACAACAACAACAAAAGAACAATACAATATTTTTTAAAAAAACAATTTTAACCAACATACATTTATCAGGATTTCAATGGGAAGTGTGGCCCTGCTTCTGGCCAGTGAGATAGTCAAGTTAATTAGGGTTGTTGTTGTTGTTGTTGTGTGCCTTCAAGTCATTTCAGACTTTGGGTGAGCCGAAGTCTAAAATTTATTTATTTATTTATTATTTACTGCATTTATTTATTACATTTGTATCACACCCTTCTCACCCCAAAGGGGACTCAGAGTGGCTTACAAGTACATACAATATATTATATTATTAGCATAGCACAATATTAGCTTTATATATTACTATATTGAACTATACCACTATACTGTAATATTATTAGTAATATTATATGTAATATAGAATATATAATTAATATTATTATATGGTATTATTATTCGTGTTATATTGAATTACATCATAATATTATTATCAATATTATATGTATTATATGTATATACAATATATTATATTATAAAACTGAGGGCGGGGGCCAGGTAAATGACCTCGGAGGGCCGCATCCGGCCCCCGGGCCTTAGTTTGGGGACCCCTGGACTAACCTATCCTGTAGAATTAATGCATTTGAGACCACCTTAACTAACATGACTCCATGCCATGGGATTCTGGGATTTGTAGTTGAGAGTAGTGCCAGGACTTTGGCAGAGGAGGCTAAAGCTCTTGTAAAACTACAACTCCCAGGATTACATGGCATAGAGTATGGCAGGTAAAGCAGTATTAAACTGCTACAGTGCAGGTGCACCCTGTTAGCAAATACAGTAGTCTCACTTATCCAAGCTAAACGGGCCGGCAGAAGCTTGGATAAGCGAATATCTTGGATAATAAGGAGGGATTAAGGAAAAGCCTATTAAACATCAAATTAGGTTATGATTTTACAAATTAAGCACCAAAACATCATGTTATACAACAAATTTGACAGAAAAAGTAGTTCAACACGCAATAATGTTATGTTGTAATTACTGTATTTACAAATTTAGCACCAAAATATCATGATATATTGAAAACATTGGCTACAAAAATGGCTTGGATAATCCAGAGGCTTGGATAAGCGAGGCTTGGATAAGTGAGACTCTACTGTAGGTCCACCCTGAAGGATTAACTTGGAAGCACCTAAGAAGTGCAAGGAAAAGGATTGTTTCCTTGTAAACCATAAAACAATTGCAATTGTTATGTCTGGTTCAATTCACATATATCAATGCTTTTTACCAAGGTCTAGCATCAATTGGATAAAAACAATTATTCCTCTCCCTCTAATTAGGACTTTATTTTTCTTTTCTTTTTGTTGTATCAACCTAGAGCCGTGAATGATGGGTTGTGTTGTCAAATTTCAAGGTTGGAGGGCTTGTAGTTTTGTAGTTTTGTCCGCTGCCCTGATGCCATCACTCTTTTATATATATAGATTGAATAAAATACATTTTGGGGGAGAGACCACCTTGCATTGAAAGAACCCCCCCTCCCCTGCTCCAGAGGGGAAAGTAAAACTAGCAAAGGAAGGTTTTCCTTTCCATCCACAGTTGCAACCTGCATTCCAGTCTTGCACCCAGCATTGCAATCTGTTCCCCAAGCATTGCACTTCATGCTCCTGTCAATCTCCCCACCAGGCCAGTCCTGCAGCCCCAGCAAGCCCAGCATGGCATCCTTACCTCCTCGTGTCTCCTCTCTGCCTGTTTTCAGCTTTCCCGCCTCGCCAAGGAAGAACCGGAAGCGGAAGCGATGCTCCTTGGATGGTTCTCTTCAAAGACTTCCTGGGCAAAACAATGCTTCTCTAGGAACCAGGATGGGCTCCCAGGTGCTTTGGAGGCGGACAAGGCAGTGTATCAATGGAAAGGCAAGGAAACCCATAGTGGGTGCATCTCTACACTCTTATAGAATCATAGAATCCTAGAATAGTAGAGTTGGAAGAGACCTCCTGGGCCATCCAGTCCAACGCCCTGCCAAGAAGCAGGAAATTGCATTCAAAACACCCCCGACAGATGGCCATCCAGCCGCTGTTCAATTAATGCAGTTTGACGTGGCCCAATGCTATGGAATCATGGAATTTGTAGTTTTGGTGGGACACCAGCACTCTTTGGCAAGGAAAGATCTGGAAAAACTACAACTCCCATTATCCCATCACATGTTGCCATGGCAATTAAAGTACAGTAGAGTCCCGCTTATCCAACCTCCACTTATCCAACGTTCTGTATTATCCAACGCAGTCGGCCTTTTAGTAGTCAGTGTTTTTGTAGTCAATGTTTTCAATACATTGAAGTTTTGGTGCTAAATTCATAAATACAGTACAGTAGAGTCTCACTTATCCAATGTTCCGGATTATCCAACACAGTCAGCCTTTTAGTAAATGTTTTTGTAGTCAATGTTTTCAATACAGTGCGATGTTTTGGTGCTAAATTCGTAAATACAGTACAGTAGAGTCTCACTTATCCAAGCTTCTGTATTATCCAACGCAGTTGGCCTTTTAGTAGTCAATGTTTTTGTAGTCAATGTTTTCAATACAGTGCGATGTTTTGGTGCTAAATTCGTAAATACAGTACAGTCTCATCCAAGCTTCACTTATCCAACGTTCTGTTTTATCCAAGGCAGTCTGCCTTTTAGTAGTCACTGTTTTTGTAGTAAATGTTGCAATGTTTTGGTGCTAAATTCGTAAATACAGTAGAGTCTCACTTATCCAAAACTCGCTTATCCAACGTTCTGGATTATCCAATGCATTTTTGTAGTCAATGTTTTCGATACATCGTGATATTTTGGTGCTAAATTCGTAAATACAGTAATTACTACATAGCATTACTGTGTATTGAACTACTTCTTCTGTCAAATTTGTTGTATAACATGTTTTTGGTGCTTAATTTGTAAAATCATAACCTAATTTAAGGTTTAATAGGCTTTTCCTTAATCTCTCCTTATTATCCAACATATTCGCTTATCCAACGTTCTGCTGGCCCGTTTATGTTGGATAAGCAAGCCTCTACTGTAAATGTTGCAATGCTTTGGTGCTAAATTCGTAAATACAGTAATTACCACATAACATTATTGTGTATTGAACTGCTTTTTCTGTCAATTTCTTGTAAAACATGATGTTTTGGTGCTTTATTTGTAAAATCATAATGTAATTTTATGTTTAATAGGCTTTTTTCTTAATCCCTCCTTATTATCCAAGATTTTTGCTTATCCAATGTTCTGCCGGCCCGTTTATGTTGGATAAGTGAGATTCTACTGTAATGCCAAACTTTACTTATCGTGTCAGAAGCAAATTGAGAATGCAGTTATAATGTACTAGCTGTGCCCGGCCACGCGTTGCTGTGGCGAAGTCTGGTGGTATGGGAAATAAAGTATTGAGGAATTGGTGGTCGTTAAGGTAAATGTTTTCCCCTGACATTAAGTCCAGCCATGTCTGACTCAGGGGGTTGCTGCTCATCTCCATTTCTAAGCCGAAGAGCCGGCGTTGTCCGTAGACTCCTACAAGGTCATGTGGGATGACTGCATGGAGCGGCGTTACCTTCCCGCCGGAGCAGTACCTATTGATGCACTCACATTTGCATGTTTTTGAACTTCTGGGTTGGCAGAAGCTGGGGCTAACAGTGGGGGCTCTCTCCGCTCCCCCAATTCAAACCTTTCGGTCCAGAAGTTCAGCAGCTCAGCGCTTTAACACGCTGCGCCATCAGGGGATATTATTTCCTAAAGGTTGTGAATATACAATATTTCTATTTGGTTTTTTTTTTGTCTGTTGGAGGCAAGTATGAATGCTGCAATTAGGGAAAAATGATTAGCATGTAATGGCCTTGCAGCTTTAAAGCCTGGCTGTTTCCTCCCTGAGTGAATGTTTTGTTGGGAGGTGTTAGCTGGCCCTGATTGTTTCCTGTCTGGAATTCCCTTGTTTTCAGAGTGGTGTTCTTTGCGATATTTTATGTGCTTCTACTGTCTGTGGCCCTGAGAAAACAGAGGATTTGCCAGACTTTGATGATGGGAATACTTTGTTGGGAGGTGTTAGCTGGCCCTGATTGTTTCCAGTGTGGAATTCCCGTTTTCAGAGTTTTGTTCTTTATTTAGTGTTCTGATTTTAGAGATTGTATTATTCTGTTTTATTATGCCACATTAATTTTTATATATTCTGATTTTAGTGTTTATTTCCCATACCACCATACTCTGTCTTCTGTGTGCCCAGGGGGGTGTTTCTCATCTGGAATCAGCCATGGATTGAGATTCCAGGTTTTAGCCTGCCACGTTTGGACTCTTGCTTGCTGAAGTGTTCCTGAATGTAGAAACCTATTTCTTGATTTAAGGCATTGGCTTGCTGGCTGATATCCAAACACAGGATGGGCCAGAGATGTCAATGCCTTGGTCCTTTCATTACAAGCTGCTACTTCCCGACAAATGTCCAATGATGCAATACCAGCTAATTAGTATAATTTTTCTAGCGGTGTTGGACGTAGACATCCTGTGATAATGCGCCATTTATTTATTTATTTACAGTATTTATATTCCGCCCTTCTCACCCCAAAGGTGACTCAGGACAGATCACATTGTACACATATAAGGCAAACATTCAATTCCATATAACATAGAACAGAGACAGATGCAGAGACAATTTAAACCTTCTCCAGCTTCCTGAGGGTATGCTTGATTCCGGCCACAGGGGAAGCAGCTGCTTCATCATCCACTGCAACAGCACTTCCTCATTCCAACGGCGGCTGGGTGATTTTTATGGTGTCGTAAATTAGCCTCCCCACATATAAGTGGTACCTAAATTTCCTACTTGATAGATGCAACTATCTTTCGGGTTGCTTAGGTCCACAATGAGCAGGGGCTATATATTTATTTTTTAATTGACGGGTGCTCACTCAGACACACAGGCTGGCCTCGAACTCATGACCTCTTGGCCAGAGTGATTTATTGCAGCTGGCTGCTAACCAGCCTGCGCCACAGCCATTGCGCCTCATTAAGAGCCACATCCGCCGTTTTAATATGAGATGCATTCCACACATGCGTATTCAGCAGCAGAGTAGCAAAGCGCAAGGGCAGATGTCTGCACTGTATCTGGTTGTGATCCCCAGGTTGTGCCAGTAATCTTGAATGCCAAACTGCATTCATTTTACATTTTACAGAGCAGATGCCCTCAATGTATGAGACTGCTGTGTTTCAGCTTTAAAGAAAAAGAAAATGAAGACATGCTCATAGATGGAAGAAATAAGCATATTCCTCTTTTTCTTCTGTTTTAAACAAACAGCAGGGATGCCTCTTTGTCACTCACATTTTGTGAAACCCGTGAGAAAAGGGATTTAAAATTTCAATAGAACACAAAAGGCTAAAAATCACCCCCAAGCCCCTTCCAAAAAGAGATCTGTGCACATATAAGCCACTCATATGCATATGTATGCCACTAACAGGATGCTGCCTTACAGCTATTGCCTTGCAGCTATTGACACAAACCTCTGGGAACACAGAAGCAACATCTTAGTTTAACAAAAGAAAGAAGCTGGGGGAGGTTGATGCAGAGCCTTACCATCACTCCTGTTGTTCAATATAAAAACCAACAATAGCTTGTAAGCAATGCAAGAGAGTTGGAAAGGGGATGCTGTTCTAATCGGCCCTCCACCTTTGCATGTATGGGTTGTTGTCTGTTTTCCAGGCTGTATGGCCATGTTCCAGAAGTATTCTCTCCTGACGTTTCGCCCACATCTATGGCAGGCATCCTCAGAGGTTATGAGGAAGCCTGCCATAGATGTGGGCCAAGCATTAGGAGAGAATACTTCTGGAACATGACTATACAGCCCGGAAAACACACAACAACCCTGTGATCCCGGCCATGAAAGCCTTCGACAACACTTTGCAGGTATGACTTCTGTGGATTTCCTTAACGTGTTCTCTTGAGGATTTTCTAAGTGTGACTCTCAATTTCTGCCAGTCACATCGAAAGACCTAGAGATCCTTAGAGAGAAAATGCAAATCAAATCCACAAATAATCAGATTCTTCGAAGTTGATGAGTGGAAGTGGACCATAAAGCTGTGCTGGATGACCTAGAGATTCCTGGAAAGCTAATAATAATAATAATAATAATAGTAATAATAATAATAATAATAATAAGTGTTCGACTTGTGATTTTGTGATATGAAATCCAGCATATCTATCTTGTTTGCTGTGTCATAATAAAATAATAATAATAATTATAATTATAATAATAACAACAACTTTATTTTTATACCCCGCCCCATCTCCCCGGAGGGACTCGGAGCGGCTTCCAAGGGGCCTTGCCCGACACAACAATATAATAACAGCAATAAACAGCAATAACATAACAGCAATAAAACAATAAAACAAATATCCCAACAATAAAACATCAGCATCAATAAAACAGTCATAAAAATCAACATACAGCATAAAATGTTAAAAACGGGAGACTAAAACACGGATCTGGGCCAAAGTGCAGAATATTTCAAAATAGGGAGAGGTAGTTTCACAGCTAAAATAGTCAATAAAGTGCAAGGTAATAATAATGGCAATAATAATGGAAAAGCTGTTATCTTTGGTATTATAAAACAAAACAAAACATTTAAAAAATTCCACTTTAGCATTGGTCTTGTATCCCTAACTCCAGCAAATATGAAGGGTTGAAGGCTTCTTGCTATAGCTGCCAACTTTGCATCAGCAGAGGTGGGTTTCCAAAAGGTATTAAATTCAATAAATGAATGATAGGTGACAGCACATGGTTGGCTAGGAGTGGAATGTTATGTACAGACCAAAACCATCAAAATGTGTCAAATCCCTTCAGTACAGGGCTTAGAAAATTGCATTTTACAGTAATAGAATGCAGATCTTCAACATATTTTTCCTGATTCTTGTAAAAATATGATTTGGTACCTTTTAGAAACAAGCATCATGTGTGTGTGCCTCTATACATATCCATATAGCAAGGGAAGCATATACACATATACATATTATGAAAATCGTCTTGAAAAGGGGGTGGGAATATTCGAAGACATACAGATTCATGGGAATTGTAGTTTTGCAAGGTCTTCCCTGCCAAAGAGTGCTGGTGCATGATCAAACTATAAATCCCAAGATCCCATGCCACTGGGCCATGGCCGTTGAAATAGTGCCAAACTGCATCAATTCTATAGCGTAGATTCACATATTGTCAGAATCTCAAGTCAGAATAGACAAAAGGTATATGGGGATTCCAAATGTCTGCTTAACATGAATTTGACAAAAAGTCAATCAAGTAGGGAATGAAGAGAAATGACAATTTCCTCTAACATAGATAAAATTACCCCCCTCCCCCCACATTTGGTTTGGGTTCCAGAATGGGCACATCTACATGATAGATTTAATACAGTCTGATACCACTTTACCTGCTCAAGGCTATGGAATCCTGGAAGTTGTCATTTTACAAAGTCTTTAGCCTTTTCTGCTAAAAAGTAAAGAACCACAATTCCTGTGATCCCACAGCACTGAGCTTTTGTAGATTAATTGGTGTTGAACTGCACTAATGCTATAATGAAAATGCACCATTAAGGGAATACAGCAGCTTATTCAACCACATGTTGGTTCCAATGTCAACATTCAAACCGATACATCTGGCACCGAAAGAAGCATATTAACTATACATGGGTTTATTTTTATAGTACGTACTTATAGAAAATCTAACCAGTAACAGAATACAGCAAATCACAGGAGTGCATTAGGCTCATTTTGTCAATCGTTAAACCACAATGGAAAATGCACAGCAATTTTCAGATTGACTTGTTTCAGCAAGTGGCTGCATCAGAGTGGATTGAGTTGGTTACTTGGGAATCTTATCCCGCCACCAAAATACGTACATGCTATGAATGCAAACTATGTCAACCTCCCACCCAGTTGCATTCTGCTTGAAGTGAAGGAAGTCAGTCTGTAATCAAAAGATTACAGAGGTGAGGCAGTCCAATATTTAGAAACCCCTCTTTAGTTACTCTTTTGTTGACATAAATGTGAGATATAATAATAATAACAGGAAAAACTCAGCTGCTATCAGGACCTCAAGATTGAACTTCAAACTCTGGCAGAAACCAGTACAGGTGGTCCCGGTGGTGATTGGCACACTGGGTGCTGTGCCAAGAGATCTCAGCCAGCATTTGGAAACAATAGACATTGACAAAATTACGATCTGCCAACTGCAAAAGGCCACCCTACTGGGATCTGCGCGCATCATCCGAAAAGACATCACACAGTCCGAGACACTTGGGAAGTGTTCGACTTGTGATTTTGTGATACGAAATCCAGCATATCTGTCTTGTTTGCTGTGTCATACAATAATATTAATATTAATAATAATAATAATAATAATATGCCCTAACATTAGCCCTTTTGTATGAGTTCTTTAGAATATAACTTGTTCTTCATTGCTGACATTGTCCTGAAGAAGGAATACTACTTGAAATGAGTCCACAAATAAAGACCATTTTGCAGCTTCAGGGTTTTTTCTATTTCGTTTCTTGTTGCTGTCATTTTTAGACCTGAAATAGGACAACTTTCAACCAGAGACTTCAAGAGTAAGATTCCCACCTGAAACTACTTGAAGTTACAATGCACAAATAAAGAAATGTAAACTTTATTGGAAAGGTATAAAACATGGTAGAAAAAAAGGAAGAAATTTACAAAACAGTGAATGCAGAATGCATGGTATTAAAATGCTTTAATGAATATATTTTTACAATGGAAACAGTTCTAATGTGACTAGACTATAAAAAGAAGGAACACTAAATTAAGTATTATAAATCAAATTAAAAGAGAAAAATCTAAGGACCATTAAGTGGCTGTAAATCAACAACAGAATCTTTAACCATGGCCACATCTACCCTGCCATATAATGCAGTTTTCAAACTGCATTATATGGTCAGTGCAGGCTCATATAATGCAGTTCAATGCAAGCAAACTGCATAATATGGCAGCCTAGATGGAGCCATATTTTCAGTACTACTACCATAGTAACAAATGTTCTGAATATATGGCACTGGACCGCATAAATAGGAGTATAGTGTCTATATCCAGGCAAGTCATGCTACCCTTCTGTTCTGCCTTGGAGCAGAGGGAGAAAATAGACAGATAGATGATAGATTTCAAAGTAATTTTACTGTTTGCAAAGAGTAATCACTGTGGTCACCAGACCAATACGTAGCAAAGTTGGTAAAACTGCCACCCTTTACACTGAGTGTCAGCTCGATTTAGACCATTGTTACAAACATGCGCAGTTGTAACTTATGATTTCATACACACTTCCTAACAAGGTGGCACTACCATATTTGGGGGTATTGTTGTTCAATAAATGTCTCATGATTTAAAAGCATTATACAGAGTTCAAATGCAAGGCTCAGTAAGTTATCTAAAATACAGAGATCAGCAACTTATTCGAAGTACAAAAATCAGCAACTTGTTCAAAGTACAGAGATCAACAGGTTATTTGGAGTTCAAGTCAAATTTCCCTGATTCAGCTCCTACAATGGTATTAGATTCATAGTCTAGATATTGTATTCTAAAGCAATATATGAAATATCTAACATGTAAAATACAAATTGAACATCACAAAAATAGAATATCTAAAAATAGGAATAATTGACAGCATTCTTTCTAGAAATTCTTACTATGTCATTTATTTTTGGGTCAACCTGTTTTCTAGAGGCAAGCATGCATAAAATGGCAAAACAAAGATTCTTAAAACTGAATTGAAAACATCACAAGCTAAATTGCAGAGAATTTCATTTTTAAAAATATTTCATATTCACTGATGTTTTAATACAGATAAACTAATTTACACTGTAATAATCAACATTCAGAAAACAAATTAAAAAAAGAACTATACAGTAAAAATCCCATATCCACAGGGGTTGATTTCTGACCGTGAAATTGCATACATGACGAAACACCATCAAATTCCCTTACTTCCAGTCCTTTGCATACTAGAAAGCTATGTTGGGGGGATCTAGCGGTATCACCTCTAGAAATTTGCTTAATTTCCCGACATAATTCTATGGCAATTCCTGGGGATTGGCATTGGCGGCTTTAAGGATCTTTGGTCTAGTTAAATGAATATATAGTTTCATCTCTAAAGCTCAAATCTTCAGTTTGTTCTGTTTAATCAGAATAGTTGTGTTTTAATTTAGATACAAAGCATATGATGTCTGATGTTAAACTGCCATTTAACCTTTCCCCAACTTCAGAGTCACAAGCGCTACTGGGTGACAATTCAAATTATTCCAAATCCACAAGGTAGATAACCAGAAGTGATGGGAGTTGTCGTTCAGTAACATCTGGGGACCCAAACTGAGTCAATATTAAAGAGCACCAGCCACAATATAAAATAATTATAGTTGGCTCTTTGCAACCACTGATTTTCCATCTATTCAACAGACTTTAACTGAATTGGTTAAAATGGATGCATCTCGATAATCAAAGCCTCATACTTCTTAAAGGAGCTGATTTAAAATTTGGCTTGCATTGCATGCATACCCGTGTTCCCCTGAAAATAAGACAGTGTCTTATATTAATTTTTGCTCCCAAAGATGCTCTAGGTCTTATTTTCAGGGGATGTCTTATTTTTCCATGAAGAATTCACATTTATTGTTGAACAAAAAAATTGAACATTTATTATATACTGTACAGTAGTTGTTATCATAAACCAGCATAACCAGACAAACTGTGAATCCTGTCAAGAATTTCTTGTTACTACAGTAGAGTCTCACTTATCCAAGTCTCGCTTATCCAAGCTTATGGATTATCCAAGCCATTTGTGTAGTCAATGTTTTCAATATATCGTGATATTTTGGTGCTAAATTTGTTAATACAGTAATTACTACATAGCATTACTGCGACTTGAACTACTTTTTCTGTCAAATTAGTTGTATAACATGATGTTTTGGTGCTTAATTTGTAAAATCATAACCTAATTTGATGTTTAATAGGCTTTTCCTTAATCCCTCCTTATTATCCAAGATATTCACTTATCCAAGCTTCTGCCGGCCCGTTTAGCTTGGATAAGTGAGACTCTACTGTACCAATATTTCAATGTACAACACTTTATGGTACGTACATTTACCGATCCTGCATACTCTGGTGTTCTGTTCAGTGGGCATGCTTCCGAACAAAAACTTTGCTAGGTCTTACTTTCGGGGGAGGCCTTATATTTAGCAATTCAGCAAAACCTCTACTAGGTCTTATTTTCTGGGGATGTCTTAGTTTAGGGGAAACAGGGTATATAATTTATGGAAATGTGGCAGAAGTCTCAAACTTTAATAAACACCCAATTAGGAAAATTCTGATGAAAACTCGGAACAAGTTCTACTTTAGATTTTTTGAAGCATACTAACTTTCCCCTTTTCACTGAAGGTCTTAGCTCACTCTATGCATTTGGATGTTTTTCCCGCATATGCGTTTTTTGATGACTAGTAAGACTTGCACTATAGCTGAAACGCTTTCCGCACGCCATGCATTGATATTGTTTCTCTCCCGTGTGGCTTCTCCGGTGGCTGGAAAGGTGTGCATGTTGACTGAAGCATTTCCCACAGGTGGTGCATTTATAGGGTTTCTCACCAGTGTGGGTTCTTAGGTGCAAGGTAAGGCTAGTACTTAAGAGGAAGTTCTTTCCACACTCCATGCATTTATACGGTTTTTCCCCTGTGTGGTGTTTTTGATGAATACTGAGACCTCCGCTATGGCTGAAGCCCTCTCCACATTGGTTGCATTTATATGGCTTCTCCCCAGAGTGGATCCTTAGGTGTGCATTAAGGTGTGGCTTTTGTCGGAAGCTCTTTCCACACTCCGGGCACGGATATGGTCTCTCCCCTGTGTGGGTTCTTTGGTGCAGAGTTAGTTTCCCTGATTCCCGGAAGTTCCTTCCACACTCCAGGCATTTGTATGGCTTCTCTCCTGTGTGGAGCCTTCGATGGAAAGTAAGCTCTTGACTCTGGCCGAAGCTCTTCCCACATTCCATACATTCATATGGTTTCTCCCCTGTGTGGATCCTTCGATGTGTAGAAAGGATAGTACTTAAACGGAAGCTTTTTCCACACACTAAGCATTTAAATGGTTTTTCCCCTGTATGGATTCTTCGGTGGCCAGTTAAAGTTCCACTGTTGTTGAAGCTCTCTCCACACTCGAGGCACTTATATGGTTTCTCCCCTGTGTGGAGTCTTTGATGCGATAGAAGGTTACCGCTTAAACGGAAGCTCTTTTTGCACTCCAGGCATTTATAAGGCTTTTCACCTGTATGAAGTCGTTGATGTGATGTCAGTTGTCCGGCATCATGGAAACTCTTCCCACATTCTGTGCATTGATATGGTTTCTCTCCACTGTGAATTCTTTGGTGGACAGTAAGATTTCCTCTTGTGCTGAAACCCTTCCCGCATTCTGTGCATTGATATGGTTTCTTCCCTGTGTGGGTTTTCTGGCGTGAGGAAAGAGTTTGACTGATACTGTTTTCAAGCTCCATGGATTTTTATGGCTCTTGCTGTGTGCTGATTCTGCTTTGCGCAATAGTACTTGAAAGGTTGTTGAGAGTTTTCCCACACAGGGAACTCCTTCTGCTTTTCTCACCTTCTTGGATCAGACATTCAAGAACATCGGAGAAATGGAGAGAGTTCTCGTCCTACTTGTTGACTTATTTTCCACTTGATCCACTTTTATTCCCACATGGATGGTGAAGATAGTAAGATCTTTGCTTTCTGGTGATTTAATGTACACAAAGATTATTTTATGTGCAGCATTATTCCAACTACTATAAATAATATCCAGTATGTGTGTATAAGGGTATATGAAACACAAGGCTGTATCAAACTGACAATTTGAATGCAATTTGTAACTACAGTAGAGTCTCACTTATCCAAACTAAACGGGCCAGCAGAAGCTTGGATAAGTGAATATCTTGAATAATAAGGAGGAATTAAGGAAAAGCCTATTAAACATCAAATTAGGTTATGATTTTACAAATTAAGCACCAAAACATCATGTTATACAACAAATTTGACAGAAAAAGTAGTTCAATATGCGGTAATGCTAAGTACAGTAGAGTCTCACTTATCCAACGTTCTGGATTATCCAATGCATTTGTTTTTAGTATATTATGATATTTTGGTGCTAAATTCGTAAATACAGTAGTTAGTACATAGCATTACTGCGTAATGAACTACTTTTTCTGTCAAATTTGTTGTATAACATGATGTTTTGGTGCTTAATTTGTAAAATCATAACTTAATTTGATGTTTAATAGGCTTTTCCTTAATGCCTCCTTATTATCCAACATACTTGCTGTAGTAATTACTGTATTTACAAATTTAGCACCAAAATATCATGATGTATTGAAAACATTGACTACAAAATAATCCAGAACATTCGATAAGCGAGGCTTGGATAAGTGAGACTCTACTGTACATTATATGGTCAGTGTAGACCCGCATAATGCAGTTCAACACAGTTCAGCTGCATTATATAGGTCTAGAGCCTCATCTACACTACTATACAATGCAGACTCATATCTAGTCCAAGATATCTCATTATACACATTAATACAGATATTCCACAATCTTTAAAAAATCTGAAATCCAAAACACCGCTAGTCACATGCACTGTCCATAATGGATTCTCAACAGTATCAAACTACAAATCCCAGGATTCCATGGCATTAAGTCTTGGCAGCTAAAGTAGAGTTAAACTGTATCAGTGCTATAGTGCAGATGCACCTTGTTTGCAAATGAGCCCATCCTGAAGGATTAACTCCCAAGCACCTAAGAAGTGCAAGGAAAAGGATTGTTTCCTTGTAAACTACAAAACAATTGCAATCGTTATATCTGGTTCAAATCACATCTATCAACGCTTTTTACTGTGGTCTATATAAAATGTTTTTAAATATGTTTATTTCTGAATGTACATTTATTTTGTAGGTTATTGTTTTACATATGTACATTGTTTTGTATTGTCTTTTACATAATGTTGTGATCTGCTTTGGGTCCCGTTTAGAGAGAAAAGCGGGATACAAATAAAGATTATTATTACAATAGAGTCTCATTTATCCAACATTCGCTTATCCAATGTTCTGGATTATCCAATGCAGTCTGCCTTTTTTGTAGTCAATGTTTTCAATACATAGTGATGTTTTGGTACTAAATTATAAATACAGTAATTACTATGTAGCATTACTGCGTACTGAACTGCTTTTTCTGTCAAATTTGTTGTTAAACATGATGTTTTGGAGCTTAATTTGTAAAATCATAACCTAATTTGATGTTTAATAGGCTTTTCCTTAATCCCTCCTTATTATCCAACATATTCGCTTATCCAACATTCTGCCGGCCCGCTTATGTTGGATAAGTGAGACTCTACTGTATTATTATTATCATTACTATAACTATAAATATATATTCAGTTTTTGTGTCTGCCTCAAGAAAATTCATAATTATAGAGCATTGTATAATACTGTCTTATTAATCAGCTGTATTGTTAACAAATTATTAATTATTACATAATTCAGAAAGTTTGGTAGGTCATCTCGGTTTATCATCTGCTATTTATGCTTCTAATGTGAGAATATCAATGATACCATATTTATTCTAACAGCATAAAACCTGATATATTTCTCATGGTTTTCAGTTTGGGGTATTGATATATAATATGGGATTACAGTAGAGTCTCACTTATCCAACATTCGCTTATCCAGCATTCTAGATTATCCAACGCAGTCTTCCTTTCAGTAGTCAATGTTTTTGTCGTCAATGTTTTCAATACATTGCAATGTTTTGGTGCTAAATTCCTAAATACAGTAATTACTACATTATTATTATTATTATTATTATTATTATTATTATTATTAAACTTTATTTGTACCCCGCTAGAATCTCCCGAAGGACTCGATGCGGCTTACAAAGGCCAAGGCCTCAACACACAATATAACAATACAAAACAAAAGGGAAATTAAAAACAATTAAAACAGTATAAACAACAAGCAATAAACAATACGCTAAAACACAATAAACCTTAACAATAAACATAACATTAACTGTGTAATGTGTTGTCGAAGGCTTTCATGGCCGGGATTACAGGGTTGTTGTATGTTTTCCGGGCTGTATGGCCATGTTCCAGAAGTATTCTCTCCTGACGTTTCGCCCACATCTATGGCAGGCATCCTCAGAGGTGGCCCAGTTTCCAACAAACCTCACAACTTCTGAGGATGCCTGCCATAGATGTGGGCGAAACGTCAGGAGAGAATACTTCTGGAACATGGCCATACAGCCCGGAAAACATACAACAACCCTATTAACTGTGTGTTAAACTGCTTTTTCTGTCAATTTGTTGTAAAACATGATGCTTAATTTGTAAAATCATAATGTAATTTGGCATTTAATAGGCTTTTCCTTAATCCCTCCTTATTATCCAACATTTTCGCTTATCCAACGTTCTGCTGGCTTGTTTATGTTGGATAAGTGAGACTCTACTGTATCAATATTTCAGGTCTTTTTTTTTTAAAAAAAAATAACAATGGCAAAACAAAGCCTACAATGATAGGATCAAGGGGCAGGAAGAAAAGAACATACAGGGAAGACATCCCCAAACTCAAAGCCAATCACTACTTTACCACCCCAAATCCCCATCCACACTTAGAACATAATATTGTAAAAGTTGCCTAATTAAAGGCACCAATGACATAACATAAAATACCTCCTGTTGCAGGGGGGAAAGTGAAGCTAGGAAGGGCAGGTTTTCCTTTCACTCCACTGTTGCAACCTGCATTCCAATCTTGCACCCAATATTGCAAACTTTTCCCCAAGGATTGCACCTCATGCTCCAGGCCAAGATTGCAACCCCAGCATGGCATCCTTACCTCCTCGTGGCTTCTCTCTGCCTGCTTTCAGCCTTCCCGCCTCGATGCTCCTTGTATTGTTCTCTCCAAAGACTTCCTGGGCAAAACAATCCCTTGCTTCTCTAGGAACCAGGATGAGCTCCCAGGTGCTTTGGAGGCGGAGTCCCTGCCAGGACCCTCCCCACCCCACAGGGCTGCCAGGTTTCCAAAAAAGCTGCAAGGACAGTTTATTTTATTTTGTTGTGTATTGCTGGGCTTGGTCCCCATGTGAGCCGCCCTGAGTCCCTTCGGGGAGATGGGGCGGGATATAAGTATTCTATTGTTGTTGTTGTTGTTGTTGTTGTTGTTGTTGTTATGACACACCAAACAAGATAGATATCATTATTATATTTTATGACACAGCAAACAAGATGGATATGCTGGATTTTGTTTCACAAAATCACAAGTCGAACACTTCCCAAGTGTCTAGGACTGTGTGATGTAATAATTTATTTGTTTGACCAGTCATATGACCATTTCAAAGTGCAACATAAATAAAAACAAGGCAAAAAGGATGGGAGGACAGGCAGCTGACCATGTGTTTGCTGACAAAATCTTATTTTCCTGATTCTTCTTCTTTCAGGAAATGTGCTCTTTTCTTGATAGCTTTCAGGGTAAAGAGGCTGACTCTAATTATGGTGGATCTTTCTTGTCCTTGCAAGAGGACTGTCAGAAGATCATTTCTGTTGGGAGACCTAAAATTAGATAGTAATGGATGTAAATATCTGTGTCGAAGTTCGGCATATGCTGGGCCGTCAATCAAAAAATGTTCGATGTCTTCCACTTTTTGATCTCCCCAGACACAGAATCTCTCATTTCTTGGGATGTTACAGTAGCGACCAGTTTGCATCATAATACCGAGTTGTTCAAACCTGGCCCTGGTATATATTCTTCTTAAGGGTAACGGAACTGGAATAGTCAGATAGTGTTCTAAATGAGTATTCATTTTGTGGGAGGCTAAAAACTTTGTGGCAGAAGACCTACCTATACTTGCTAGGTCCAATTGAGCATAGATATCATGAGTGCGTTGCATGAGCACTTGTTTTGCCCTAGGTCCTAGATCATTCAAAAATTGTAAAGGAAGGCCAGTTTTAGCCATCTCATTGTTTAAGGCCGCTACCCATGATGACTTGTGGGCACGCTGGTCTTGATCCTCTAAACATAGATGTGGAAGTCTACTGGAATTCATCTGATTTACTTTTGACCAGTAATTGAATTGTCTCATTAAAATTTGAGCTTTTACTGGGAGCATTCCTAGCTCTGCCCTTACAGCAACCATCAGTGTTGTTCTGGAAAGTCCCAGAAGAGTGCGAAGCTGCTTAACTTGGAAGGCTTCGATCTTGGCCAAATTGGTGTGCCCCCAAATTTCGGCACCAAATATGAGTGTTGGCATTATTTTTTTCTTAAAGACTTCCAGGGCAGGCCTGATTGTGCCTGGTTATCTATGATGGTACAGCTTGTAAATGGAACCTGCTGCTTTTGTTGCTCTTTGTATACTATGAGTAATATGATTAGACCAAGCACCAGATGATGAAAATATAATACCTAGATATTTGTAGCTATTAGTTTGTTCCAAATGTACACCATTTAGGGTCCAAGTGTACCGCTTCCTGTTTTTTCCAATTACCATAATTTTGGATTTATCCTTGTTCAAAATGAGGGAATTTAGTTCACAGTACAAATTGAATTTTGCCAGAGATCTTCTCAGTCCCACTGGAGACATTGCCATGATCACCATATCATCAGCATAAAGTAAGATGTTGATAGTTCTGGTCAGAACTTTAGGGCCATGTAGATTGTCAGAGGATAGTGTTTTCACGATATCATTAATATAGAAATGACTGTGTGATGTATTTTCGGATGATGCGCGCAGATCCCAGTAGGGTGGCCTTTTGCAGTTGGCAGATCAGAATTTTGTCAATGTCTATTGTTTCCAAATGCTGGCTGAAATCTTTTGCCCATCACCACCGGGACCACCATCACTGGTTTCTGCTAGAATCTTTGAAGTTCAATCTTGAGGTCCTAATAGCAGCTGAGTTTTTCCTGTTGTTTTTCGTCAATGCGACTGTCACCTGGGATGGCAACATCAATGATCCAAACCTTTTTCTTTTCCACAACTGTGATGTCTGGTGTGTTGTGTTCCAGAACTTTGTCAGTCTGGATTCGGAAGTCCCACAGTATCTTTGCGTGCTCATTTTCCAATACTTTTGCAGGTTTGTGATCCCACCAGTTCTTTGTTGCTGGGAGGTGGTACTTGAGGCATAAGTTCCAATGAATCATTTGGGCCACATAGTTGTGCCTCTGTTTGTAGTCAGTCTGTGCGATTTTCTTACAGCAGCTGAGGATATGATCAATGGTTTCTTCTTCTTCTTCTTCTTCTTCTTCTTATTATTATTATGGAAACAAGGATTGGGGATACAGCTTCAGTGGAGACCCCCTTTCCCCATGATAACTCTTTAAGGAGTGAATTTCCCTTCCAAGGGGTGAATTAATAATAATAATAATAATAATAATAATAATAATAATAATAATAATAATAAATAAAACACTTTATTTATACCTTGCCACCATCTCCCCACAGGGACTCGGGGCGGCTCACATGAGGCAAGACCTGACCAGCATAATTTACAAAAAGTAAAGGAAAAGGTTTCTCCTGATGTTTAGTCCAGTCATGTATGACTCTGGGGGTTGGTGCTCATCTCCATTTCTAAGCCGAAGAGCCGGCGTTGTCCGTAGACACCTTCAAGGTTATGTGGCCAGCATGACTGCATGGAGCACTGTTACCTTCCCGCTGGAGCAGTACCTATTGATCTACTCACATTGGCATGTTTTCAAACTGCTAGGTTGGCAGAAGCTGGAGCAACAGCGGGGGCGCACTCCACTCCCGGGATTTGAACCTGGGACCTTTTGGTCCACAAGTTCAGCAGCTCAGTGCTTTAACACACTTTGCCACCGGGCCTCCAAAATTTACAAAAACAACAGCATAAATACATTGCACAATATACAAAAAAACAAAAACACAGTAAGACAATAAAACAGGAGTAATACTGCGGTAAGAATATCATAATTTACGTCACTTCCTATTCTCTCACTTCTGCTCTTAACCATGAGTCGTTTGTAAAACAGGTGTTTGTAACTTGGGGACTGCCTGTATTTTGGTTATATTGACTAATTTGTTCGTTGCTTCTCAGTTTATCAAGGACTTTTAAGGCAATATATGGCAGATAAAAACTTTAAAAACTCCATTATATATATGACTGCGAGACATTTTAAGACAAACTTTCAAAATGGCTATAAAATCAGATTATTTTTTAAAGTTCAAAATATCCAGAGCATGCGCCTTAGTGTACAGGACCAATCCCCTGTTAAATGCCAGTGTCAGCTGCCTATCAGGAACTCTAGAGCAGTGGTTCCCAACCTATGGTCTGTGGACCACCAGTGGTTCACAAGAACTAAAATATGGTCCATGACCTCACTGTTATTACTATGAATAACACATTCCAACTATTTTTTTTCTTGGTGTCTTCATTTTTAGGCCTGTTCCTTGGGTTATTCGGGGTGCCGATTCAGAAAATTGAATTGGATAGACCACATTAGATCTAGATTATTAACTATGGTGACTATTGGATGGCATATGTTCTGTATTTAGATGCTATTGCTGCTGAGAAGGCCCTGACCCAAAGTCATATTAACCTCACTGGATGGAAGGATGTGCAAAAGCGGATGAGCTTGAATTTCAGCCATGTTCATAGCAGGGAGGTGATCTCTTTTTTAAACCGTTCATTTTTATTCAAGAAAACTAATCTACAATCAAACAAAAATGAAGTCATATACACAGCAACAAATTACACAAAGCGAAATGACAATGCCCCACCCACAGCAATATCAAAATTAATGTTTCAATCTAAAACAATTCTACAGTCCCAAACAACCACTCTACTAGGCGAATACTACACATGCAATCATAAAAGACAAATCTAAATCTGCCTGTTGATTTCAGTTTCTCAATTGAAGGTTCCCTTTAGATGGCGTTTCAAGGATTCTGGCCTCAAACCATTTGGAGCTTTGTGGGACAAAACCAGGTCCTTTAATTAAGCTCAGGATCAAACAGGGAGCCAATTCGTTTTCTAGTCTCGTCCACCCCAAAGCACTTTGGCTGTCACATATTTCACTAGCTACAACCCCTGTCCCTTTTTCAAGGACAACCCCATACAGAGCACATGGCAGTAATAAAATCTAGAGGTAATTAATTACTACAACCCCAACTGCCCTTCCCAGGAAACTGGCATAGTGCCTGAAGCTGGGCAAAGGCACCCCTGGCCTTCCAAGAGCAGCACTAGGTACTAAGGCACCCTTGAGCTCCCAGAAGGTTCTTCACAGTTGAGGCTGCACTCCTCACAGACCTGGGCTGGGGGAGACCCTGTAGGTAGGGGAAGTTGGAAAAAGAAAATGTGAGGTGCAAGAGATGTGTAGAGAGAGGCCTCTCATGCCTGCTCTCCCTCACACACACTCATACTTCCAAGTGTTCTTACTCATGAGTCTTACCAGAGGTTAGAATCGCTCTCTGGTAGTGAAGGTGGTAAAGGAGAAGGAACCCCACTGAAAAAACAATCAGGGATCAAAGTGCACTGCTACTGTGATGCCACCACCACCCAAGTAGGCCAATACAGTTCTGCATGTGATGGGAGTGGGATTTCGTGTTGCCATTTACTTTGAGCGAGGGATGGAGGCAGAGGAGAGGGTGATGATGGCTGAAGCAACAAGGAGAGATGTGGTGCTTTTGGCTGGCAGAGGAGGAAGGTAGCCATATGCAAGGAGCTGCTAGCAAATTGCTTGCAATGTTGAATATTTAGTCATTTATTTATATACCACTTTTTTTCCATGGGTGGGATTCAAAGCTGCGTACAGTGGTTAAAAGCAACAAAATTACATAACATAGGTTTCCCTGATGTTAAGTCCAGTCGTGACCGACTCTGAGGGTTGGTGCTCATCTCCATTTTTAAGCCGAATAGCCGACGTTGTCCATAGACACCTCCGTCATGTGGCCGGCATGACTGCATGGAGCGCCGTTACCTTCCCGACGGAGCAGTACCTATTGATCTACTCACATTGGCATGTTTTCGAACTGCTAGGTTGGCAGGAGTTGGGGGCTAACAGCGGGCGCTCATTCCACTCCCGGGATTTGAACCTGGGACCTTTTGGTCCGCAAGTTCAGCAGCTCAGCGCTTTAACACATTGTGCCACCAGGGGCCCCAATTACGTAACATAAAAATACAACAAAAACATCATAAAAGCAAATAACAGAGATGCTTGGGATTTCTGGATAAAGGACACTCAACTTGTATAACTTGGTCTTGGGATCCCCCTCTTCTGGCCTTTGTACACCATTTCACCCCCTTCTTTTCTTTCTCTTTTCCCAACTGGCCTTGGGATACCCATGCCATCCATAAGAGCCCCCCGGTTGGGCAATGGGTTAAACTCTTGTGCCAGCACGACTGCTGACCGAAAGGTCAGCGGTTCGCATCTGGGGAGTGGGGTGAACTCCTGTCTGTCAGCTCTAAATCTCCATGTGGGGACATGAGAGAAACCTCCCACAGGATGGTAAAACATCCGGGCCTTTCCTAGGCAATGTCCTTGCAAACAGCCAATTCTCTCACACCAGAAGTGACTTGCATTTTCTCAAGTCACTCCTGACACGGGAAAAAACCCTCCAAAAACCCGAAACGGCCATCCTGTCAAAGGGCCATGGGAAGCTGATGGTGGTGTAATCCCTTTTCCCTCCCAACATTCATGTGATTTTAACATCTTGTCCATTGGCATGCTGGGATGAAAAGCAAGTTTAGTCATGGTTTTAAAAACACCAGCAGTACTGATCACAATAACCTTTCTTCCCGCCTTCTCTTTCAATGTAAATGGAATAACAGTTGCTTCCTACCTGAGGCTGATTTTCTCTTTCCTCCCTCCCTCCCTCCCCAATGGCAAAGCAATTTAAAAACTACAACATGGAGGTCTCTGAAGATCCACTCTGCTCTCCTTTCTCATTGGCAAATGATTTTTAAAGAAAAAATAGAAATGGAAGTGTCTAGAACTCAGATCTTCCCTCTTTTCTTTCTCCAAAAACCTCTATTCCAGATCTTCTAAGTGGCCTTGCTTCAGAAAAAGGAAGGGAGAGGGGAAGAGTGCAGCTCCAGAGACCCCCATTTCATAGGTTTTCAATTGCCTTGCCTTTTGAGAAGGGAGGAAGGGAAATCAGCCCCAAATAGTGCTATAGTTCAAGAAACAAACTGAACTGTTTGAGACTGGATCACCACTCCTTCTCCCCTTTCAGTAGTAAGGCGTTTATTATTATTTTTAAAAACCAACAGATTTTTTTCCTCATGTAATAGTGGTCCCCCCCTTTTCCAATGAAAGAAAGGGAGAAAGTGTGACTCTTATGTGATGAAATATGCTATATTCATTTTATTACCCATGAAAATTTTCCTTGTTTCTAGAGAGAGATGCTTCGTATCCTAATGGACTTGTTGCTACAAGTAGTGATGAAACACTATCAATGGTTGCAAGGGGAGAAGGGGTTCTATCCTTTTAAGCATGGAAGGGAGAGGACACTTGTCTGAGGGCCTTCCACACAGCCATATAACCCAGAAACCAAGGCAGAAAATCCCACAATATCTGCTTTGAACTGGGATATCTGAGTCCACACTGCCATATAACCCAGTTCAAAGCAGATAACGTGGGATTTTAAACAGCTGTGTGGAAGTGGCCTGAGAAAATGTAGAGCTTCATATTGGGACAATTTGGAAAGTCACAGAGAGTACTCCTCGGCTAGCCCTATGTGAGTTCACTGATGCCTGCTCCGTCATCCCTGAAGCTCTTTCCAAATTCCATGCATTTTTGTGGTTTTTTTCTCTGTGTGGGGCTTAAAATCCTAGAGCTGGAAGAGACTACAAGGACCACCCAAGCCCCTGCCATACAGTTACACACAATGAAAGTAAGTCTACTGACAGGAATGCAGAACTCTAGAGTGTAGCTCTTCACACAATCCAAGATATTCTATGGATTCTCCACTGTGTGGGTCTTTTGATGCAAATGCAAATTTCCACTCTGACAGAAGCTCCTTCCACATTCCATGCATTTAAATGGCTTCTCCCCTGTGTGGATCCTTTGATGAGAACGCAGACTTCCACTGAAAGAGAAGCTCTTTCCACATTCCATGCATTTATATGGCTTCTCCCCTGTATGGATCCTTTGATGAGAACGCAGGCTTCCACTGAAAGAGAAGCTCTTTCCACATTCCATGCATTTATATGGCTTCTCCCCTGTGTGGATCCTTTGATGAGAACGCAGACTTCCACTGACAGAGAAGCTCTTTCCACATTCCATGCATTTATATGGCTTCTCCCCTGTGTGGATCCTTTGATGAGAACGCAGACTTCCACTGTCAGAGAAGCTCTTTCCACATTCCATGCATTTGTATGGCTTCTCCCCAGTGTGGGTCCTTTGATGGCAACGTAGATTATCATTATGACTGAAGCTCTTTCCACATTTCATACATTTATATGGCTTCTCCCCTGTGTGGGTCCTTTGATGGGACTTAAGACTTCCACTGGTAGAGAAGCTCTTTTCACATTCTATGCACTGATGTGGTTTCTCCCCAGTGTGGGTCCTTTGATGGAGTCGCAGACTTCCACTGATAGAGAAGCTCTCTCCGCATTCCATGCATTTATATGGCTTCTCCCCTGTGTGGGTCCTTTGATGGCAATGCAGACTTCCACTGAAAGTGAAGCTCCTTCCACATTCCATGCATTTGTATGGCTTCTCCCCTGTGTGGGTCCTTTGATGGCAACACAGATGTCCACTTTGAGAGAAGCTCTTTCCACATTCCATGCATTTGTATGGCTTCTCCCCAATGTGGGTCCTTTGATGGCGACGTAGATTCTGATTCTGACTGAAGCTCTTTCCACATTTCATACATTTATATGGCTTCTCCCCTGTGTGGGTCCTTTGATGGGACTTAAGACTTCCACTGGTAGAGAAGCTCTTTTCACATTCTATGCACTGATGTGGTTTCTCCCCAGTGTGGGTCCTTTGATGGAGTCGCAGACTTCTACTGATAGAGAAGCTCTCTCCGCATTCCATGCATTTATATGGCTTCTCCCCTGTGTGGGTCCTTTGATGGCAATGCAGACTTCCACTGAAAGTGAAGCTCCTTCCACATTCCATGCATTTGTATGGCTTCTCCCCTGTGTGGGTCCTTTGATGGCAACGCAGATGTCCACTTTGAGAGAAGCTCTTTCCACATTCCATGCATTTATATGGCTTCTCCCCTGTGTGGGTCCTTTGATGGGACTTAAGACCTCTACTGGTAGAGAAGCTCTTTTCACATTCTATGCACTGATGTGGTTTCTCCCCAGTGTGGGTCCTTTGATGGGAGCGCAGAGAGTCACGTCGACTAAAGCTCTCTCCACATTCCATGCAGTTATATGACTTCTCCCTAGTGTGGGTCCTTTGATGGGAGTGCAGATATTCACGCTGACTAAAGCTCTCTCCACATTCCATGCAGTTATATGGCTTCTCCCCAGTGTGGGTCCCTTGATGCCAACGCAGGCTTCCATTGAAAGAGAAGCTCTTTCCACATTCCATGCATTTATATGGCTTCTCCCCAGTGTGGGTCCTTTGATGCCAACGCAGGCTTCCACTGAAAGAGAAGCTCTTTCCACATTCCTTGCATTTATATGGCTTCTCCCCTGTGTGGGTCCTTTGATGGCAACGCAGATTTGCATTCTTACTGAAGCTCTTTCCACATTCCATGCATGAATATAGCTTCTCCCCTGTGTGGGTCTTTTGATGGGAACGCATATTTTAACTATGACAGAAACTCATTCCACATTCCATGCATTTATATGGCTTTTTCCATGTGTGGATCTTTTGATGCAAATGCTACTGGACACTCTGACTGAAGCACTTATTTGATGGATATGAAGAACACTCCTCCATCTTAATTATTTCCCACATTCTATATGCTTATATAACCCCTGGGAGAGGGATGTAGAGGATATTACATTGTTTGTAATTTTGATTCACATGTTATGTCAGAAGTTCACAAAATAAACTCTTTCAACAGAACGGTAATTCTTTTCAGTCTCAGATTTTTCTGTAGCCTCTCTGATTCCTTTTTCAAAATTCTCTCTTCATCACAACAGTTCTTTTCCCCTTTGATTTCACAGGTGCGTGGCTTTTAATTTTCCCCCCTACTTATTTCTTTATTGTTGTCGCAGCAGTCTACGTTCATGTTATTTCGGACTTAGGGCATCCCTATGGCAGAGCTGACAAAACATTTTCTTCACAAGATTGGTTCAGGATGTGCCTGCATGATGAAAATAAGGAAAATCTCATCAGGAATTATGCACAGAAAGATCTCATTGTACATCAAGGCTGAGAACCAGGAGAACAGGGGAGCAAATGATCTAATTCTGCTTGTTTTTAGATTCACAAATCAGTATCCCAAGAGGTTACATATCTAAAGTTGTACATAATTGTTCCCTCTCCCACAGATCTATATTCATAAAAAAGTTTCCATTCTTTTAAGAATATGTCCAAGGATATATCCCTCAACAAAATTCTTCACTTGTCCTTTTCTATTCGTTCCCTGATTTCCAACCATCCAATTTTCTATAGTAGGTGTTTGTTTTTCCTCTGTTGAGTTTATAAGGGACTCTTGCCCCTGTTAGCATATACTGCAGTGTTCTCTCGTGCTCCTTTTTAAAAATGTCTTGGATTTGTCTCTAGAATTTTTACAAAAATTCTTTCACAGATGATTGGGAGAGTGTCCACTGAAGTCCCTTCTGAGGGAAGCAAGGGGAGGGGGCTTTCCATTGGAAGATAGGGGCCCTAGGGGATTGGAGGAGGCCTCTAAAATGGGGAGACAGGAGAGGGGAAAATCTAAACTGAAGGCAATCATAGTCCAACTCTCTTCTGCTCTGGTCAGACCTCATCTGGATTAGCCATGTGTCCCATTCTGGACAATACAATTCAAGAGGGATATTTTACAAGAGCTGGAGGTGTTTAGCCTGCAGTTGAGAAGATACATGTTTAAATAAGTTAAATATTAGAGAACAAAACCTTTTAGAGAAGAGCCAAAAAACCCTTTAGAGCAGAATCTCCTCTTGTAGTATATAACCAAATATAATTATGCAAGGCAATGGTTTCAGTTGACTTCATAACCAGCAATCTCTGATCTGTCAGGAAAACAGAGATTTGCCAGTGCATAAAAACAGCAGAGTTTTAGAAGTGTTTTTATCGGTGCCCAAAAAAAGGTACTCTTCCATAAAACAACTTGTTTCCTATCATGCACTCAAGAGACAAAAATTAAGTAGACTTTGATGGAAATAACATATTTGCTTTACTCACAACTTTCATGTGTTCAGCATACACAGGTACAAAAACTTATTGGTCCAGTTTCAAATATCTTTGAATTGGTTCCCTATGCCAGTTGGCCAAGGCATCTCTCTTATAACAAAACAGCTATCAACAGGTCACATAGTCAAAAGGAGAGAGAGAGAGCATGTGGTCTGCAGCCCCTTTTATAACTTCTCAGAAACCACAGAATAAATGAAGCTGCATACCAGAACATACATACAGTAAACAGTAAGCAGCAAGATCATAGACAAACAGATTGCTAGATAAGGCTTGATGAAACTTGTCATTTCCAACATGAAAGGTCATAAAAAGAGGGAACAGCCCTGAAGAATAAGGGCCCTTCCACACAGCCATATAACCCAGAACATCAAGGCAGAAAATCCCTCAATATCTGCCTTGAACTGGGTTATCTGAGTACTATTCAAAATGTATGCAGAACACATCACATGATGTGCGGGACTTGATGAACTTGAGTTAAAATTGCTGGAAATAATATTAACAACCTTAGATATGAAGATGATACTACAGTAGAGTCTCACTTATCGAAGCTTAAACGGGCCGGCAGAAGCTTGGATAAGCAAATATCTTGGATAATAAGGAGGGATTAAGGAAAATCCTATTAAACATCAAATTAGGTTATGATTTTACAAATTAAGTACCAGAACATGTTATATAACAAATTTGACAGAAAACGTAGTTCAATACGCAGCAATGTTACGTTGTAATTACTGTATTTACGGATTTAGCACCAAAATATCACGATATATTGAAAACATTGACTACAAAAATGGCTTGGATAATCCAGAAGCTTGGATAAGCGAAGCTTGGATAAGTGAGACTCTACTGTACTTTGATGGCTGAGAGTGAGGAGGAGATGAGGAGTCTTCTAACCAAGGTGAAAGAAGAAAGTGCAAAAGCTGGGTTGCAGTATTAATGCTATCTATGACAAACAATATGCCAAAAATTCAAATTAATGAACAAATTTCTGAAACATTTGAGGTTAGCAAAGGTACTAGACAAGGCTGTCCCCTCTCACCTCTTATTTTTATTCTGTTGCTAGAATTACTATTAAAGAGTATAAAAGAGGACAAAAACATAAAAGGTACAACAATTGCCAAACAGGAATTCAAAACAAGAACTTTTGCGGGCGATATAATAGGTATAATTGAAAACCCATGCCAAAATTTAGAAAATTGGCTACATAAAATAGAGGGAATTTGGAAAATTGGCTGGTTTCAGAGTAAATAGGGGAAAAAAAACAATGATTATAACTAAAAATATGGCAAGGATGAAGCAAGAAGAATTAAGTAAAAAAAAAAACAGGTTTAAAAATTGTTACAAAAATAAAATATTTAGGCATATGGATTACATCAAAAATGATCAACTCCTAACAAATAATTATGAAAGAGTGTGGACCCAAATAAGGAAAGAAATGGATAATAATAATAATAACAATAATAATAATAATAATTTTATTTTTGTACCCCGCCACCATCTCCCCAGAGGGACTCGGGGTGGCTCACAGATATAAAACCAGCATACAGTGATATCAAATATAAATATCCAATACAAAAACACACAAATAAATTTAAAATGCATTTAAAAAAATCACAATCATTATAAAACACATGAAAAACACAGCAATAAAAACATAAAATGAGCTGGGCAAAGTGCACTGAGTGAAACTTGTAAACAAGAAGGAAGGAAGTTAAGGTGCTACAAGGTCATGGGAAGAACCTTAACCTGGGGTGAACTCTGAGGCTATGTCAAGGAGTTAACCAGCAGGTACAACTGGTCAGAAGAAACCGCTAGTACAGCAATGGAAATGGAAAATGGAATAAATGGATAAATGGAAATCACTAAAACTTTCCCTTCTGGGCAGGATATCTCTGGTAAAAATGAATGTCTTACTGAGACTACTCTTTTTGTTTCAAAACCTACCAATAATCCATAATATTAATAAATTTAAAGAATGGAACAAAGAT
Source organism: Anolis carolinensis (assembly GCF_035594765.1). Lineage (NCBI taxonomy): Eukaryota > Metazoa > Chordata > Lepidosauria > Squamata > Anolidae > Anolis > Anolis carolinensis. The sequence goes on from NC_085842.1 coordinate 22,068,349, forward strand.
CTTATGAAATTTACATGGAAAGGGAAAAAGCCCAGAATAAAGAACACGACATTAACAGACAAAAAAAAACCCTAGAGGATGCTTCGGATTTCTGGACTTAAAACTCTATCATGATGCATATGCCCTAGTCTGGATTAAGGACTTGGATGAATTTAATACGAGAAAAACTGTTATCCTTACAGGTGGGCTGGCACTCGTACATTTAGTATGAGAGAGAACAAAAAAGAGAAAAATTTTGGGAACCACTTTGTACGATCTTTATTATTAAGGATTTGGAAAAAATACAAAAATTATTTTTACCCAAAGACCCCACTATGGTTATCCACTATGGAGGCTAATCAAAGAAGGCTATTAGGTTGGTCTGAATGGCCAACATATAAGAACTTACTGACAAAAGGCTTAACAATTCTGAAATCTCACAACCTACAAATTAAAGAGCTTCACTACCTACAAATTAAAGAGTATTACAACAAAGACAGAATAACTGGTTTCAATCAGAGAGAGCAATTCTGTGACAAAATTTTAGAAAGTGAAAAAAAAGACGAGTAAAAAATTTATGATAAATTATTGGAGTGGTCAACAGAAGGGGAAACAGTGAAAGCCTGCATGATTAAATGGACAGAAAATTTGAGAACAATAGCTCTCTCAGAATGGGAATCAATTTGGAACATAAAATTAAAATATACATATGCTATGGATTTAAAGGAGAATTGGCTAAAGATGTTCCACTGCTGGTACATTACGCTAAGGAAACTAAGCTTAATGAAGGCTGGTTAGCAGCCAGCTGCAATAAATCACTCTGACCAAGAGGTCATGAGTTTGAAGCCAGCCCGTGTCGGGGTGAGCACCTGACAATTAAAATAAAATATAGCCCCTGCTTGTTGTTGACCTAAGCAACCCGAAAGATAGTTGCATCTATCAAGTAGGAAATTTAAGTACCACTTATATGTGGGAGGCTAATTTACGACACCATAAAAATCATCCAGCCACCGTTGGAATGAGGAAGTGCTGTCGCAGTGGATGATGAAGGAGCTGCTCCCCCTGTGGCCGGAATCAAGCATACCCTCAGGAAGCTGGAAGCTGGAGAAGGTTTAAATTGCCTCTGTGTCTGTCTATGTTCTATTTTATATGGCATTGAATGTTTGCCTTATATGTGTCAATGTGATCCGCCCTGAATCATAGTAGAGTTGGAAGAGACCTCATGGGCCATCTAGTCCAACCCCCTGCCAAGTAGCAGAAAATCGTGTTCAAAGCACCCCCGACAGATGGCCATCCAGCCTCTGCTTAAAAGCCTCCAAAGAAGGAGCCTCCACCACAGTCCGGGGGAGAGAGTTCCACTGCCGAACAGCCCTCATAGTGAGGAAGTTCTTCCTGATGTTCAGGTGGAATCTCCTTTCCTGTAGTTTGAAGCCGTTGTTCTGTGTCCTAGTCTGCTTAATCCCTCCTTATTATCCAAGATATTCGCTTATCCAAGGTTCTGCCAGCCCGTTTAGCTTGGATAAGTGAGACTCCACTGTATTTTCATTGCCTTATTTAGAAACTCCATAGATAGCAAAATGTAACAGTGGATGTAGAATTTTAACATATAACCATGTATGGAAAGCTTGACCTTTTGCTTAAACTTGTGACTTAAGTTGTTTGTCAAAGAGTATAAAACAGCATGGTTTGAAATGATTGAGGCGGGAGCCACTTTCAAAAGGAGCACTGTTGTTTTTGGCTGTTCATCTCTCCACGGCCGTGCAGAAAATAAACAAGAGACTAGATTCTCATCATTTACCACCCTCTGCGACAATTCCAGTAAATACCCCGAGCGGGGGTTCCCTACAGTCCAGCATTTCTGTTTTCAAATAATACGTTGTGTTCAGGTTGTTTCATCAAGTGCTCTGCTTATGGCTGACTTCTCTGGTTGAGTTAGTCTGCCGTGCCTTTCATGTTCCTTGATTTGGCTTTAATCTATAAAGCTCTAAATGGTTCCAGCCCAGCTTATCTGTCTGAACATATCTCCTGCTACGACCCACCTTGAAGTTTAAGATTTTCAGGTGAGGCCCTGCTCTCGCTCCTGCCAGTCTCACAGGTACAGCTGGCGGGGACGAGAGACAGGGCCTTTTCAGTAGTGGCTCCCCGTCTATGGAATGCCCTCCCCATTGAAGTCAGGCAGGCTCCCTCCCTCTTATCCTTTCGTAGGAAAGTCAAGACCTGGTTGTGGGACCAGGCCTTCGAACAACAATAGCAGCATTATTATTATGTGTGCTGGAACTCAGTTGACAGACTCGTATTTTTAGACCTGATTGCGCCCATCTGCTTATTTATTATTGTATGTATGAATGTTGTTGTAATTAATTAGTTAACTAATTTTTATTGATTTGCATTGTATTTTATATTTTATGTACGCGTGTTTTATTGTAAGCCGCCCTGAGTCCCCATTGGGTGAGAAGGGCGGGATATAAATGTTGTAATAAATAAATAAAATACAGTACAGTCTCACTTATCCAACGTTCTGGATTATCCAACGCATTTTTGTAGTCAATGTTTTCAATGCATTGTAATATTTTGGTGCTAAATTCGTAAATACGGTAATTACTACATAGCATTAATGTGTAATGAACTACTTTTTCTGTCAAATTTGTTGTGTAACATGTTGCTTTGGTGATTAATTTGTAAAATCATAACCTATTTTGATGTTTAATGGGCTTTTTCTTAATCTCTCCTTATTACCCAACATATTCGCTTATCCAACGTTCTGCTGGCCCGTTTATGTTGGATAAGTGAGACTCTACTGTAAATTGATTCGCGTTTGGGCAATGCTGCATTTGGAGGCTTTTATTCAGAGGATGGATGGCCATCTGTCAGGGGTGCTTGGATTGTGCTTCTCCTGCCTGGCAGAAGGGGGTGGGCCTTAATGGCCCTTGGGGTCTCCTCCAACTCTGATTCCATCAGTTTGAAACCAAGGCTCTGTGTCCTAGGCCCCCGAGGAGCAGAAGCCAAGCCTGCCCTCTCCTCAATGCTGAGTGAGGGAGAGGAGGGCCCTGCCTCCATCTTGGGAACGACAGGAAGGCCTTCCTCTTTCTCTCCCGCCTTCCCATAATATTCCCCCCCCCCAAAAAAAAAACACAGAGACAACCCAAGGAACTCCTCCCTACCTCCTTCCCCAAAGAAATGAAGAGCTGGGCCCCAACATCCCCTCCGCCATACTTACATCTGTCGTCCTCTTCTTCCTCAACTCTCCAAAATATCCTCCTCGCCCCGCCTCCGGAAATGACGTCCGAAGGGGCGCGTGGAGCCCAACGCCTGAGGATCACGAGGACCCGCCCTCCTCCGTGACGTCACCCTGCCCCGCCCTCCCTGAGAGAGTCCCAAGGGACGGAGGAGACCCAGCCCAAGCTCTCCCGACAGATGGCCGTCCAGCCCCTGCTGAAAGATCCTGCCTCTCCTTCTTTGCTTTTTACATGGGTTACTTTATTTTATTTTATTTTATTTACTACATTATATGCCGCCCCGGAACCTAACCTTCGCAATAAGTGAGGGAACATCTATATATATAAAAGGGTAGTGAAATTTCGGCCTAGGACAAAACAACAAAACTACACACTTGGCAGCACAACCCCTCATCCATGCCTCTACGTTCATACAACAAAAAGAAAAGAAAAAGTCCTAATTAGAGGGAGAGGAATAATGGTTTTTATCCAATTGGTGCCAGTTAGAAGGCTAAGCTCCACCCACTTGGTCTCCTAGCAACCCACTCAGCCCAGGGGACAGGCACAGTTAGGCCTTACTTAGGCCTCTTCCACAGATTATCAGATTTTAACTGGATTATATGGCAGTGTAGACTCAAGGCCCTTCCACACAGCTATATAACCCATTTAGAATCTTATATTATCTACTTTAACTGGATTATCTTGAGTCCACACGGCCATATAATCCACTTCAGTGTGCATTTTATACAGCTGTGAAGAAAAGGCCTCATATAATCCAGTTCTAAGAAAATAATATAAAATTATATTATCTTCGGAGATAGTCATTAATTAATCAGGCCCAGTGGGTTTTTAATAATTTATCCTGTTTTTATTACGGTCTTACCATTTATGTGTTTTAAATGAAATTTTTATCTTGTATTGTTGTTTATATTGATATATTGTATTATTGTTTTATCTTTTTATATTGTGATTGTATTGTGTTGCTTATATTTTGTTCTTATGTTGTTTGGGCCACTGCCCCATGTAAGCCGCCCTGAGTCCCCGTGGGGAGATGGTGGCGGGATATAAATAAAGTTTTATATTTTATTTATTTATTATAAATATAATATGTAATAATTATATACATATACATAATATGTGATGTAATAATACAGAACAATATAATCTCTAAAATCAGGACAGTAAATAAAGAGCAACACTCTGAAAGCATAAGCCACAGCAACGCGTGGCCGGACAAAGCTAGTTGTATATATTATTTATAATCTTGCCCTTATTTCTCAAATCCAAAATGTATCCTTCTGCCTCTCTGTATCACCTTTGACACACATTTTTCTGTTCCCTTGATGCTTTAGGCTAGATAGTCCACTAGATAGTCTTTCATAAACATCCCAAGCCCCATTTTGCCTCCCTTTTCCCTTGCCATTCATTTCTTACCTCTCCCCCCCTCTCTAACTACCTAACCCATAATCCCCTCCCTTGTGCCGGATTCCCTATCCCATCACCTGTGTCAACCCAACCCCCTGTGGATATGGAGACAATAGACAATATAAGCACTTTGTATGAACCAAAGTACAGTAGAGACTCACTTATCCAACATTTTGGATTATCCAACGCATTTTTGTAGTCAATGTTTTCAATACATCATGATATTTTGGTGCTAAATTCGTAAATACAGTAATTGCTACATAGTATTACTGTGTATTGAACTACTTTTTCTGTCAAATTTGTTGTATAACATGTTTTGGTGCTTAATTTGTAAAATCATAATCTAATTTAATGTTTAATAGGCTTTTCCTTAATCTCTCCTTATTATCCAACATATTCACTTATCCAACGTTCTGCCGGCCCATTTATGTTGGATAAGCGAGACTCTACTGTACTGTATTTACAAATTTACCACTAAAATATCACAATGAATTTAAAACACTGACTACAAAAACATTGATTATGAAAAGGCAGACTGCGTTGGATAATCCAGAACATTGTATAAGCAAATGTTGGATAAGTGAGATTCTACTTTAATATGAAATAATTACTGGGATAGAATAATGCAGAACAATATAATCTCTAAAACCAGGACAGTAAATAAACAGGGGAATTCCACACAGGAAACAATCAGGGCCAACTAACACCTCCCAACAAAATATTCCCATCATCAAAGTCTGGCAAATCCTCTGTTTTCTCAGGGCCACAGACAGGAGAAGCACATAAAATATCGCAAACACCACCACTCTGAAAACAAGGGAATTCCAGACAGGAAACAATCAGGGCCAGCTAACACCTCCCAACAAAAAAATCACTCAGGGAGGAAACAGCCAGGCTTTAAAGCTGCAAGGCCATTACATCCTAATCATTTTTCCTAATTGCAGCATTCATACTTGCCTCCAACAGACAAAAATATTGTATATTCACAACCTTTAGGAAATAATATCCCCTGATGGCGCAGCGCCTCTCCCCCTCTCTCTAACTTTAATTTTCTTTTCTTTTTGTTGTATCAACCTAGAGGCATGGATGATGGGTTGTGCTGTCAAATTTCAAGGTTGGGGGGCCTGTAGTTTTGATGTTTTGTTGGTCGCCGTGATGCCATCACTCATTTATATATATAGAAGATAATCCGGACGGGCTGGATGGCTCCCAGCTATCGCCCTGATCTACTTATGAATAGGGTCCAGGAAGGGCCAGGTAAATCCAATCATTAAACCAATATTTCCCCTTGTTTGTACTGCTGCCGTGCCTCCACTACCTCCATTGGCTGGGAGAGAGGCAGCGTCACAAGCAAAGCTTGTGGTCTCATTGGATGAGGCACGTGAGCCTCCCAGGCTGCAGACATCAGAAACGCCCTGACCAGTCAGCACCAGGCCGGCTCAGCATGTGGACTTGGGAATTTCAAATGAGAAAAGTGTATAAAAGTGCATGTTTTACTGTGTTATGTATCTCAGCCTATTTTGGCAAATTATCATGGGCTGGCATCACTTTCAGCTGAAATTAAATAAAATACCTCAGAGGCTTCTGCTTCAACTTGATGAGATCTATTCTGGAATATTAGCTTCTTTTTCTCACCAGGCTTAACCCACAGTGGCTTGGATCTCACTATCCAATGCTGCTCTAAATTGCTCAATAACAAATAATATGACACTCAAATTGCTACATTATTCTGTCTTTTGTATATACAGTGTTCCCTCACTTATCTGCAGGGGTTAAGTTCCAGGACCACCCACAATAAGTGAAAATCCGCAATGTAGGTGTCAGGACCCAGACTGCGGAGCACCAATAACCATGCGCAGAGACCAGAATCTATCTAATATCTTTATTAAGGAAATATATAAAGTCAATAAAATTAAGTGTAGAATATAGTTCAGAAGTAGACCTTTCAGGAAAGGTCAAATATAGTCCAGGGAAACAATGTCCAATATGAGATATTAAAGTCCAAAGTTGTAATCCAATAACCGAAACACACACTTTGCCAAGCAAGTGAGGGGAAAAGACAAGGTCCTTTAGTCCATGGAACTTGATGCAAGGCTGGAGAGCAATCAGATTCTTGGCAAACAAGGCTTGATTCAAGGCAACAAGAAACGAGGAACAAGAACAGGGTCCGTGGCGAAAATCCTTGGCGAGGTCCGGGGAACAAGGCAGGGCTGGAACGAGAGCAAGGTCCTGGAAACTGGAGTAGCGTAGTCCACACACAATCTACTCCCGAAGCTGACGAATTGACTCCGCAAGGATTCCTTTGTAGGCAAACACCTATATAGGATCTTGTTTTCCCGCCAAAGAACACTTTCTCTGGGGAACAAGAAACGAAACCTATTCTGTGTCCAGATGCAGGACTCCTTAAACTTTCCCAAGGGAAACAGATTTAATCATCTAATTGTCTGGCAGCGATCCTGGCGCTCCTGCGAGTTGCCTCCCGAGCGCTTCTATCTTGATTATAATAAAGGCGGCGAGAAAATGGGGGAGATTTCTGCTCAAGGCTTGTTTGGCTGACTTCTTGTGGGCAAACATCTTGCAGCTGCAAGGGCTCCAAATCCGGCAGAAACGGTGGGAAACCCAAGTTTTCCTCTTCATCTGTCACAACAGTACTAGGAACGGGACTACATGGCCCATTAGTCATCACAGTAGGGACATTATATTTATTTTAGTATTTATTCATTATTTTAGTAGTTATACACTATTTTTTGAAGGGACCATAAGCCAGAAAATAGTAAACGTTTGCCTATGTGGCTTTGCCTCTGCATATGCCCCTCCCTCCCTTCCTGTGAGCTGGTGCCTTTCTCCAAGAAGTTCCAAAGGGAGATATAAAATCAGACTAAACAAGTTAGGTAATAATAATAATAATAATAATAATAATAATCTTTATTTATACCCCGCCACCATCTCCCCAACGGGGACTCGGGGCGGCTTACACGGGGCGGCTTACAGAACAATACAATATAAACAGCATATAAAAGAACAACACATCACAACACAGTGAACAATTGGTATCACTTGTGACAAAGTAGGTGTGGAAGGTGAGGAAGACCCTCAGGCATTGGTCAATTTTAGATAAGCCAAAGGTATATATTCTTTGTTTGCTGCGACATGCTTTTGCGACGGCCATTTGCATGTTACAGACCCATTAGAGTAAGTGCCTACGGCTGTTTGCCTTATCATAAGCTGTGATAACAATAAAAGGCTTGTTTTATTGCTTTCTTAGAGTTCTCTCCTTTACTTCCCCTCCGGGCCAGTCCCCAAAATTTTAAGTCTTTATCAACCAATCGTGTGTTGATAAATCGCCTCCTTCTCCTCCCCTTGCCGCTTGGGCTCATTTTCTCTCCCATCAGCTTCTCCTTCCTCCCTTCCTTAGGCTGTAAATTGTATTTTTTATGATTTATAATAGTCTTTTAGACTATTAAAACTGCAAAACAGTGAATCTGTGAAAAATGAATTGCAAAGTAGTGAGGGAACACTGTATACAGGTTGAACGTCCCTTATCCAGAATACTAAAATCCAAGCCATTCCAAAATCCGAAACTGTACATAGAGTAACTGAGATAGTGACACCTTTACATCCTGGTGGTTCAGTGTATACAATCTTTGTTTCATTCACAAAATGATTTAAAACATTGTACAAAATTACATTCAGGTTATGAGCATACAAAACATCAATGAATGTTATGCATAGAGTCGGGTGCCTCCCATCTCCAGGATATGTCATTATAAACATATATGCAAATACAGGTATTGCACCACCCAAAATGCAAAAAACTTCTGGACCCGAGTATTTCAGATAAGGGATATTCAACCTTTATAATTGTTATTTAATGGTACTGAAATACACTAAAAGTCACACATGATAAGGAAAGGAAGGAAAAAATGGGGAGAAGATAGTTCATGAAAGAGTAAAGAAAAATTAACATGACTTCTGACATTCCTTAGAGTGGCTATGAGGCCCCCCATCTATACTGGATTCACAAACTGGATTATTTGGCAGTACAAATGCAGCCTAAGACTGAGTCAGGGTGTATAGCCACACTGTAAAATTAACGCAGCTTGACACTACTTTAACTACCATGGCTCAATTCTAATGTCCTCACATCCTTTAGCAGAGAAGACTAGAAACCTTGTAAAATTACAATTGAGTCATAGCAGATAAAGTGGTATCAAACTATATTCAACCTATAGTGCAGATGCCACTCGATCAAACCTTTTAATACTCAAAAGAAGTAGTTATTATATTTTCTAGGCTGCTGTGAGTTTTTCAGGCTGTATGGCCATGTTCCAGAAGCATTCTCTCCTGACATTTCGCCCACATCTCTGGCAGGCATCCTCAGAGGTTGTGAGGTCTGTTGGAAACTAGGCAAGTGGGGTTTATATATCTGTGGAGTAATATCCATGGTAGGAGAAAGAACTCTTGTCTGTCTGAGGCAAGTGTGAATGTTGCAGTTGGCCCCCTTGATTGGCATTGAATGGCCCTGCAGCTTCAAAGCCTGGCTTCTTCCTACCTGGGGGAATCCTTTGTTGGGAGGTGTTAGCTGATTGTCTAGAATTCCCCTGTTTTTGAGTGTTGTTCTTTATTTACTGTCCTGATTTTATAGTTTTTTAAAATTGGTAGCCAGAGGTGAGAGGATCCCTCTGAATAAAAACTGGCTACCAATACAGTAGAGTCTCACTTATCCAACGTTCTGGATTATCCAACGCATTTTTGTAGTCAATGTTTTCAATACATCATGATATTTTGGTGCTAAATTCGTAAATACAGTAATTTCAACATAGCATTACTGCGTATTGAACGACTTTTTCTGTCAAATTTGTTGTATAACATGATGTTTTGGTGCTTAATTTGTAAAATCACAACCTAATTTGATGTTTAATAGGGTTCTCCATAATCTCTCCTTATTATCCAACATATTCACTTATCCAACGTTCTGCTGGCCCGTTTACGTTGGATAAGCGAGACTCTACTGTATATATATATATGAAAAAACAACAACTTAAATGTATATGCTCTTACTTGTTGTTGCATAGTTTTGTCCATATACACACAACAGCTGTGGACTGTTTTCTGTTGAGTTTGATGTATGCTTTACCTTATATGTTACACAATAAGGTCGTATAATTGTATATATACCATATTTGTGGACTGTTTTCGGTTGGAGGTTTATGTGTGTTTTGCTTTATATGTTTCATAATAAGATAGTACCCAGTTGGGACTGTAAAGAAAATACTCTATATACTAGCATACCACAATACACACGTTAAAACCTACATGAGAGCATATACATTTAAGTTGTTGTTTTTTCATATATATATACAGTAGAGTCTCACTTATCCAACACTCGCTTATCCAACGTTCTGGATTATCCAACGCATTTTTGTAGTCAATGTTTTCAATATATCGTGATATTTTGGTGCTAAATTCATAAATACAGTAATTACTACATAGTATTACTGCGTATTGAACTACTTTTTCTGCCAAATTTGTTGTCTAACATGATGTTTTGGTGTTTCATTTGTAAAATCATAACCTAATTTGATGTTTAATAGGCTTTTCCTTAATCCCTCCTTATTATCCAACATATGATAACGTCGACATGGTCCGATTGAAGGCTGAAGCATGAGGTTTTTAGACAAATGGATCTAATTTACTTATGTTTTAATTTTTATAATGTATTTTAATGATGTATTTTTATAGTTTTAATTGATTATATGTACTGTTTTTTGTTTTATTATTATGTTCTTGGCATTAAATGTTGCCAACTGTGTAAGCCGCCCTGAGTCCCCCCGGGTGAGAAGGGCGGGGTATAAATTCTGGAAATAAATAAATAAATAAATAAAATATTCGCTTATCCAACATTCTGCCGGCCCGTTTATGTTGGATAAGGGAGACTCTACTGTATATATATATACCATTCCTATAGCACATGAAACAACCAGGAGCAGCTAACACCTCCCAACAAAGGATTCCCCCAGGCAGGAAGCAGCCAGGCTTTGAAACTTCGAGGCCATTCAATGCCAATCGAGGTGGCCAACGGCAACATTCACACTTGCCTCCAACATACAAGAGTTCTTTCTCCCACCCTGGACATTATTCCACAGATATATAAACCTCACTTGCCTCGTTTCCAACAGACTTCACAACCTCTGAGGATGCCTGCCATAGATGTGGGTGAAACGTCAGGAGAGAATGCTTCTGGAACATAGCCTTACCGCCTGGAAAACTCACAGCAACCCAGCTGGACAGGACTTTAGTTGCCATGGCTCAATACTATGGGATCCTGGGAGTTGTAGTTGTACAAGGTCTTTAGCCTTCTCTGCCCAAGAGGGCTGGTGCCTCACCACACTGCAATTTCCAGGATTCAATTGTTTTGTCAGTTAAAAGAGATGTCAGACTGCCTTAATTCTTCAGTGTAATGCTCTGTTAGTGGCTTTGCTAGGAGGGAGAGCCCAGTGGGTTGGCTCAATGCATGCCATTGCATGGTTCTCAGTCTCTGCTTCTATTGCTGGAACCCATTCATTGGCTGCAGGAAAGGGCAGGCTTGCAAGGGGGCAGCAGATGCGTCGGTGTTTCTGTAGTGTAGTGGTTATCACGTTCGCCTCACACGCGAAAGGTCCCCGGTTCGAAACCGGGCAGAAACATTTTTTTTCCTTCTTCCCACTTTTCAGCCAAATACATTAAACAGTTGTTGCTGGTAACGGGCTGACAACTGGAATAAAATATTTCCTGATTTGATGCTTTTTTTTAAAATTAAAAAGAACGGAAAAGCTTACACCAAACTTGCAAGCAAGGCGGATGAAAAATGTCCCCCTCCTTCTTTTCAAGGCTTGGATCTAAAATGTGGCTGTGCCTGGGTACATTCACACTGTAGAATTAACACAGTTTGACACCACCTTAACCACCATGGCTCAATGCTATGGAATAATCATAGAATCATAAGAGTTGGAAGAGACCTCAAGGGCCATCCAGTCCAACCCCTGCCAAGAAGCAGGAAAATCACATAATAATAAACAAATTTTATTTATATCCCGCCTCCTCTCCCCAAAGGGACTGGAGCAGTTTACAAACACAGTAGAGTCTCACTTATCCAACATTCTGGATTATCCAACGCATTTTTGTAGTCAATGTTTTCAATGCATTGTGATATTTTGGTGCTAAATTTGTAAATACAGTAATTACTACATAGCATTCATGTGTAATGAACTACTTTTTCTGTCAAATTTGTTGTATAACATGATGTTTTGGTGCTTAATTTGTAAAATCATAATCTATTTTGACATTTAATAGGCTTTTCCTTAATCCCTCCTTATTACCCAACATATTCGCTTCTCCGACGTTCTGCTGGCCCTTTTATGTTGGATAAGTGAGACTCTACTGTAGAATCATGGGATGTAAAGCATCCTTTGGCAGAGAAGGCTAAAGACCTTGCCAGACTATAACTCCCAGAATTCCATAAGTTTGAACCATGGTACTTAAAGTGGTGTCAAACTACAATAATTCTACTGTCAGCTTTAAAAAGGAGAGGAGGGCAGGCCAATCCATTTGAGCATTTGGGCGGATATCAGTTTACTTCTGTGTTTTATTTTACTTGGAAACAGCTTGCAGATCCAGATAAATATTTTCCACATACAGCAGTTTTAGCCTTATTCTAGCCATTTTTTAAATTCTTCCCTGACTTTGCAAAAAAGAAAAACAAACTCTAAAATAAAAAGATACACCAAATGACATTGCAAAGCATCCAGGATCCAATTTCTAGTGTGCACCTATAGTGTTGAATTAAGACACTTTGACACCACATTAACTACCATGACTTTTATTATATGTGTTTTAATGGTCTTGCTTTTATCTGTATATTTTAACTCTGTTATACCATGCCTCAAGCCTTGAGGAAAGGTGGGTAAGAAATACAATGTATCAAAAATAATGATGGTGGTGGTGGTTGGTGTAAAGAGGGCAGAAAACAAGACCTAAAACATATTTATGGTTGTGTCAGAGCCCCTGGTGATGCAGCATATTAAAGCGCTGAGCTGCTGAACTTGCGGACTGAAAGGTTGTAGGTTGGAATCCGGGGAGCGGGGTGAGCATCCGCTGTTAGCCCCAGCTTCTGCCAACCTAGCAGTTCGAAAACATGTAAATGTGAGTAGATCAATAGGTATCAGTCAGGTGGAAAGGTAACAGCACTCTATGCAGTCATGCCGGCCACATGACCTTGGAGGTGTCTACCGACAACGTAGGGTAGTCATCTCCAAAATTTCTCATTGCATCCATGTCTGAAAATAAGATGGGTCTCATCTTCAAGGTATCTCATTATGTACATGTATGCAGATACAGTTACATTCAGACATCGACATTCACTGGGGTTGGAGTACAGAACCACTGTGATAATGAAATTAAAACATTAAAAAAAAAAATTAAAAAAACTGCTATCCAAACCAGAGAGAACACCTTTTTAGAATTTCTGGATCCTCCAGCATGACTTTACCGTCGGCTGACCAACAGAAACTCACTGGCAGAAATAGCCATCTCTAGAGACATGTCTTCTATAGATATCTTTGGGTCTTTCAGTGTGACTATGTGGCAAATGCCTAATGGATGTTTACCACTGCAATGGAAAACCTAGATATTCCTAGAGAGATAATTTTAATTAAATCTGCTAAAGTTGAAAATCAAATGTAAATTCCTTTCTTACTGTTCTTTGTCATTCTTGCTTTTCTTTACTATTTTCTGACCCTTTTCTTTTCTTTGTTTTGTATATTTTCTGATTTTTTTTAATTTTTTTTTTAGTATTGGAAAATATTTCACCAAAGGAAGAATTCTAGGAGGGGGCAAACTTGTTTTCTGCTGCTCTAGAGACAAGGACTCGGAGCAATGGATTCGAGTTGCAGGAAAAGAGACTCAGCTTAAGAAATGGGAGAACTTCCTGACAGTAATAAAAATTCATCATTCGAATGAGTTGCTGACTGGGATTCTGGTAGATTCTCCTTCTCTGGAGGTGTTTTAGCAGAGGCTGGATGGCATCTGTCAGGAGTGCTTAGATTGTGTCTTCCTGCATAGCAGAATAGGGTTGGACTGGATGGCCTTTGGGGTCTCTTCCAACTCTGTCATTTGGATTCTATGAGATGCCTTTTCAAAGTACAACCACACGGTGGTAGTGGTGTCCTATCAGAAACCTCTTTGGAGAGCACACCTTGCCAATCTGCATGAATTCCTCCAGAAAAACTCCAAAAGTTTCCATTTTCCACAATCCCTTTCTCCTCCCAGCCCTCAAATGCCTTCACCTGAACCATTTTCCCACCAGGCCTCTTGCAGGAATGGAGAAATCTAGAGTAGAAAAAGGATTTTGGTTCACAACCTGTGAAAGAGAGAAGGATTGTTCACAGGTGTCCTGCACAGGTGTTTGCCTTGCTTATAAGGGCTGGTGCAAAACCATTTCTTGTCTGCAAGGAAGCAGCAACCCACCTCTAAGATCGATACCAGCCATATCATTTTGGCATTTTGATGCAGAAAATCCTGCAAATATACCCTTTCCCACAAAATTTCTGTTTCACAAAATCTCAATCCCAGTGGTTAAAAAACAGAGAAACAACTAAGTGAACAAACAATTTGTTGCCTTGAATATTTGTCTTAATGCATCTGTCTCTGACCTCTTTGGGTCTTAAAAGATCTCAATTCACTGGCTTCTCGAAGCATTTAAAAAACATTGGAAAGGTAGGGTTGTTGTATGTCTTTTGGGCTGTGTGGCCATGTTCCAGAAGTATTCTCTCCTGACGTTTCGCCCACATCTATGGCAGGCATCCTCAGAGGTAGTGAGGCATGGAGAAACTAGGCAAGAAAGGCAAATATATATCTGTAGAGAGTCCAGGGTGTGACAAGAGTCCTTTCTCAGTTGCAACATTCACGCTGGCTTCCAACTGACAAAGGACTCTTGTCACACCCTGGACTCTCCACAGATATATATTTATCTTTCTTGCCTAGTTTCTCCATGCCTCACTACCTCTGAGGATGCCTGCCATAGATGTGGGCGAAACGTCAGGACAGAATACTTCTGGAACATGGCCACACAGCCCGAAAGACATACAACAACCCTGTGATCCCAGCCATGAAAGCCTTCGACAACACATTGGAAAGGTAGTTTTAATTGTATTTTAATATTTTATGCTTCATGACACAAAATATTTAATTTTCGTATCCATCTTTTAATGCATCTGCTTTGCTTTTAATCCTATTGTATCGTGTTTGCTGTTAGCCACTTTGAGTCCCTATATTAAGATAAAGGGTGGATAAAATAAAGTAAAATAAACAAGTAAAGAAATGCCTATGGAAATAGTATGCCTTCAAAAGAACATGTTATTCAAATCTACCAGTAACACTGTCCAACACACCTTTTGGTGCCTCAGATGTGAGACCTGTTTCTAGGTGTATTTGACCTGCTGATTCCAAAAATGGCACTGGTCTCTCTCTCCTCCTCCCATCAGCTCTAGATCTTGAGATACAGAACATATGGCATCTATCAACCCTCATCTGCTTGCTCATTTGTTATGTTTACAAAATTGTCTGGCACCTTATCACTGTTCCTTATTCCATATGTTATAGCACTTTATGGAACCTGTCCCCGTATTTCTCTTTTATTCATTTTGATTTTATCTATGAACCTTGAGCACTGCACTTGTCATCTTTTGCCGTGTGCAATAATTGATGCTCAGGCTTTTAAGTAACTGTCTTGTATGTTGTTCTGTTTATTGTTGGAATGTTTAATCTGCTGTTAAATTTTATACGTGAAATGCTGTTATGTTGTTGTTCGGGTTTGTTCCTGTGTAAGCCGCCCAGAGTCCCTTCGGGGAGATGGGGCGGGGTATAAGAATAAAGTTTATTATTTTATTAAAAAATCATGATAACCATATCTAAGAAACTAGAGTGGATGCGGTCTATCCACTCAGCACCTGAATCAGCACCCCAAATAACCCCATGAACAGGCCTAAAAACCAAGACATCAAGAAAAATATTTTTGTTGGACTGTGTAATCAAATCCTCAAAAATAAAAGCCACAAACATGGAGGGATGACTGTACAGCTTACTGGCTCCCCCCAAAAAGAAGGTCTGAGTCCTCCACCAGCAGCACTCTCCAACTTGCTTGCTTCATCACTGCCAGCTCCCTGGTGAACCAAGGAGCTGAGTTGGCTCTGCTGAGCAAGAAGAGATGTTCAGAACGTATCCATTGCCCTGGTTGCCTCCGTATTCAGAGATCAACCAGGGTTTCAACAGAATCATCTGCCGCCATGACAGGAGAGTTTAAGATGGTCCTACCCAGGAGATTTATGGATTCATGGATCCCATCTTAATGGGTCCCCTGCCCCTACAGAGGTTAGAGACTGTGGTTAGTCTATTTTATAGGATCCTTCACACTACAGGTAATGGTCACTCCTACACATTTGAAGGCTTGATTATTCTGCCAGATGTTCATTAGAAAGGCACACTGGAGGACCTAGAGATTCCTATAGAGAACACTTCTGTGGAAGGTGAAAGTAGTGTGCTGGAGGACTAGAGATTTCTAAAGTGGTGTTCTCTCAGGTAAAAAAAAAAGGCTTTTTAAATCTACAGTTTTTCACTTTCATGTGCCTGTTTTCCTAACCCCAGGAAATGTGATGGGCTGACTATATGGAGCTATGGTTACATTTATACTACATCTGATGTAGTATTGAGATTTGCAATTTAGGAACAGTCTCTAGAATCTTCTGGATTTTTGTGTACTTGAAGCAGGCTCATCTCACATGGGAAGCAGGAATAATTATTCTAACCAAAAGCATTTATACACAGGCCATCGTGTTCATAAATAATAACAACTCAGGTGTGCACGCTTCAGCTCCAGCTCCAGCTCAGTTCTAGCTCCTCTGACAACACCAGTTACAAAAGCAATAATTCAGATTATCAATAATGCCAGATAATTCAGTTCAATGTGGAAGGGACCTTGGACTCAGGACTTTCAGATTATGAAATTTGGCCCTTTAAGGGGAAAACAGGCCTACCCCACCTCCTGGAATGCAAGAAAAAAAGCCTTCCCCTGGCTGGGAAATGAAGCTGAAATGTCACGGTGAGAGCGGTGAGTGTTGAATCCTGACTAGTAGACCACCAGGCGAAAACAATGGACCTTATCATACAGACCCCCCCCCCCCCCAAGTTCAGTTTTGCTGGTAATTGCTGGTGAAATGGAAGGTGTGCATGGCCACTAGATTACCAGGAAAAACAATGAAACAAATGCTTCTGTATGCACAATAAATGGCAAATCAATGCGTGAGTCACAGATCTGTAGCAACAGAGAGCATGGCTTTCCTCATCTTCTAGAATTCAAGAAAAAAAAACTTCTCTGCCCAGGAATTGAACCCAGGCTGTGGCAGTGGGAACCGAATCCTGACCACTAGATCACCAGGGAAAAATAATGAAACTGTGCCAGCAGAAAGCATTCCTGGAGGGCTCTGATGATCATTGATGATCTGTCATGGCCAAGTATCACGTATGAATGTTTTCTAGAAGTAGTCTTGGCAGTTGGTGGAGATCTATTCTGAATCTACAAAGTCTTTCATAGCAAGAATCTACCTTTCCAGATGGAAGGAGGTCCCGATAAAGGTTTGCTTGGCATGCCTTCTTCTTGGCATGTTTCCCCCTTTGGTCCTCTATCTGTGCCTCTTCAAAATCCACAGCACTGTTGGTAACAGCTGACCTCCAGTTCCAATACTCCAGGGCCAGGGATTCCCAGTTCTTGGTGTTTATACTCCATTTTTAAAGGTTAGCTTTAATCCCGTCTTTAAATCTCTTTTGCCATCCACTGACATTTCATTTTCCATTCTGTTTTTAAAAACATTGGTTTTTTTAAATATTTGGGCCAAATAAGTAGAGTATAACATAACCACATTTCTTCATGAGGTTTAGAAGATAACATAGGTGATGTATACAGTGTGTATGTATGTGTGTATACACACACACACGCAATGTATAAAGAAGTGTGTTTTTATTTTGATTTATAGATGTCATGTTTAATTTAATTTTAAAAGTCAGGTTTAACTATGTTTAAAAGGGTAAGTATTAGTCACCAGTGTGTGGGGGATGGTAACCAGCTCAGCATTCTGAGGCAGGTTGCCATAGTAACGAGGGCGGAGCCAACTGCTGTTTGAAGAAAAAGGAGGGAATGTTTTAAAAAGTCAGTCAGTCTGTGGTCAGTAAACCACAGGGAAGGTTAGTTTTAGAGTCGGTGCCCTTATGAGGTACCGAGAGACTGATTCTGGTTGAGGGATCAGGGTGGCTCAAATGATTGGACATTCTGAGTCAATTTTAAAATAAGTGGTGACTTATTTCAGTTTAGTCTGTGATTTTAGTCACAGGGAAGACACTGGTTCCAGGTTAGGGAAACCAGGGGAACTCAGATTTCTAGTGGTGTTAAATTAAGCAAGTTAGGTGACTTGTTTAGGTTTATTTGTAGTCTGAGTAGTAAGGGAAAGCAATCCCAGTCAGATCCAAAGTGATCGGTTAATAACTTTGCAACCATTATCTAAGTGCCTTTAAAGAAGTACTGTAACCACTAAGCTCTGTGCCTGAAATAAATTTGTTTTGTTCTTCAATATCCAAGTCTCTGTCACCTATATTCAAAACTAAGTAACGCTACCATCTAATGTGAATAAGAAAGAATAAGAGAATAAAGAGAAAAGAATTTCCTCTCTGCCTGACATCTCCACAATTTGGTGGCAGCAGTGGGATAAAAAGATTCCTCCCTGCCACATCTCCACAATTTGGTGGCAGCGGTGATCTCCACACAATGTAACCAAAAAAAAAAGATTTTTTTTTGGGTATATAATCACCTTTGTCCCCTACTTGTAACCATCCTATTTCCATTGTTTTCCCCCTCCCATTCCCACCCTCCTGCCAGAAACAGTCATACATTTCTTTTATGTGTTTTTATTATTTTCAAAATTATTGCAAATAGTGCTACACAAAATTATACAAACATTCAAGACATTTTCCATTGGTAACACATGTTTACATTATTCCCCCTCTTTCTCCCTCTCTCCCCTCCCCAGGCACAGTTTACACATTTTGCTGTATTTATTACGATTGTTCGATCATGAGGATAATCTTGTTTAATTCCTTATACAGTAGAGTCTCACTTATCCAACACTCGCTTATCCAATGTTCTGGATTATCCAACACATTTTTGTAGTCAATGTTTTCAATATATCATTATATTTTGGTGCTAAATTCATAAATACAGTAATTACTACATAGCATTACTGTGTATTGAACTACTTTTTCTGTCAAATTTGTTGTATAACATGATATGTTGGTGCTTAATTTGTAAAATCATAACGTAATTTAATGTTTAATAGGCTTTTCCTTAATCTCGCCTTATTATCCAACATATTCGCTTATCCAACGTTCTGCCGGCCCGTTTACGTTGGATAAGTGAGACTTTACTGTATTTATCTTTCCCCTTTATTCTGTAAATTAAGACTTTACATTTTGCCTTCCATGACTTTCTGATTTGGCCCATCCTGTAGTAACTTTTCCTTTTGCCAATGTAGTCTTGGAGGAGGTAGTCTCCTAAGCATTTCTACCATGTTTTTGTGCCCTATTTCTTTTGGTCCTTCCAGCCTAAAGCGACTGAGGCTTTAATTGCATCTAACATGTAATTTATTAATCCCTCCCATTCTTTAGATCCTCGCCTTCATTTTTCTGGAGGAAAAATTGTGTCTTGTTTCAATCTATTTTTATCCTTAATAGTTCCTCCATTTTCTTGATTATTTTAAGAACTTTGATTTTTTTTTTCACAATCCCACTACATGTGGGTGCATGTTCCAGTTTTCACACAGTTGTGCCAACATTGTTTTGGGGAGGTTCTGGTAATGTGATCTAATTGCACAGTTCTACACCATTTTGTCCTGATTTCCACTGCATTTCTTTTATCTTTAAATGTTTTATTTTATTAACTGAATGTTTCCAATTGTCTGTTTATCTCTCACTGCAACATAATTCCTCCTTCCACATTTCTTTCAAGGTATTTTTTATATTGTATAGTTTTCCCATTATTATTTTGTAAATGTATCCCATGATGCCTTTCTCCTTCTCTACTTTCCATTTTAGTATTTTATCAAGATCTGTTTCTGGGATTTCTACTCTTCCATTCTGTTAACTTTTTATATAACCCTCTCCATAATAGCCAATTTCTGTGACCGCACTTATGTTTTAGCTCCTTCCATTGTATGACTGTTTTGTCGGGCTTCAATATGTCTCGGATCTTTGTTATGCCATGTTCCAATTTCTTGAACATGTTCCGGTATAACTGGGATTTTTTATTCTCTATGAATCCTATTGGGAACATATCTATTTATTGGAAGTTTATCTTGCCATTTTTCCCGGCATGTTTCTGTTGAAGTCAAAGGATATCCTTTTAATTTTTTTTTTTTAAAAAAATACATTTCCTTTATTGACCAATTTGTTTGTTGTATCATAAATATAGTCTTGTTTCCTTATATTTTCTGTTGCCCTTTACCTTAGCTATCAGTTCATCCCATTTTCCTTCCCATTTCCCCCTGGGGATATATTGATATATTTTTGTTTCTTATCCATGATGTAACCTTGAAGCACATAGTCCGCTAAATATTCGTACCATTTTTGTGTATCTCATTTTTTATGCTTTTTCCATCCCAGGCAATTGCAGCTTGTGCCGCAGCCACCTCGAGCCAATCTTTATTACCACTTTTCCCTTTCAGTTTAAGAGTAAAAAACTATTTCTTGTTCAAGCCTATTTTTTGCCTTAATAATTTCTCCATTTCCACCTCAATTTTTCTATAGAATTCTTGTATCTTGGCACAATCCCACCACATATAAATGTTCCAGTTTACATTTGTGCCAACAGAATTTAGATGTTCTTTTCTTAATATGGGCAGAGAAGGCCCTGACACACAGACCCTCCAGATTAACTTCACTGGATGGCAGGATGTGCAACAGGGTCTGTGCTGAGGGTTTAAATTTCAGCCATGTTCATAGCAGGAAGGTGATCTCTTTTTTCTAAAAAAATTATTCACGAAAACAGACCTATAATTATATTAACATAAAGACATATACAGATCAATAAATTACATAAAGCGGAATGACAGCGTCCCACCCACAGCAATATCAAAAGAAATGTTTCTTTTTAAATAAAATAATCCCCAACAATAGAATTCAATCTAAAACAATTCTACGATCCCAAACAACCCCTCTACTAGGCAAATACTACACATGCAATCATAAAAGCTAGCCTACAAGCCTCACACTCTCTTGCCTGTTGATTTTAGTTTCTCACTTTTATGTTCCCTATAGAAGGTGTTTCAAGGATTCTGACCCCAAAACATTTGAAGCCTTGCGAGTCAAAACCAGCATCTTCAATTGAGCTCAGAATCATATTAGGACTCAATGTGCTTTCTAGTGTCTCTAAGACATCCACCCCAAAAGATTAACAGTTAGATAAGTCAGAGGTAATTAATTACTACAGCCCAAACTGCCCTTCCCAGAGTAGAGAGCAACTGGTGTACCGCCTGAAACTGGGTAAAGGTCTTTCAAGAACAGTGCTAGGCACCAAGGCATCCCTAAGCTCCCAGAAGAAGGGGGGCAACACATGTGGGTAAGAAAGTTGAAAAAAATTGAGGTGCAAGAGGTGTGTGGGGAGAGGCCTCTAATGCCTGTTCTCTCTCTCCCTGCCCCACGTATTTACACTTCAAGTCTTCTTACTCTTGAGTCTTGGCAGAGGTATAGAAATTTCTCTCTGGTAGTATTGGTAGTAAAGGAGGAGGAGGAGCTTCACAGAGAAAACCATCAAGGATCAAAGTGGCTGAATTTGTACTGTTGCTCTGAAGCCACCATCACCTAAGCAGGACAATGTAGTTTTGGATGTAAAGAGAGTGGGATTTCATGCTGCTGCTTACTCCGAGAAAGGGGTGGAGGTAGAGGAGGGGATGATGGTGGCTGCAACAACAAGGAGAGATGTAGTGTCTACTGACAGGCAGAGGAGGAAGATAGCCGGAAGCAAGTAGCTGCTAGCAAATTACTTGCAATGTTGAATAGAACGCTTTGGATTTCTGGATAAAGATGTTCAAAAGTTGGATGTGACCTACAAGGACCATCAAGTCAAATCTCCTGCCAGGATAGGAATAACTGCTATAGTAAACTGAACAAGGATATCCAATATATAAGCAGCTGAACCTCTGTCTTGGACAACACATTATCATCTTTTTGTGACACAGGACTCAGCTGAGTAGGAAGGGAAATCAAATATCTTCAAGTTCACCCCTGCCAATGTAGGAGACTGAAACCTGAAAGATGGACATTCAGCCTGTTTTAAAAACTTCCAACAAAGGAGACATACATACGTATACATCTTTTAAGGAATTCTATTCAGGTTATCAAGAATGATGGATAACCTAACTTCCATTCCATTTCCCAGAGAGATTGTATACATCAGACGTGGGAGAATTAGATAGGGGTCTCTCCACCACACTTTCTCTCCAAAGCACCTCCGATCTGACTCTCAAGTGCTCTTTCACTCCCCGCAGCAAGCACCTTCCCCCCCACTTAAAGAAGAGGACTCCTTTCTCTTTGGCAAAGCAGTTTTAAAAACCTGAAATGAAAGTCTCTGGAACTCAGGGTCCTCTTTTTTCCCTCCTTTCTCCAAAATTGCCATTACAGATCTTCTAAATTACTTTGCCTCAGAAAACAAAAGGAAGAAGGAAGACTACAACTCCAGAGCACTCCATTTTATAGGTTGTCAACTGCCTTGCCATTTAAGAAAGAAGGAAGGGAAAATGAGCCCCAAATGGTTCGACATTTTTTAAAAAACAAACAACACTGTTTGTTTGAGGATGGATCATCCCTCCTCCTTTTCCCCTTTCAAAGGTAGGCATTTAAAAAAAACTGATTTTTTTCCTTGTGTAATAATTGCACCTCCCCTTTTAAATGAAAGAATCATTAATCATAAACATTTTCATTGCTTCTCCCCTGTGTAGGTTCTTTGATGGGACTGCAGACTTCCATTGAAAGACAAGCTCTTTCCATATTCCAGCCATAAATATGACTTCTCCACAGCGTGGATCCTTTGATGGGAACGCAGACTTCCACTCTGAGAGAAGCTCTTTCCACATTCTGTACATTTATATGGCTTCTCTCCTGTGTGGGTTCTTAGATGGCAAAGCAGATCTCCACTCTGAGAGAAGTTCTTTCCACATTCTTTACATGGATATGGCTTCTCTCCTGTGTGGGTCCTTTGATGGCGACGCACCTGTCCACTGTATCTGAAGCTCTTTCCACATTCCAGGCATTCAAACGGCCTCTCCCCTGTATGGGTCCTTTCATGGGAACGCAGACAGTCACTCCGATGAAAGGTCTCTCCACATTCCATGCACTTAAATGGCCTCTCCCCTGTGTGTGTCCTTTGATGGGAACGCAATTTGCCACTCTGACTGAAGCTCTCTCCACATTCAATGCACTTAAATGGCTTCTCCCCGGTGTGTGTCCTTTGATGGGATAGCAGATTTCCATTGAAAGAGAAACTCTTTCCACATTCCATGCATTGATATGGTTTCTCCCCTGTGTGGATTCTTTGATGGGAACGCAGTTTGCTATTCTGGCTGAAGCTCTTTCCACATTTCATGCATTTATATGGCTTCTCCCCAGTGTGAGTCATTTGATGGGATTGCAGATTGCCACTCCGACTGAAGCTCATTCCACACTCCATACATTTATATGGCTTTTCCCCTGTGTGGATCCTCTGATGGGAACGCAGATGGTCACTTCGTCTAAAGCTCTCTCCACATTCTATGCATTTATAAGGCTTCTCTCCTGTGTGTGTTCTTTGATGGGAACGCAGTTGTCCACTCAGAGAGAAGTGCTTTCCACATTCTTTACAGTTATATGGCTTCTCCCCTGTATGGGGCTGTTGATGAGATTGCAATGTCTCACTCGGACTGAAGCTCTCTCCACATTCTATGTATGTATACGGCTTTCCACCTGTGTGTGTTATCTGATGTACATCAAGCAGACTGCCACTCTGACTGAAGCTCATTTCACACTCCATACATTTATACGGCTTCTCCCCTGTGTAGGCCCTTTGATGAGAACACAGATGGTCACTTCGTCCAAAGCTCTCTCCCCATTCTATACATGTATACGGCTTTCTACCTGTGTGTGTTATCTGATGTACATCAAGCAGATTGCCTCTCTGACTGAAGCTCATTCTACACTCTATACATTTATAAGGCTTCTCTCCTATTTGATGGGAATGCAGTTGTCCACTCAGAGAGCTCTTTCCACATTCTATGCAGTTATATCGCTTCTCCTCGGTGTGGGGCTGTTGATGAGATTGCAATGTCTCACTTGGACTGAGAGTCTCTTCACATTCTATGCATATGTACAGCTTTCCACCTGTGTATGTTATCTGATGTACATCAAGAACACTTCTCCATCTTAAGCATTTGCCACATGCTATAAGCTTATAAACCTCCTCCACTTTCTGGGCACTGGAATAGGGATGTAGAGGATTTTCCATGGTTTGTAAATTATGATTCACATGCTATGTCAGAAGTTCACAAAACAAACTCTTTCAAAAGAAAAGGAATTCTTCTCAATCACACATTTCTCTGTAGGATCTCTGGTTCCTTTTCCAAACTTCTCTTTTTATGTCATAGCTTTGCTTTTCCCTGTTTATGTCATAGATGTATGGATTTTTTTCCTACTTATTTCTTCTTTGTTGTCGTAGCTGTATACCTTCATGCCATTTCAGAGTTAGAGAATTGCTACGGCAAAGCTGTCACAAGATTTTATTTACAAGAATTGTCCAGGATGCACCTGCATGATGAAAAAGAGAAAAATCTCATCAAGAGTTGAGCACAGAAAGATCTCATTGGACATCAAGTATGAGAGGTAGGAAAATAGGTGAAGAATGTAGCCCAGCTCACTTACCGATGAGAAATCTTATAACCCAATAAAATAGTCAGAATATGTTCAGGTATGGAACTGACCACAAGCAACAGCTGTCAATTTGGATAGGATTGTAAGGGTTAAATTCATGGAGGAAGATTTAGTCACCAGTTACTCACTGTGTTGTTTGTCAGTGTCCTTTCCAACTTATGGTTAAATTAATGTGCATATTTGCCCAAAAATCTATGGCCCACATAAGAGGCCCAGTTTCTCCTTCTGAGGGTTAGTTGCTGTAGCAGCTAAAAGATTGCACAAAGTCACATTCATAGTCCAAAAACGTTTAGTAATAGTAAATGACAATGCATTAAAGAAGTGGTTCTCAAAGTGCGTTCTGGGGAGCCTTTCCAACTCTGCAACGCATACTGATGGGCTACACGCTTCCTTCCTCCCCCCAAAAAGCAGTTCTGCAGCTGAAAAAGTTTGAGAACTCTGCATTAACTAATTGGCAAATACATCTAAAATATATATTTTGCAAGAAACGGTACTGGGAAAATGATTTAAGACAGAGCTTTCATAACTCTGTGTCAGGGTACACAAGTGTGGCGAGTATAGCCCACAAGTGTGTCTCATGAAAAATGCTCCCCCTCAACAAGCAAAGGTGGATTTTGGCCATCCCTGGAAGAAGGGGAGGGGCAAGGGATGAACAGAATTAAAAAAGAACAAAAGTTATTTAGTCCAACCCCCTTCAGCGAGACAGGACTGCACAAAGTCCTCCCAATAGGGAACCATCCAGCCTCAGTTCAAAAATCTCCAGGGAAGTACACTCTATGGAAGAGATTCCTAAAAGGCATCTAGTCAAACCTCCTTCAGCCCTGGAAGGCTATCCAGCTTCTGTTTAAAGACCTCCAGAGAGGTGTAATCACTACAGAAGTGGAGTACTGGTGCTGTTCCCCCTCGATGGATTGTCACCTTGCCGTGGTGAGGGGGCTTGCGTGTTCCGATGAACCTGTGGGCACAACCACTGGAGTGATGCACTCCCAGGAGTGGCCGCAGGGGAGGTTCCAGACCAAGCACAATCCGAAGACCCAAAGACCTCAACGGCGGAGCAGGCGGAGGATAACATGGTACATGTTACAACGGCTGTGAAGGCGGAAGAAGGCTGCAACAGACTGAGAAGCCACTGTCGTTGTGTTAACCACACCACTGCTGGAACCTCACTCTGTGAAGACTGTGTGTTGACCGGCCGTGCACCGACCTCCACACATTAAAAAAAAATCACGCACAGGCGTCTTCCAACAAAAATAAAAACAAACCTCCAAAAGTCCCATGGCGATCAGCGAGTGGCGACGGGGGCAGGACTGTGAAATCTGGAAGCCCCTAGTCACAGACTGGCACATGGGCGGTGGATATGGACTCAGTCGTTCTACCTCAAGGACCGAGGCAGTTGAGTAGTCCGGCAGCTGTATCCATGACTGAGCAGCCCTTTTTAGGATCCGCTCTGCTCACCCCACACGGGGAAGGGGCTAGAAAAGGTGCCCTAAACATAGTCTGCCTCTCCTACCCTGACTGGACTGCCGCGTCCAGAGGGGTCACCACTCTGCGGCCAAAAAAGAAAAATGAACTTTGGAACATGGAACGTACGGACATTGTTAGATAACACTGACAGCGAACGCCCTGAACGCAGGACTGCTCTCATTGCAAGGGAGCTGGGACGCTTTAAGATCGACATAGCAGCCCTTCAGGAGACCCGGAGAGCAGGAGAGGGACAGCTGAAGGAAGAAAAGGGAGGCTACACCTTCTTCTGGAAGGGACTGCCTGAAGAAGAGCGAAGAATACACGGAGTTGGCTTTGCGATCAGAAACGACCTGGTGAAGCACCTGACTGAAGCACCCACTGGCATCAACGAACGACTTTCAACCCTCCGAATTAACCTTGCCAAAAACCAACAGGCAACCATCATATGCGCCTATGCACCAACTCTAGATGCTGACGAAGACATCAAGGAAAAATTTTACTGTCAGCTGGATACCATCCTATCGGAGATACCTAAGGAGGACAAAATCATCCTCCTGGGGGACTTTAATGCAAGAGTCGGAAGGGACTCTGACCTGTGGCCAGGGATCATAGGAAAAGACGGGGTCGGAAACAGCAACTCGAATGGCATCTTGCTTCTCACCAAATGCGGAGAGCACAACCTTGTCATCACCAATACGCTCTTCCGCCAGAAAAACAAGCTCAAGACATCATGGAAGCACCCTCGGTCAAAGCATTGGCACCTCCTGGACTATGTTATCACACGTGCCAGAGACCGCCGCGATGTGCTTCTCACAAGAGCCATGACAGGTTCTGATGACTGCTGGACAGACCACAGGCTAATCCGATCCACGATGGCTATCAAGATCGTCCCCAAACGCAGACTCCAAGGAAGAAAAACAAGGCGCAAAATGAACACCCAAGCCCTTCAGGAGCCCTCCAAACGAGCCCTTCTCCAAACAACACTCAAAGATCATCTACCCACAGAACACCCCGAAAATGTTGAGGAACATTGGAACAAACTGAAGACCTCCATCATCACAGCCTGCGAAGAAAGCATTGGATACCTAACTAAGAAACATCAAGACTGGTTTGATGATAACGACAAAGAGATCCAACAGCTGATTGATAACAAAAGGAAAGCCTTCCAAACATGGCAGAGAGACACCAACTGTGCTGCCAAGAAAAAGATCTATGCCAGTGCAAAAGCTGAGGTCCAAAGAAGGACCAGAGAACTCAAGAACATCTGGTGGACAAAGAAGGCTGAAGAAATCCAACACCTTGCAGATACCCATGACGCTCAGGGATTTTTCAAAGCCACAAAGATCATTTACGGACCAAGAAACCATGGCATACAGCCCCTACGCTCATCAGATGGAACCAAAATTCTGAAGGACAAAACATCAATTGCACTACGTTGGAAAGAGCACTACCAGAACCTGCTGAATCGCAGTTCCAATGTGGCCGAAGAGACCCTCTCACAAATCCCGCAACAACAAACCAGGGATAAGCTTGCAGCACTGCCTAGTCTGGAAGAAGTCAGCAATGCCATCAGCCAAACAAAAAAACAACAAAGCTAGCGGACCTGATGGGATTCCTGCTGAAATCTTCAAAGAGGGTGGACCTGAGCTGATACAACAACTCCACCAGCTCATTGAAAAGGTGTGGATGACCGAGAAAATCCCAGCTGACTTCAAGGATGCCACCATCATCACCCTTTTCAAGAAAGGGGACAGAACAGACTGCGGGAACTATCGTGGTATCTCCCTTCTAACCTCCGCCGGGAAAATCCTCACAAGAATCCTTGCAAACCGCCTTCTCCCTGTCTCAGAAGACACCCTCCCAGAATCCCAGAATGGCTTCCGCCCCTCCAGAGGAACAGTGGACATGATCTTCACTGCACGACAGCTCCAAGAAAAATGCAGGGAACAAAACCAACCTCTGTACATGGCATTCATTGACCTTGCAAAGGCATTCGACACAGTGAATCACAGCGCTCTCTGGACCATCCTCCAAAAAATCGGGTGCCCTGACAAATTTGTGAACATCCTGCGGCTCCTCCATGATGACATGATGGCAACAGTCTTGGACAGCAACGGCTCCCAAAGTGACCCATTTAAGGTGGAATCAGGCATCAAGCAGGGATGTGTTATTGCCCCCACCTTATTTTCCATCTTCATCGCTATGATACTTCACCTTGTTGATGGGAAGCTTCCCACCGGAGTGGAAATCATCTATCGGACAGATGGCAAGCTATTTAACCTCAGCAGACTGAGAGCCAAAACCAAGGTCACCACAAAATCTGTTATAGAACTCCAATATGCTGATGACAATGTAGTCTGTGCGCATTCAGAAGAAGACCTACAAGCCACTCTAAACACCTTCGCAGAAGCATACGAGAAGCTCGGCCTCTCACTGAACATCGAGAAAACCAAAGTGCTCTTCCAACAGGCACCAGCTAATCCCTCTGCAAAGCCAGGAATACAGCTTAACGGTGTAACATTAGAAAACGTTGACCATTTCCGCTACCTTGGTAGCCACCTCTCCACAAAAGTCAACATCGACACTGAAATACAACACCGACTGAGCTCTGCGAGTGCAGCATTTTTCCGTATGAAGCAGAGAGTGTTTGATGACCGGGACATCCGTAGAGAGACCAAGGTGCTTGTTTATAAAGCCATTGTCCTCCCAACCCTGCTCTACGCCTGCGAAACGTGGACTGTCTACAGACGTCACACCAAACTCCTGGAGCGTTTCCATCAGCGTTGCCTCAGGAAAATCCTGCAAATCTCTTGGGAAGACAGGCGGACAAATGTCAGCGTGCTTGAGGAAGCAAAGACCACCAGCATTGAAGCGATGCTCCTACGCCATCAACTCCACTGGACTGGCCACGTTGTCCGAATGTCCGATCACCGTCTCCCAAAGCAGCTCCTCTACTCCGACCTCAAGAATGGGAAACGGAATGTTGGTGGGCAGGAAAAGAGATTTAAAGATGGGCTCAAAGCCAACCTTAAAAACTGTGGCATAGACACTGAGAACTGGGAAGCCCTGGCCCTTGAGCGCTCTAATTGGAGGTCAGCTGTGACCAGCAGTGCTGCGGAGTTCGAAGAGGCACGAACGGAGGGCTTAAGGGAGAAACGTGCCAAGAGGAAGGAGCGTCAAGCTAACCCCGACCGGGACCGCCTTCCACCTGGAAACCGATGTCCTCACTGCGGGAGAATATGCGGGTCAAGAATCGGTCTCTTCAGTCACCTAAGAACACACGCCCAAGATACCAAGGTTGGAAGACTATCGTCCTCGAACGACGAGGGATCGCCTAAGTAAGTAAGTAAGTACTGGTGCTGTTCAAACATAGTTATAATGTTTATAATTTGCCCAATTTATTAATTGAGTTGCAGTAATTATCACTAAAATTAAAAAAAATAGTTTCTAATTGAGAACATAAAACCTGTTGAAAAAGTTGTTTGTGATTAATTGAATTACTGTGTAGTGAAAGGATGCATATCTAAAAAGTGTGTCACCAACATGAAAAGTTTGGAAAGCTCTGATTTAAGGTATGAAACGATGACAGGAAAAGACGTTTAGGATGGCCAGATCTGGGGGAAAAAAACTATTTTGCAGCTTTCAATCTGACACGGCTAAAGGATTGGATAATGTTGAGATTAAAAGTTATTAAACTTAGAAGGGCATAACCTGATCTTTGCCTGGCATACCTACTTGTGGTATGAGAATGCTAACATAAACAAAGATTTTGCAAACCATTGCATCAGAAGAGCTCTGTTGAGAATCTGGAGTAATCATAAATCCAGATAACACCCCACAGCTTCATTCTGAGTTTCAGTACAGGAGACATTTTACAGAATCAATGAAGATGTTAATGAAAGATGGAAAGTATATCAAGACCGTGACCAGGAGTGCTTTTGCACAATTAAAGCTCACGCAACAACTGTGCCAATTGCTCGAGAAGTCAGATCTGACCACAGTGATACATGCCTTGGGTCCATCTCAGTTGGATTATTGTAATGCGTTCTACATGGGGCTGCCTTTGAAAAGAAACTTCAGTTGGTCCAAAGAACAGCAGCTGGACTGCTTACTGGAGCTGGCTACAAGGAGTGGACAACTCTGTCAGAGCGGCTCGCTAGGCACACGCAGCAGAAGTCACTGACGAGGAAGCTCTGGATAAATGACGACGCTGCAGACTTTAGTTATCTATCAAAATGTTTACTTACAAACGGAAATTCCACAAGACAATACACAGCTCTCACACAGACACACACGGGAAGGGGCAGAGATAGGAAGTAGAGGGCTATTTATCTCATCCTCTGCTGTCTGATGCAATACAAGTTTAACCCTTTACACACTTGCATAGTTAGCAGCACACAGTGTATGATGCAATCTCCAGCACACATTGCACCACCATGACTCAATTACATTTAAACAATTCTATATACAATCATTCCCACTTCAACAAACTCCTCTGTTGCAACGGCTCCACTGGCGGCCAATATGTTTACGGGCACAATTCAAAGTGCTAGTTTTGACCTATAAAGCCCTATACAGCTCCGGTCCAGCTCCAGTCCAGGTGGCACGCACGCGCCCTCGTAGGCAAGCAGGCATGCGCTCTCACACACAAACTTGGTAGACATCTACAATCAACAGGGAGGGCCTTCTCTTTGTCCCAACACCTGTTTAAGTACATTTGGTGGGAACAAAGGAGAGGACCTTTTCGGTGGCTAATCCCAGACTAGCCACCAAAACTCCCTCCCAAGAAAGACTAGGAGAGCCCCATCCATGCTTTTCTTTTGCAAGCAGGCATACACATATCTTTGCCATCAGGAATTTGGGGAATGTTAAGAGGCAGGCTGCAGGGGAGGTTGTAGGTTGGATTCGGGGGGGGGGGGGGGTAGGGAGATGATGGTGAACTTTACATGTATTTTAGCTGTATTTATTGTATTTTAACTTTATAGCCATGATACAAATATTTAATTGTTTTTTCAAGTTTGTATTTGTCATGCTTTTAAATTTGAATGGGTTGTGTCATATTATTGTGAGCTTTCAGTCCCTATGGGGAGAAAGACAATGTAGAACTTGAATAAATATATAAATAAATAGGCATACAAACACCGCTCTCTGTGGTCTCTGGAAAAAAGAAGGATTTGATTGTGCTGAGTCAGTTTGGAGAAGGAGGGAAGGATTGGAAAAGAAAGAACGAGCCCAGCCTCCTCTATGCCTTCAGGAGATCAAGGCCTTCAGGAAGAAAAGGGGGGAGGAAGGGAGGGAGACTCTTAAGAGTTGGGTGAGACCCCAAGGGCCTATCCAGTTCAGCCCCATTTGACCATGCAGGAAGATACAACCCAAGCCCTCCCCCACAGATGGCCATCCAGCATGTGTTTAAAACTTCCTGGCAGTAGCATATGGTATTTCACTGTCATTGTCATTAGGAGGTTCTTCCTAATGCTTATGTGAAATCTCTTTTCAATGCATTGTTCCATGCCCTAATCTCCAGGGTAATAGAAAACAAGTTGGCTGCCTCACCAATGTGACATAATTGGATAAGTGAGACTCTACTGTATGTGTTTAATTTTGTGGAGCCCCGGTGGCGGTGTGTTAAAGCACTGAGCTGCTGAACTTGCAGACCGAAAGGTCCCAGGTTCAAATCCGGGGAGTGGAGTGAGCACCCACTGTTAGCTCCAGCTTCTGCCAACCTAGCAGTTCTAAAACATGCCAATGTAAGTAGATCAATAGGTACTGCTCCGGCAGGAAGGTAACGGCGTTCCATGCAGTCATGCTGGCCACATGACTTTGGAGGTGTCTATGGACAACAAGGTTGTTGTATGTCTTTCGGGCTGTGTGGCCATGTTCCAGAAGTATTCTCTCCTGACGTTTCGCCCACATCTGACAACCTCTGAGGATGTCTGCCACAGATGTGGGCGAAACGTCAGGAGAGAATACTTCTGGACATGGCCACACAGCCCGAAAGACATACAACGATCTTGTGATCCCGGCCATGAAAGCCTTCGACAACTCTATGGACAACGCTGGCTCTTCGGCTTAGAAATGGAGATGAGCACCAACTCCCAGAGTCAGACATGACTGGACTTAACATCAGGGGAAACCTTTACCTTTACCTTAATATTTGTAAGCCGCCCTGATTCCCCTTTGTGGGTGAGAAGGGCGGGATAGAAATGTTGTAATAAATAAAAAAAATTGTGTGTCAAGAGCAACCTGAGTTGCTTCTGGAGTGAGAGAATTGGCCGTCTGCAAGGATGTTGCCTAGGGGACGCCCGGATGTTTTTTTGATGTTTTACCATCCTTGTGGGAGGCTTCTCTCATGTCCCCGCATGGAGCTGGAGCTGATAAAGGGAGCTCATCCGCATTCTCCCCGGGTGGGATTCGAACGTGGCAGCTTTCAGGTTAGCAACCCAACCTTCAAGTCACGAGGCTTTAGTCCACTATGCCATCGGGGGCTCCATTAAAATTTGATGAGGTAGATAAAAGTGCTATAGTATAATAGGAGAATTCAGGGTGGGATAAATGGGCCGATAGTTATGTAATACTGAGGGGTTAAGGGATGACTTCTTTAGAGATTGGTCTTACTATTGCTTTTTTAAAGCAAGGTGGTATTTGTTCCTACTCCAATCTTTGTGAACCACTCGACCAATCCCCTGCTGGCAAGTTTGATAAGGGCAAGGGTCTAGAGCACATGTGGTCGCTCTCACAGCTCCAAACAAAATTGAACAGACAGGTGTCTCTATTGGTACTGTTATAAAATTGGCATCCAGGTCTTTTATCCCCTAGGCCACCGGAGGCTCCTGTAATAAATCTATATATATAAAAGGGTAATGAAATTTCGGCCTAGGACAAAACAACAAAACTACACATCCCAGAAACACTAAACTTGGCAGCACAACCCCTCATCCATGCCTCTACGTTCATACAACAAAAAGAAAAATAAAGTCCTAATTAAAGGGAGAGGAATAATTGTTTTTATCCAATTGCTGCCAGTTAGAAGGCTAAGCTCTGCCCACTTGGTCTCCTAGCAACCCACTCAATCCAGGGGACAGGCAGAGTTAGGCCTCACTTAGGCCTCTTCCACACTGCCTATAAAATGCAGATTTTCTGATTTTAACTGTATTATATGGCAGTGTAGACTCAAGGCCCTTCCACACAGCTATATAACCCATTTATAATGGACTTAATGTCAGGGGAAACCCTTTACCCTTTACCTTAACTACCACCAATTCCTCAATACTTTATTTCCCATACCACCAGACTTCGCCACAGCAACGCGTGGCCGGGCACAGCTAGTAAATAATAAATGAATAGGCCTCAATGGGGCAATGGATTCAAATGACTCCTTTCCAGTCATGTTCTTCGTCATGTTCTTTTCAGAACATGAGGAGGAACTTCCTGACCGTAAGAAGCGCTGCACAACAGTGGAACAGTGGTGGAAGCTTCTTTGAAGGCTTTTAATCAGAGGCTGGATGGCCATCGGTCGGGAGTGCTTGGATTTTGTTTCTCCTGCCTGGCAGAAGGGGGTGGGACTGGATGGCCCTTGGGGTCTCCTCCAACTCTGATTCCATCAGCTTGAATCCAAGGCTCTGTGTCCTAGGTCCCAGAGGAGCAGAAGACAAGCCTGTTCTGTCCTCAATGCTGAGAGAGAGGGAGAGAGGGCCCTGCCTCCATCTTGGGAACGACAGGGAAGCCTCTCTCTCTCTCTCTCTCTCTCTCTGTCTTTGGCCTAGGGTCCCCTCCTTCCCCATAAAATACCAGGGAGGGGACGCCATCCAATAATATCCCCCCCCCCCAAAAAAAAAAGACAAACAGAGGCACCCCAAGGGTCTCCTTCCCCTGAGGAAAGAAGGCTTGAGGCCCAA
This sequence comes from Anolis carolinensis, assembly GCF_035594765.1. NCBI lineage: Eukaryota > Metazoa > Chordata > Lepidosauria > Squamata > Anolidae > Anolis > Anolis carolinensis. The sequence goes on from NC_085842.1 coordinate 22,102,358, forward strand.
AACGCTCTTACCTCCCTCCTCCTCTTCTTCTTCTCGCCTCAGGCTTTCCTCTTCCTGTCCCAGAAAGATCTTCCTCGCCCCGCCTCCGGAAGTGACGTCCGAAAGGGACCGTGGAGTCCAAAGCCTGAGGACCACGAGGACCCGCCCTCCTCCGTGACGTCACCATGCCCCGCCCTCCCTGAAAGACTCCCAAGAGGCGGAAGAAACCCCCAGGCGCCATCAATCCTTTTCTTTGCAATGATTAGAGACAGAGAAGGAACAACGAGAGGAGAAACAAATGTGTTGTCCAAGGCTTTCGTGGCCGGAATCACAGGGCTGTTGTGTGTTTTCCGGGCTGTCTGGCCATGTTCCAGAAGCATTCTCTCCTGACGTTTCGCCCACATCTATGGCAGGCATCCTCTGAGGTTGTGAGGTCTGTTGGAAACTAAGTGAGTGAGGCATTAAATAGCCATCCAAGCTTCACATCCTGGCCTGGGGGAATCCTTTGTTTAGAATCATTAGCTGTCCCTGATTGACTCATGTCTGGAATTCTTCTGTTTTCAGAGCGTTGCTCCATATTTACTGTTCTGATTTTGGAGTTTTTTTTTAATACTGGTAGCCAGATTTTGTTCATTTTCATGGTTTCCTCCTTTCTGTTGAAATTGTCCACATGCTTGTAGATTTCAGTGGCTTCTCTGTGTAGACTGACATGATAGTTGTTGGAGTGGTCGAGCATTTCTGTGTTCTCCAATAATATACTGTCCAGGTTGGTTAATCAAGTGCTCTGCTATGGCTGACTTCTCTGGTTGAGTTATATATAAACCTTCCTTGCTTAGTTTCTCCATATACCCCGCAACCTCTGAGGATGCCTGCCATAGATGTGGGCGAAACGTCAGAAGAGAATACTTCTGGAACATGGCTATACAGCTGGGAAAACACACAACAACCAAGAAACAAATGCTCTGTTCAGACTAACTCAACCAGAGAAGTCAGCCATAGCAGAGCACTTGATGAACCAATCTGGACACAGCATATTGTTTGAGAACACAGAAATGCTGGACCATGCTCACAACCATCATGTCAGACTACACAGAGAAGCCATTGAAACATCCAGAAACATGTGGACCATTTCAACAGAAAGGGGGAAACCATGAAAATGTACCTAATCTGGCTACCAGTATTTAAAAAAACTCTAAAATCAGGACAGTAAATAAAGAACAACACACAGAAAACAGGAAAATTCCAGACAGGAATCAATCGGGGCGAGCTAACACCTCCCAACAAAGGATTCCCCCAGGCGGCAACCAACCAGGCTTTGAAGCTGCCAGGCCATTCAATACTAATCAAGTTGGCCAATTGCAACATTCACACTTGCCTCAAACAGACAAGAGTTCTTTCTCTCACCCTGGACCTTTCACAGATATATAACTGTCAGTGTTTTATATCATTTCTTAAGTGAAAATGGGTAAGTAATTGTAAGAATCATGACAAAATACTGTATGGCCAACAACAATGAAGCCACCTGCTAGAGATAGGGTACTACTAATAGAGACTAAGTACATTATGTTACTCAAGGTTGTAGGTTGGTGCTTGAGGTTGAAGGTTGGAGGTTGGAGAGAATTTGGAGTTTGAATGCTGAGCTGGAGTTGCTGGAGCTGATTTGTCCAAGTTGGAGTTGCCAGAGGAGGTGTATTCTTGCTGCAACGTCTGAAGAACAAGACTGTGGCATCTTGCTGAATATAAGGACTTTATTGTTTACAAATCATCATGTGAAAGCAGCTGAATAATCCAAGGACTCTGCTGTATTTGTAAAATACCTTTATATAAACCTTTTCTTTGTTAAAGAGACAATTTGTTTTGGGTATTCTCCTTAACCAGAAGGCAAAGCTTCTAAAGAAAGGGGGTTGCAAATTTAGAACCCCAATTGATGGACGCAACATAAACTTCACTTGCCTATTTTCCAACAGACCTCACAACCTCTGAGGAGGCCTGCCATAGATGTGGGCTAAACATCAGGAGAGAATGCTTCTGGACATGGCCATACAGCCCGGGAAATTCACACCAACCCAGGACAAAAGAAGCTTCTCTTTCCTCTTTCTGCAAAGACCTGAAAGAAACCGGATCCCAGGTCACATTTGGCCAGCTTCAAGAAAGATTGGGAATTTTTAAAATCATCTTTCTCAAAAGAAATGTTTTCCTATCTTTCTCTTCTTTGCAAAGTTCTGAAAAGTAAAGGAAGGTTAGGTTTAGAAAGGGAACAGGTGCCACAGAAAGAAAAAAATCTCTCCTTTTCAGCTGGTGATCTTTTTTTCTAATTTCTTTTTGGTTTCTACTTTTTGCATAAAGCATATTATAAGTCTGAAATAGAAAGAACAATATACTTGGATATTAAATGCTTTGTGCATCTAATATAGATCTAGCATAATAAAAACACTTTTGACGAAAAGTTTCTATCTTTGATTCTATTGCATTCTGCCTTGTGTCTGAATCTAAACTGTGATACATTTTAAAGGCACACAGATGGAGGGGCCTGCTCTGTGGCCACAGTTATATCCATTGGGCCGGAAAGAATCCCTATGGCCAGCACCTCCATGGCCATGGTCGAATGGAGGCGCAGACAAGGCCTGCATTATTTTATTTGTCTTTGGATCTTTACATCAAGAAACAACACCACACGCGTGTATGAATTGAGCATGAATGGATGAACTTTATTGAACAAAAAAAGTGATCCATCCTTCCTTCTGGGAAAACCCATCTTTTAACTCCTCCTGCGTTGCAAATCAAAGGGTATTTGCAACAATCCAGGAAGAAGGCAATGCAGAGAAGGCAAAAAACCCGTTTCCACCCAGAGCCAATTTGGGGTCAACGGGGAAAAATTCCTTCTCGGCTCCAATTCAGGCAACCAGCTGCAGCCTGCATTGCCAGGTTAAAAGATAGGAATGCTGGAAAATGATCCACTAGAGAGCCCTGGCTTCCTCTTGCATTCATGGTTGGCTTCCTCTCTCCAGGAAGCCATATATTATTATAGGTATACCTATATTATTAGCTTCGTCTCTTGATTGAGTTTCAGTCAGGTTAGAGGTTCAGGTGCGCGCGGGCCTTCTTCCCTTCCTTCCCTTCCTATTTTCTCCCTCCTTTCTTCCTTAATCCTTCCTTCCCTCCTTCCTTAATCCATCCTTCCTTCCTTCCTTCCTTCCTTCCTTCCTTCCTTAATCCATCCATCCTTCCTTCCCTCCTTCCTTCCCTCCTTCCTTCCTTAATCCTTCCTTCCTTCCTTCCTGTGAAGAAGTGTATAATTGTATTTTGTTTATAGATGATATGTGTATTTGATTTTGTTTATACAGCCAGGTTTGGCTAAGTTTAAAATGGTGAGTATTTCAGTTGACCATATGTATGGGGGAAGGTAGCCATCTTAGAATGCTAGAACAGGTTACCATAGCAACAGGGGCGGAGCCAACCGCCTCTTGGAAAGGAAAAGGGGAATGTTTTAAAACCCAGCAGTCTGTGATTTCCATCCACAGTGAAGGAACTGATTCTCAGGTAGAGAATCAGGGTGACTCAGAAGAATTTGAGTCAGGCCTAAAATAAAAGGATTTATTTTAGGAGTCGGTGATTTTCCAGTCACAGTGGTGGATCTGATTCTTGTGTGGAGAATCAGACTGGTTTAAATAGGAAGATTTGAGCCAGATTTAGGTTAGACCAGACTAGGCAAATTAGGTGATTTGTCTAGGGTCATCTGTAGAGTCTGTGGATTAGGAACATTAATCCCAGGGGATCCAGTAGGATCAGGGTTTAGTGTAATCCAGGGAAAGAAGTATTTTGAAAGTTTAACCACCTCATAACCGTTTGTAACCATTAAGCGAAGTGCCTTTACCAAGTTATCTGAAACCATCAAGCTCTGTACCTGCAATAAACTTGTTTTGATTTTATTCAAATCAAGCCTCTGTCATACTCTCATATTAAGTTAAGTAACATCAACACCTGAAGTGGAACAAATAGAGAAAGCTTATAAGAACCAATACCATCTGCCTGACGTCTCCATTGGTGGCAGCGAAGAAGAAGATAATCAAACAAAACATTAATTAACATCATCTCTCACAAAACATCTTTATTAAGTGGTGGTATCTGTGTGTGTGTGGGGGGGGGGGGGATCAAAAAAGGGTTCCATCACTGACACACATTCCTGTCAGACACCTCACCTCTGTACAGTATTGGTGGCAAAGCTGAGGGACTCTAAAAGGGATTCCATTCCCTGTCACCTCAGCTCCTTACATCAATTGGTGGCAGCGGCGGGATTCAAAGGGGATTCCATCCTCTGCCACAACAGCTCTTTACACTTCCTTCCTTCCTTCCTTCCTTCCTTCCTTCCTTCCTTCCTTCCTTCCTTCCTTCCTTCCTTCCTTAATCCTTCCTTCCTTCCCTCCTTCCTACCCTCCTTCCTTCCTTAATCCTTCCTTCCCTCCTTCCTTCCTTAATCCATCCTTCCTTCCCTCCTTCCTTCCTTCATCCTTCCTTCCCTCCTTCCTTCCTTAATCCATCCTTCCTTCCCTCCTTCCTTCCTTAATCCATCCTTCCTTCCCTCCTTCCTTCCTTAATCCATCCTTCCTTCCCTCCTTCCTTCCTTCATCCTTCCTTCCTTCCTTCGTCTTCCAGAGTAGATAGTCTGACATCCCAGCAAAAAGCTTAAGGTAAACCCATAAAACACACATATTTATACATACATGGCTATATTATGACCTCAGGAGGAATCTATTGTGATGCTGGCACATTGCTATGTTTGGTATGTTTATGTGAGAGAGGTCAGTATCTTGCTTATATTTGATAGCAAATGTGCTGATGATATGCTATTAAATTCCTTTTGGGAATATATTTTAGTCTTGTTTAAGAGGAAAGTGAGGTCTAAATAAATGCAATGACAATGAAAATATATGGCTGTGTTGTGATTTCAGATTATTATTATTATTATTTTATTATGACACAGCAAACAAGATAGATATGCTGGATTTCGTATCACAAAATCACAAGTCGAACACTTCCCAAGTGTCTAGGACTGTGTGATGTATTTTCAGATGATGTGTGCAGATCCCAGTAGGGTGGCCTTTTGCAGTTGGCAGGTCGTGATTTTGTCAATGTCTATTGTTTCCAAATGCCGGCTGAGATCTTTTGGCATGGCACTCAATGTGCCAATTATTATTATTGTCATTATCATCCTTATATTTATCCCACCTTTCTTCCACTGGACTCAAGGCAGCTAATAATGACACAAGAAAATAGAACTGAAAAACAAGGCAAATGCCTACACATATGTATGCAAAATGTTTTTAAAACTATTAATATTTAATTGTAGCTTTTGGCATTTTATGGAGTTTATCACACTGATAAAAAAACAACAACATTATTTACTCTCTAATGGTATTCATGTTTATACAGTGCAAGTGGTACTAAACTCCATGGAACCTGCACCCAAGTCAAGCCAATGAAATAATAGCCTAAATCTTCAATGGATACATTAAGCCCAAAACAGGATATGTAGCCTTTACAAACCATGTAACTGATGACATTCTATGCTGGATACTTGGTTACATACACATAATTTAGTTACATTGGTAAGTGTACATCTGCTGACTGTCAGGACATGATTCAAAGCTTGGAAGAACAAGCATTTGACTCCTGCCCCTGCCAACATACCTGAAGCAAGGTCGGCGTTAACAAACAAACCTGGAGGAGGAGAGCAGTCCTGTGAGGAAGCGATAATCAGGAGAAATCGTTCACAGGAGTTGGAGAAGGCTGGGGAGGGGTTTGGAAGGGGAGGAGGGAAGAGTACTTTAAAAGGGTTTGAAGGTAATAAGAAAATTAGTAGTGTTATTTTCTTTCTCGTGTGTGTAGGAGCAATAAAGCTGGCTACGTCCACCTTGGAGTGTGAGTACTGCTTAATTGCTAGAAACGACCAGCAGAAGCTGACACTGACCTGAATATTAGGCATGGGTGATCCATTGGTTCTAAACTCTGTTCAAAACTAGGGGGTGCTGGCGCTTCGTTTCTAAAGTCATTTTCGAATTTTGAAGGCAAAAATTTTGAAACTTTCTGAAACTTCCGAATCTTTGAAAGTACCTCGTTAATGGCGGATGCACATGAGCATGAAGGAAAACATTACTGTCAATCGGGAAACTTGTGGGGCTTCTCTCTCCTTCATTTTCTGAGCTATCCTGATGAAACTTGTTCCTGTGGTAGAACACATTTACCACATTTATATGCCTGTACTGTGGAAGAACACGCGGGTGAAGAATAGGACTCCACAGTCACCTATGTATCCACCACCGAGACACTACACTTGGACAACGAGGGATCACCTAAGTAAGTAGGTATGCAAGGACCCATGGATAAAGTGTGATAATAATAGGACAAAAAGCACCTTTTGGGGGGATTATCTCACAATGTTGGGTTTCTTTCACAATGTATTTGAAATGGCATTTTTCATTTGGTTAAAAAAAGGCTCCTGGTTTCAGACTGAAAATAAGTCAGAAATTTGGCTGGGAAAAAACAGGAAATTAAAAAGACCCTGTCATTCCACGAGGAGTTATCAAGATTTGACCCTAGTGCAAAGATTCTTTTGCTTATTGGCATAGACTGTCCAGACTTGTTTTCAGTTAAAAAGCAAATAAAAGGTTGACCAGGAGCACCAATTGCTCAAGAGCTAGAGATAGCTGGACTATTCTAGGTCCAGTATGTTTAAACCGCAAAAGGATGCCTTCTCATGCTCGGACCTTTTGCACAAGCTTCAAGCCAAATGGACATCCTACACAGATGTTAGTTTGCCCAAATCACATCCAGGTACGTTTCCAAAATACTGATGGTTCAGAGTCTTCAGTATTTAGGACTACAGATCATGACAACCTAATAGCTTTGTCCAAAGAAAACCGGCGTTTCCTAGACATAATGGAAAAAGAGTGCATTCAAGATAAAAAAGGTGACTGGGTTGCAACCTTGTCCTTAGAAGAGGAAAATCCAGAGGTTCAAGTGTCTGTACAGCAAGCTATAGATGCTGAAATGACATCTCCAATAGTGCAACTACCCACTAATGTTGGTATTGACATTTTCGCCCCACCAGCAAAGATTACTAAAGAAGAATGGATGGCTGATCGTAAAGAGAGTTTTAATCGTCTAAATCATAGCCAAGTACAACTTCAAAAGGACAGTGAGCATAATACAGATAGCCACAAGAATGTTGGATTATGGTTGTAATGTGTATGAAATGTAAATCAAGTGGGGCTGCCCCTGAAGACGGCCCGGAAACTCCAACTGGTTCAAAGATCGGCAGCCAGATTTTTAACTGGAGCCGACTATAGGGAGCACACAATGCCCCTATTAAAGCAGCTCCACTGGCTGCCGATAAACTGCCGGGCCCAATTCAAGGTGCAGGTTTTGACCTATAAAGCCCTATACGGCTCAAGCCCTACCTATCTCCGTGATCACATCTCCTCCTATGAGCCAGTGCGGACCTTGAGATCATCCGGGGAGGCTCTTCTCGCGCTCCCACCACCGTCTCAAGTGCGGCTGGTGGGGACGAGGGAATGAGCCTTCTCGGCAGTGGCCCCCCGGCTCTGGAATGCACTGCCAAAAGAGATCAGGCCATCCCCTACATTATCCAATTTCCATAAGGAACTGAAGACCTGGTGGTGTCGGCAGGTTTTTCAGTAATTACATTGGAATACCACCGATTTCTGGGCCTGAATATATTGCACAAGATTTCTCTAACTTAAAATGATACATTTTAATATATTGGGTTTATGGTTCCTGTCCCCTTGATCAGGTCATATAAGTGTTATTTATTTCTATAATTGTATTTTTACTTTGCTTAATGATGTGTTATTATGTTTGTTATGTAATGTTTGTGTTGTTTTTATGATTGGAAACCGCCCTGAGTCCCATCCGGGAGATAGGGCGGTATATAAATAAAGTTTTTATTATTATTATTATTATTATTATTATTATTATTATTATTATTATTATTTTCTGCTGTTTTGCAAGAGTGTGTGTTTCAGTAATGAAACAGTTAACAGCAGGCTAGTTTTGACTGACAGCCTGTTGTGACTACTGTTGACCCATCAGGCATGATTTCCGGCTTTGGAGACCGGAAACTTCCTTCGGACTGAGGAATGTGTTTTCCTATCTCAGAGTGTGTTGAGCTGTGCTTGCCTGAGCGAAGAAGCTAAAGAGAAATGCCAGCTCAGAGCAATGGCTTTTGCTATGCTTTGTAAATATATATTATAGATATTGAAATAAATGTTTGGACTTCAGACTACTGATGTGTTTGAGTCTGACATTTGAACAGAGGAATTGGTGTGGCAGATGATTGCAACCAATTCATCAGGGTGCTGGAGAAGAAGATTGATGGAGCTTGAAGAAACCCACCCGGCACGCACCCTGACCTCCACGCTGACAAAGAACACTAGAAGTGATCCTACGTTATCACAAATGATAGTGAGTCATACAAACTTCAACCCTGATGGCTTAGATGAGTGTAATCATTTGCAAGCAGAATATATGAACTCACTATCACCAATCAGTTAAGAGTCGAGCTTGCCAAAGGACCCCAAGAAGTTGTTGTATATGAGCAAGAACTTCAAAAACTTCTGGAGACAAAGTATCAACTTGAAGAAGCCCATGGTCAGCTAAAAGAGCAGAAACAGTTGTCTAGTGAAAAGCTATTGGTCAAAGAACAGCAGGTTGCTGCTCTTCAAATAAAGCTTTCGTATTCTGAGGAGAAGCTAAAGGAGATAACAGCAGTTGTAACCAAACTACAGCAACAGTTAAATGGGGTGAAGCAGCAGTGCCAGGATCGGCGGAGCTTTCGACGGAGCGCCCAGCAGAGAGTGAAGGTGCTGGAGTTGAGACAAGAGCTTGAACCAGTCCAGGGGAGCCTGAACAGATGTTGCAGCATCGCAGAGGACAGGTTTGCCTTCCATGTTACAGAATTAAAGGTTGTAATGAAGTGTGAATTTTTGATTTACAGATGTATGTTTAATTGTGTGTTTGTGTTTTAAAAGGGTCAGCATTTCAGTTATTACATCTCTGCACTCAGAGGTTGGTTGCCATGGAGAAGTGGGCGGAGCCAACTACTGTTTTGTTGGAGAAGTGCAGGTTTTTTTAAAAAAAGCAGTCAGTCTGTGCTCTAATGAGGCACAGGAAAGACTGATTCTGGGTTGAAGGGATCAGGGAGGCTCCATTGCTTAATTTTGAGTCAGTTTAAAATAAGTTTGGTGACTTATTTAATGCAGTCTGTGTCCTGATAAGGAACGGAGAATTTGTGATTGTATATCACAGGGTGACTGCGGTTTAAAAGCAGTAGAGAAAGAAGTGACATTTTAGGAAGTTTGAATCACTTCATTCTAATATTGCAACTGTTAACTAAAGTGCCTCTAAGGAGAAACGTTATTGTAACCATTAAGCTCTGTGCCTGAATAAACTTATTGTTCTTCAAACATCTAAGCCTCTGTCACATATATTATGAACTGAGTTGTGTTACCATCTAAATAAATAAGAAGAAGAAAGAAAAAAAGAATTAAAAGGTCTCCTCTCTAGTTCTTTGGTGGCTGCATCTTCCCAGAGTGGTGTCAAGCATTAATAATCCCGTTTACATTTGGTGGCAGCATTATAAAGACTTTATAATTTGGTGGCAGCATAAATAAACATTTTAAATTGGTGGCAGCGTTTAATAAAATAAAACCCTCCTTCGTTACAAAGGTAAGGTTCAACCAAAGAGGATTTTGTCCACATGAAGGAGGATCGCAAGAACATTAGAGTATGGGGCTTTGAAAGGCCAACCACATTCTTCATCCTGCCACATAATTTGGGATAAGAAGAAAAGTGATGGATCTGGACCAAGCTTGGCACACAGACCCAACATGGCCAGCTGTGAATCCTGGGGAAGTTTTGGAAGGGTTGACCCAAGACTTTTGGGAATTGTAGTTCACCCACATCCTTATACATTTTCTCATGGGAGCATTCATAAAAAACAAAAGACTGAGGTTTTTTCCTAAGACATAGTGGAACATCGGAAAAGACCCACTCCTGACCGCTTTCCCTCCTCGCTAGCAGCAGGCCCGTTTTGAGACAGCATGGTGTAGTGTAGTGGTTTGAGAGTTTGACTACGATAGTGGCTAGATTCCCCACTCAGCCTTGGAAACCCACTGGGTGATCTTGGGCAAGTCACACACTCTCAGCCCCAGAAAACTCAATGAAATGGGAAATAACATAGAATCATAGAATCATAGAATCATCATTCGAACCAGGAACAGATTTCCTTATTCAGAGGCTGATGGCCATCTGTCAGGAGTGATTTGATGGTGTACTATGATTTCTGTTCCTGGGTGATAAATGTCATTTCCTAATTGGTTCTGTCATAGAAACATGGCAAAACTTTATTACACTGCCAAACTTTGTCTTTGTGCAAGGGACATGGTGCTATGACAGCACATTATGGTTTGCTGGGACACTGTCCACCAATTTCACTGAGTTTCAGCCACAAAAACAAAGTTTCTGAAGTAGAACAAGGACTTTCAAAGTAAAAGACAACTCAATGAAACAGGAAATAAGACTTTCAAACCAGGAACAGATTTGTGCTATTATTAAAAAAAATGGTTTATTATAAAAGCTATGAAAATTCGCCAAAAATCAGAGGATAAGGGAAACATTTTGGAATTCAGTGAGCTAGCAGTGGTAAATGTGTTCTACCACTGTACCAAGATTGATCAGGATAGCTCAAAAAATGAGGGTGGGAGAGTCCTCTGAATTCCCCCTCAGTGCTGTTTTTCACCACTGCGCATGCACATCCGCCATTCTCGAATTAATTACGAATATTCCGAATTTTTGTAAAGTTTTAATTTTTTTCCTTCAAAATTCAGAAATGACTTTAGAAACTAAGTGCCTGTGCCCCCTACTTTCCAAGCCAATACTGAACCATTTTTCCCCATTGATCACACATGCCTAATGGAAATCATATTAAAAACCAAAATAACACTGAAACCAGAAACCTTTTTATTAAGATTATTAAATATGCAAATACCAAAACACCAGGAAAGAATCTTCCTCTATATGACAACAGCAGTACTGATTCAATAAGCAAAATTATGGAAGCAACAAACTATACCAATGACAAATGATTGGATTACAAAAGTTTTGAAATGGCTGAAATGGACAAATTAACTTTAATTTTACAGCAAACTAATTCACAGAAACTGAAAAAAGAATGGAAATGTTTATGGACTTCATAAAAAAAATCAGAAAATAATGATCATAACAGGATTTGTGAACTAAAGATAATATGAATAATATATGAACACATTCTGTATTCTATAGCCTAAAAGATTGAAGATAATTGATGGCTTAATATTTTGAGTAATGTAATAGAAATGTATATAATTTCAGTGATGTGGATATTATAGAAGCATGAAGATTTATATATATATATATATATATATATATATATATATATATATATATATATAGGCCTCTGGTGGCACAGTGTGTTAAAGTGCTAAGCTGCTGAACTTGCAGACCAAAAGGTCCCAGGTTCAAATCCCGGGAGCGGAATGAGCGCCTGCTGTTAGCCCCAGCTCCTGCCAACCTAGCAGTTTGAAAACATGCCAATGTGAGTAGATCAATAGGTACCACTCCGGCAGGAAGGTAACGGCGCTCCATGCAGACATCCCGGCCACATGACCTTGAAGGTGTCTATAGACAACGCTGGCTCTTCGGCTTAGAAATGGAGATGAGCACCAACCCCCAGAGTCAGTCACAACTGGACTTAACGTCAGGGGAAACCTTTACCTTTTTATATATATATATTAACAGAATAAGTATTTACACATGTATTACAAGCTATAGACCAATTTCTATAAAGTTCTGGAGAGACTTATCCTGCACAGAATTATGGAAAAATAAATGATCCCATAGCAAGCTGGTTTCAGGAAAGGGAAAAGCGGCACATCACAAGTGACCTGTCAGCAGCTTATGATACTGTAAATCATCGCCTCCTCCTGATATATAATATCACAAAGGATTACCATCTTGCCTGTTTCATGGGAAATCTGCTACAAAACAAGGAACTTTTTTGTTGAGTTCCAGAGTCAGAGAAGCAGATGGTGAAAACAGAAAAATGGCCTGTCTCAGGGGAGCATGCTTGCTTCATTTATGTTTTAACATTTACACAATGTGATGATTGTGCCATCACCACTCAAGCAGAGAACTTTGAATTGGATGAACAGAAGCTGTCCAAAGCTTTAGGTGCTCTTGCTGCTTATTACAGAGAAAACCAGCTGCATCTAAAATGCAGACATGTGCTTTTCATCTTAAGAACAGACAAACATCTCAAGCTCTGAGGATTACTTGGAAAGGAGTCTTACTGGAGCATTGCAGCACACCAAAATACGTGGCAGTCACTCTGGACCGTGCTCCGACTTACAAGTAGCACTGCTTGTCTATCAAGCAAAAAGTGGGTGCTAGAAATAATATCATATGAAAGCTAACTGGCACAACCTGGGGATCACAACCAGATACAGTAAAGACATCTGCCCCTTGCACTTTGCTACCCTGCTGCTGAGTACATATGCCCAGTTTGGAATACATCTCACCACATTAAAATAGTGGACGTGGCTCTTAATGAGACATGCAACATTATTGCAGGATGTCGACGCTCCACATCACTGGAGAAATTACACTGTTTAGCCAATATTGCACCATCTGACATCCATTGGGAAGTAGCAGCCAGCAATGAAAGGACCAAGGCATTGATATCTCTGGCCCTTCCTCTGTTCGGATATCAGCTAGCATGCTAATGACTTAAATCAAGAAACAGCTTCCTAAGATCTACAGAGATACTCACAGGAACACCTCAGCCAATGAGAGTCCAAAAGTGGCAGGCTAAAACCCGGAACCTCAATCAGTGGCTGAGACCAGATGAGAAACTCCCCCCTAGGCACACAGAAGACTGGGCAACTTGGAAGGCGCTGAACAGACTGTGCTCTGGCATCACCAGATGCAGAGCAAATCTTAAGAAATTGGGCTATAAAGTAGAGTCCACGAATGCGAGTGTGGAGAAGAACAAACCACAGACCACTTACCACAATGCAGCCTGAGCCCTGCCACATGCACAATGGAGAACCTTCTTATAGCGACACCAGAGGCACTTGAAGTGGCCAGCTTCTGGTCAAAGAAAATTTATCATAATGCCAAATTTTTAACCTTGCGGTTTTTTATACATTACAACTGTATTCTCAATTTGCATCAAACATTATAAATAAGTAAATACTAACATAGTAACAAAACAAAATGGCTCTGAGATATATGTAAATAGATATTATTAAAACAAGGGGGAAATGTATAAGTAAACCAATAAAATAATTAGAAGGAACACTTATTATACAGGCTCAGAGGAAAATATGAGAAAAAGATGGGAAAATACAAGAAGACAGAGGACTAACGTGAACACCATATGACAATAATACACTTATTTATGAAATAGGTTTTGTAGATGGAATTCCTTTATATGTTAGAGAATATGTATAACAATTCCCTCCCACTTCACACCCCAAGGGATACAACAGACTCCTGTGTAGACTTAATTTATTAACCAAACTCCAGAACCAACAAATCATATTTTTTCACTATCTCCCATCCCCTTTCCTTCCCCTTTCCTCTATGTCATACAACTGTGAAAATAAAATAAAAACTTGTAAAGGAAAAAAAATCCCTCCAGATTTTTTTTCCTCGTGAAATAGTCGCACCCCCTTTTTGATGAAAGAAAGGGGGAAAGGTGTTACAGTGCTATTACTCAATGAAATATTGTATATTTGTTTTATTATCCATGAACATTTTCCTAGTTTCTTGGTGTGCTTAGAGACAGATGTATAGACTTGTTGCTACAAGTAGTGATGAAATGTTATCTATAATTGCAAAGGGTGGGGAGGTGCTCTATCCCTCCCTCTGTCCTCCACTTCTTTATTTGTCTGAGAAGGGAGAGGACACTTCTCTGAGAAAATGTACAGCTTCATTTGGGACAATTTGGAAAGTCACTAGCCCTGTATGAGTTCACTGATGCCTATTGCCTGCTCCTCCATCCCTGAAGCTCTTTCCAAATTCCATGCAATTATATGGGTGCTTTAAGGGGAACATTGTGTGGGTGCTTTGAGGGGAACACAATATGCCACTCTATATGGTTTTCTCCTGTGTGGGACCTATGATGGGAATGCAAACTTCCACTGAAAGAGAAGGTCTTTCCACATTCCATGCATTTATACGGCTTCTCCCCTGTGTGGGTCCTTTGATGGGAACGCAGATGTTCACTCTGAGAGAAGCTCTTTCCACATTCCATGCATTTATATGGCTTCTCCCCCGTGTGGATCCTTTGATGGGAACGCAAATGTCCACTCTGAGAAAAGCTCTTTCCACATTCGATACATTTATACGGCTTCTCCCCTGTGTGGGTCCTTTGATGGGAACGCAGTTTGCTACTCTGATTGAAGCTCTTTCCACATTCCATGCATTTATATGGCCTCTCCCCTGTGTGAGTCCTTTGATGGGAACGTAGATTGGCACTCTGACTAAAGGTCTCTCCACATTCCATGCATTTATATGGCTTCTCCCCCGTGTGGATCCTTTGATGGTAACGCAAATGTCCATTCTGAGAAAAGCTCTTTCCACATTCGATACATTTATACGGCTTCTCCCCTGTGTGGGTCCTTTGATGGGAATGCAGTCTGCAACTGTGACTGAAGGTCTTTCCACATTCCATGCAGGTATATGGTTTCTCTCCGGTGTGAGTCCTTTGATGGGAATTCAGATGTCCTCTCTGAGAGAAGCTCTTTCCACATTCCATGCAGTTATATGGCTTCTCCCCTGTGTGGGTCCTTTGATGGGAATGCAGACAGTCACTCCGACTAAAGCTCTTTCCACATTCTATGCATTTAAATGGCTTCTCCACTGTATGGGACCTTTCATGGGATTGCAATGTGTCACTTGGACTGAAGTTCTCTGCACATTCCATAGAATTATACAGCTTTTCCCCTGTGTGGGTCCTTTGATGGGAATGCAGATGTCCACTCTGACTGAAGCTCTTTCCACATTCCATGCAATTATATGGCTTCTCCCCTTTGTGGGTCCTTTGATGGGAACGTAGTGTATCACTCCGACTAAAGTTCTTTCCACATTCCATGCACTGATATGGCTTCTCCCCAGTGTGGATCCTTTGATGGGAACGCAGTGTCTCACTCTGACTAAAGCTCTTTCCACATTCCATGCATTTATATGGCTTTTCTCTTGTGTGGGTCCTTTGATGGGATTGCAGTGTCTCGCTCAGACTGCAGCTCTCTCCATATTCCACGAATTTAAACGGCTTTTCCCCACTTCTCCATCTTAAACATTTCTCACAATCTAAATGCTTATATAGCTCCTCCGCTTTCTGGGCCCTGGGATAGGGTTGGAGGGGATATTCCATTGTTTATAATTTATTATTTACGTGCTACGTCAGAAGTTCGCAAAATAACTTTTCAACAGAACAGGAATTCTCTGTCTCAATTATTTATGTAGCCTCTGTGGTTCTTTTTCCGAACCCCTCTTTTTATGTCACAACCTTGATTTTTCCCTTTTATTTCCCAGATGTACAGCTTTTAATGCTTTCCTACTTATTTCTTTGTTGTTGTTATTGTAGCTGTGTACCTTTAAGTTATTTTGGACTTAATGCATCCTACAGCAGAGCTGTCACAAGATTTGTTCAGGGTGTACCTGCATGATGAAAAAGAGGAAAATCTCATCAGGAGTTGAGCACAGAAAAATCTCACTGGACATGAAACCCGAGAGCCAGGAAATAGGCACTAGTCTGGTCCAACTGGGAAGAGCTCACAGCCTGGTGAAAAATATTTTAAGCCAATAAAATAGTTAAAATAGGTAGAGCTATGGAACTGACCACCACAAACAACAACTGCCAATTCAGATGGGATTTTAAATGAGAAATTCATGGAGGAAGATGAAGTCAGTAGTCTGTGACGGCTGTTTCTGTGTGCCTTCAAGTCATTTCTAACTTGTGGTCAATGTACAGACTCATTTGCCCAAAGACGATCCTATGGTCCACATGGGAGGCCCGGCTCCTCCCACTAAGAGCCAGTCGCTAAAACAGCTAAAAGACAGCACCAAGACACTTCCATATTCCAAAAACATTTAGTAATTCTGGGCTAAATTACCTTCAATTACTCACAAAGTGTGAAATGAACACATATATTGTGAGAGGGGATAGCCACAACTGTTAAGGTAGTTGCTCCTCAAGTCCCCACTTCCACCCGCACACAAACTAAACCAGCTGAAAAGTCTTTAAACTATTATCTAAACATTGTTTTTTAACTGCACATATGAGGGTTATCCACAAAGTAGATTACGTTTTAGAATTAAAAATGAACAAAGCATAGGAGAAAACATTGACCATATGCAGTTGAAAGCCACACCCAAATACCACATCTCACGTAGTCGCCATTCAAATCTAAACACTTACCATAGCGATGAATGAGCTTTGCAACTCCTTCCCCACTAAATTCTGCCGCTTGCGTCTTCAACCACTTTTTTCCAACAATGGGGCGTGGCTGGCAACGCAGCGTTTTGGCGATGCTGCACAGCTGCGGAAAGGAGTGACCGGCTGGTTGAGGATGCAAGCGGCAGAATTTAGTGGGGAAGGATTTGCAAAGCTCATTCATCCCGGGAGCGGAATGAGTGCCCACTGTTAGCCTCAGCTTCTGCCAACCTAGCAGTTCGAAAACATGCAAATGTGAGTAGATCAATAGATCATGCCATCCACATGACCTTGGAGGTGTCTATGGACAATGCCGGCTCTTCGGCTTAGAAATGGAGATGAGCACCAACCCCCAGAGTCGGACACAACTAGACTTCATGTCGGGAAAACCTTTACCTTTACCTATGTTGTAAGCCGCCCTGAGTCCCCACTGGGGAGATAGGGCAGGATGGAAATAAAATCTCATTCAAGTTCTTCCTAATGTTCAGGTGGAATCTCCCTTCCTGTAATTTGAACCCATGGCCCCATTGAATCCTAGTCTCCAGGGCAGCAGAAAACAAGCCTGCTCCCTCTTCCTTATGCCATCCTTTCCAATACGTAAACATGTCTCCTCTCAAGTTATAAAAGGGGCTGCAGACCACGTGCTCTCCCTCCCTCCCTCCCTCCCTCCCTCCCTCCCTCCCTCTCTCTACTTTTGACTATGTGAGCTGTTGATAGTTGTTTTGTCACAAGAGAGATGCCCTGGCCGGCTGGCACAAGGAACCACCTCAAAGTTATTTGAAACTGGAGCAAAAACTGAAGTTTTTGTACCTGTGTATGCTGAACACATGAACGTTGTGAGTAAACCAAATACAGTAGAGTCTCACTTATCCAACACTCGCTTATCCAACGTTCTGGATTATCCAACGCATTTTTGTAGTCATTGTTTTCAATATATTGTGATATTTTGGTGCTAAATTCGTAAATACAGTAATTACAACATAACATTACTGTGTATTGAACTACTTTTTCTGTCAAATTTGTTGTATAACGTGATGTTTTGGTGCTTAATTTGTAAGATCATAACCTAATTTGATGTTTAATAGGCATTTCCTTAATGCCTCCTTATTATCCAACATATTTGCTTATCCAACATTCTGCCGGCCCGTTTATGTTGGATAAGTGAGAGACTACTGTATATTATTTCCATCAAAGCCGACTTCATTTTTGTCTCTTGAGGGCAAGATATGAAACAAGTTGTTTTACACGAGAGTACCTTTTTTGGGCACTGATAAAAACACTTCTAAAGATCTGCTGTTTTTCTGCACTGACAAATCTCTGTTTTCATGAGATCAAATATTGCTAATTATTCAGTCTAACAACAACTGAAACCATGGCCTAGCATAATTATATTTGGTTGCATACTACGAGAGGAGATTCTGCTCTAAAGGGGTTTTGGCTCTTCTCTAAAAGGTTATGTTCTCTAATATTTCACATATTTAAACATGTCTCCTCTCAACTTCAGGTTAGAAACCCCCAGGTCTTGTATTATATTTATTTATTTATTTATTTATTGTATATATTGCTTTTCTCACCCCTGGTGGACTCAAAGAGGTTCACAACATCATCAATGTCAAAATGTAATGCCTTACGTGTATAAAAGATCACATATCAAATCAATAGCATATGGCAATAGATTTTTTTTCGTGTCTGGAGCAACTCGAGAAATTGCAAGTCGCTTCTTGTGTGAGTGAATTGGCTGTCTGCAAGGACGTTGCCCAGGGACACCCAGATGTTTAATGTTTTACCATCCTGTTGGAGGCTTCTCTCATGCTCCCACACAGGGAGCTAAAGCTGACAGATGGGAGCTCACCCCACGCTCCGGATTCGAACTGTGTCCTGCCGGCACAAGGGATTAACCCATTGTGCAATTGGGGGCTCTATGACAATACATTAAAACCAATTAAAACCAGGGATTTGTAGGATTTGACCTTGATTTTGGGAGTCATAGTTCACCTACCCCCCAGAGATACTGTGACCCCCACCAACAATGGGCCGGGACCAAACTTGGCACAGAGAAGCTCCATGACCAAGTGAACATACTGCAGGGGTTAGTAGGAATGGACCTTGATTTTGGGAATTGTAGTTCGCCCTCATCCAGAGAGCACTGAACCCAGGCAAGGTCAGATCTGGACCAAACCTGGCACACAAACCCAACATGACCAGCTTTGCATACAGGCCTGCCTTGGGGAGGATTGACTCCACAATTCTGGGTATTGTAGCTCACCCACATTGTTAAGTATTTTCTACTGGAAACATTCATAATAAACAAAATCAAAGACTGGCTTTTTTCTAATAAATACTGATACTTATTAACGAAATGATACCTAACACCCCAAAACAAATACAGTAGAGTCTCACTTATCCAACATAAACGGGCTGGCAGAATGTTGGATAAGCGAATATCTTGGATAATAAGGAGGGATTAAGGAAAAGCCTATTAAACATCAAATTAGGTTATGATTTTACAAATTAAGCACCAAAACACCATGTTTTACAACAAATTTAACAGAAAAAAGTAGTTCAATACGCAGTAATGTTATGTTGTAATTATGGTATTTACAAATTTAGCACCAAAATATCACGATATATTGAAAACATTGACTACAAAAATGCGTTGGATAATCCAGAATGTTGGATAAGTGAGACTCTACTGTAATCCCTTTTTCAAATAACCGGGACACGGCCAGGTACCCAAACTAGTATACATATACCTTAGAGCAGGGGTCCCCAAACTAAGGCCCGGGGGCCGGATGCGGCCCTCCGAGGTCATTTACCTGGCCCCCGCCCTCAGTTTTATAATATAATATATTGTATATACATATAATATTGATAATAATATTGTAATAATATATAACACTAATAATAATACCATATAATAATATTAATTATATATTCTATATTACTTATAATATTACTAATAATATTACAGTATAGTGGTATAGTTCAATATAGTAATATATAATGCTAATATTGTGCTATGCTAATAATATAATACATTGTATGTACATATAATTTGTAAGCCATTCTGAGTCCCCTTTGGGGTGAGAAGGGTGTGATACAAATGTAGTAAATAAATAATAAATAAATGTTAGACTTAGGCTCACCCAAAGTCTGAAATGACTTGAAGGCACACAACAACAACAACAACAACAACAACCCTAATTAACTTGACTATCTCATTGGCCAGAAGCAGGACCACACTTCCCATTGAAATCCTGATAAATGTATGTTGGTTAAAATTGTTTTTATTTTTAAATATTGTATTGTTCTTTCGTTGTTCTTCTTCTTGTTGTTGTTTTTGCACTACAAATAAGACATGTGCCGTGTGCATCGGAATTTGTTTGTATTTTTTTCTAATGATAATCCGGCCCCCCAACAGTCTGAAGGATTGTGGACCGGCCCTCGGCTTAAAAAGTTTGAGGACCCCTGCCTTAGAGTCTCACTTATCCAAAATAAACGGGCCGGCAGAACGTTGGATAAGTGAAAATGTTGGATAATAAGGAGGGACGAAGGAAAAGCCTATTAAACGTCAAATTACGTTATGATTTTAATTAAACACCAAAGCATTATGTTTTTCAACAAATCGACAGAAAAAGCAGTTTAATACACAATAATGTTATACACTAATTACTGTATTTACGAATTTAGCACCAAAACATCGCAATGTATTGAAAACACTGACTACAAAAACATTGGCTATTAACAATTTGACTACAAATAAAGATAGAATTGCATAAAATGAACTTAACAGTAACAACACTGTTGGAAATTAAATGTGTAAAAAGTTCAGTCCTTGCTGCCTAGAGAAACAGCTGTGGATCCCGGCGGGAGGCAGACTGCGTTGGATGATCCAGAACATTGGATAAGCGAATGTTGGATAAGTGAGACTCTACTGTACATGTAAAGTTCATAAAGGACCCAGGATGTGGTGGAATTGGAGGAAGACCACAACATTCTAGAGACAAATTTTTAAAATAGACATTTTAGACAGAGTAGGATTACTTGCATGTCAACTTCAAGCGAGATCTTTTTTTTTTTTTTTTTTGGTATTAGGAGTGACTTGAGAAACTGCAAGTCTCTTCTGGTGTGAGAGAATTGGCCGTCTGCAAGGACGTTGCCCAGGGGTGTGGGAGGCTTCTCTTATGTTCCCGCATGGAGCTGGAGCTGATAGAACAGGCATGGGCTCTATAAGCCAGTAGGCTGTTAGGAATTGTGGGAGTTGAAGTCCAAAACACCTGTAGTGAAGGGGACAAGGGGCTTGATTTAATTTGATTTAGTTCCTTGGCTTGACATTCCAGACCTTCAATTGATGTGTTGTCGGAGGCTTTCGTGGCCGGAATCACAGAGTTGTTGTGTGCTTTCTGGGCTGTATAATGTATAAATATTAAAATAAATATAGTGTCCCTACTTCGTGGATTTTCACTTATTGCGGGTGGTCCTGGAACCTAACCCGTGCGATAAGTGAGGGAACACTATATTTGCTTACAATTTAAATATTCAAATATGCCGACATTAAAGCCGGATTAAATATAAACAGTATTTTAAAATTCCCAGTTAAAAACCATTAAAACGGAATCAACATTTTGATGTGTTGTCGAAGGCTTTCATTGGCCAGAATCACAGGATTGTTGTGTGTTTTCCAGGCTGTACGGCCATGTTCCAGAAGCATTCTCTCCTGATGTTTTACCCACATCTATGGCAGGCATCCTCAGAGATTGTGAGGTACAGTAGAGTCTCACTTATTCAACATTCGCTTATCCAACAGTCTGGATTATCCAACACATTTTTGTAGTTTTTTTTTTCCGTGTCAGGAGCAACCTGAGTTTTTATAGTCTATGTTTTCAATACATCGTGATATTTTGGTGCTAAATTCGTAAATACAGTAATTACTATGTAGCATTACTGCGTATTGAACTACTTTTTCTGTCAAATTTACTGTATAACATGATGTTTTGGTGCTTAATTTGTAAAATCATAACCTAATTTGGTGATTAATAGGCTTCTCCTTAATCTCTCCTTATTATCCAACATATTCGCTTATCCAATGTTCTGTCGGCCCGTTTATGTTGGATACGTGAGACTCTACTATATATGGGAAAACTAGGCATGAAACAAAGGAGCCCCGGTGGTGCAGCCTGTTAAAGCGCTGAGCTGCTGAACTTGCAGACCGAAAGGTCCCAGGTTCAAACCCCGGGAGCGGCGGGAGCGGTCGCTGTTAGTTCCAGCTTCTGCCAACCTAGCAGTTCGAAAACATGCAAATGTGAGTAGATCAATAGGTACCGCTCCGGCCACATGACCTTGGAGGTGTCTACGGATAACGCCGGCTCTTACGCTTAAAAATGGAGATGAGCACCAACCCCCAGAGTCAGACATGACTGGACTTAACGTCAGGGGAAACCTTTAACTTTTACCTTAGGCATGAAGCAATCAGGGCTAACAACTCCCAACAAAGGATTCCCCCAGGCAGGAAGCAGCCAGGCTTTGAAGCTGCAAAGCTATTCAATGCTAATCAAGCTGGCGAATTGCAACATTCACACTTACCTGAGGCAGAAAAGAGTTTTTTTATCCCACCCTGGACATTATTCCACAGATATATAAACCCCACTTGCCTAGTTTCCAACAGACCTCACAACCTCTGAGGATGCCTGCCACAGATGTGGGCGAAAAGTCAGGAGAGAATGCTTCTGGAACATGGCAGTACAGCCCGGAAAAGTCACAACAACGCAGAATGGATATTGCTAGGAGTGTTGGGGGATCAAAATCAAATAAATCAAATAAAAAAGGAGCATGAGAAAACACTGCAGTATATGCTGCTCTCCCCATCCCATAATATCCCCCTCCACAAGACACACAGAGACACCCCATGGGCTTTTTTCCCTAGAAAAAAGAGGGTTTGAGCCCCAACACTTACCTCTCTCCTCCTCCTCCTCCTCCTCCTCCTCTTCCTCTTCCCCCGGCCCTCCTCCGTGACGTCACCCTGCCTCCCCCGCCCTCCCTGAAAGAATCCCAGGAATCTGCTGAAATGTTTGTTGACATGTGTTGTTTTGCACTGATACAATACAGGAAAGGGCCAGGGCTTCCCAGTTCTCAGTGTCTATACCACAGTTTTTAAGGTTGGCTTTAAGCCCATCTTTAAATCTCTTTTCCTGCCCACCAACATTATGCTTCCCGTTCTCGAGTTGGGAGTAGAGCAACTGCTTTGGGAGGTGGTGATCTTTGGGCATTCGGACAACGTGGCCAGTCCGGCGGAGTTGATGGCGTAGGAGCATCGCTTCAATGCTGGTGGTCTTTGCTTCCTCAAGCACGCTGACATTTGTCCGCCTGTCTTCCCAAGAGATTTGCAGGATTTTCCTGAGGCAACGCTGATGGAAACGCTCCAGGAGTTTGGTGTGACGACTGTAGACCGTCCACATTTCGCAGGCGTAGAGCAGGGTTGGGAGGACAATGGCTTTGTAAGCAAGCACCTTGGTCTCTCTACAGATGTCCCGGTCATCAAACACTCTCTGCTTCATATGGAAATACAGTAGAGTCTCACTTATCCAAGCCTTACTTATCCAAGTTTCTGGATTATCCAAGCCATTTTTGTAGTCAATGTTTTCAATATATCCAGGGCCGGCCCCACTCATGCGGCAGCTGACGCCGCCGCCTCGGGCGCAGGCCCGGGGGGGCGCCGTCAGGCTGGGCGGGAGGCGGGGCACCGCCCTGACGGTGCCCCGCCTCCCGCCCAGTGCGCCCTGGCCCGTCTGGCCTGCTAGAAAAGGCCAGACGGGCGAGCGGGAGTAGCGTGGGAGGCGGGGCCAAGGCACGCTGGGCGGGGGGGGGGGGGAGCGGCGTCAGAGCTGGCCCCGCCTCCCACGTTACCCCCACTCGCCCGTCTGGCCTTTTGTAGCAGGCCAGACTCAGCGGAGGTTCCTCCAGGCCGCAATCGCGGCCTGGAGAAACCTCCGCTGAGTCTGGCCTGCTACAAAAGGCCAGACGGGCGAGCGGGAGTAGCGTGGGAGGCGGGGCCAACTCTGGCCCCGCCCCCCCGCCCAGCGTGCCCTGGCCCCGCCTCCCACGCTGCGTGGGAGGCGGGGCCAGGGCACGGGGGCGGGGCCAACTCTGGCCCCGCCCCCTCACTATTCGCCCTGGCCCCGCCTCCCACGCAGCGTGGGAGGCGGGGCCAGGGCACGCTGGGCGGGGCCAGGGCGCCGGTGGCGGGGGCGCTTTTCAGCACCCCCGCTTTACATCAAAAAATATCTCCGGCCGGCCCTGAATATATCATGATATTTTGGTGCTAAATTCATAAATGCAGTAATTACAACATAACATTACTGCATATTGAACTACTTTTTCTGTCAAATTTGTTGTATAACATGATGTCTTGATGCTTAATTTGTAAAATCATAGCCTAATTTGATGTTTAATAGGCTTTTCCTTAATCCCTCCTTATTATCCCTTATTATGCTGCCCTGCAGACTAGGACACGGAACAATGGCTTCAAACTACAGGAAAGGAGATTCCACCTGAACATCAGGAAGAACTTCCTCACAGTGAGGGCTGTTCGACAGTGGAACTCTCTTCCCCGGACTGTGGTGGAGGCTCCTTCCTTGGAGGCTTTTAAGCAGAGGCTGGATGGCCATCTGTCGGGGGTGCTTTGAATGCGATTTCCTGCTTCTTAGCAGGGGGTTGGACTAGATGGCCCATGTGGTCTCTTCCAACTCTACTATTCTATGATTCTATGATTCTATCCAAGATATTTGCTTATCCAAGCTTCTGCCAGCCCGTTTAGCTTGGATAAGTGAGACTCTACTGTATGCTGCACTCGCAGAGCTCAGGCGGTGTTGTATTTCAGTGTTGATGTTGACTTTTGTGGAGAGGTGGCTGCCAAGGTAGCGGAAATTGTCAACATTTTCTAATGTTACACCATTAAGCTGTATTCCTGGCTTTGCAGAGGGATTAACTGGTGCCTGTTGGAAGAGCACTTTGGTTTTCTCGATGTTCAATGAGAGGCCGAGCTTCTCGTATGCTTCTGAGAAGGTGCTTAGAGTGGCTTGTAGGTCACAGTGCTCTGACTTGATACAGGGTGAACTACAACTTCCACCATGTAGAGTCAATCCCCCAAACTCCTCCAAGAAGTGTAGTTCTGCTCTGTTCTTCAGACAGACTTGAAAGGGAAGGGCAGTGGGCGGGGTCATGCAAATTGCACACCAATGGAGAACCCTGGGATGCCTGCCTGTGGTGGAGGAAAATGCAAAATCTAGGATGAAATTGTCCCCAAACAAAAGCATTCCTTGGGTGGTGGGCCATAGTGTTTGGGAAGGACATTGGCAGGGGTTGGGCTACATGTTCATGGAGATCGCTGTAACCGCAATGTCAGTGGAAAAGAGTGACTTGCTGGCTCCTCAGCACTGGGAACTGTAACCTGTTTGTGGAGGCTGGAGGCTGTTTGTGTGAGCAGACACCTGTGTCATATACACACATGTGTTTTCACTTTTATTATAGAGAGAGAGAGATAGTTAGAAGATAGTTAGAAGATAGTTAGAAGATAGTTAGAAGATAGTTAGAAGATAGTTAGAAGATAGTTAGAAGATAGATAGTTAGAAGATAGATAGCTAGAAGATAGTTAGAAGATAGTTAGAAGATAGATGATAGATAGAAGATAGATGATAGATAGATGATAGATAGATGATAGATGATAGATAGATGATAGATAGAAGATAGATGATAGATAGAAGATAGATGATAGATAGATAGAAGATAGTTAGAAGATAGTAGATAGAAGATAGATAGATGATAGATAGATGATAGATAGATAGAAGATAGATGATTGATAGATGATAGATACATAGAAGATAGAAGATAGATAGATAGATAGATAGATAGAAGATAGATAGATAGAAGATAGATAGATAGATGATAGATAGATGATAGATAGATAGATAGATAGATAGATAGATAGATAATAGATAGATAGAAGATAGATGATAGATAGATAGATGATAGATAGATAGATAGATGATAGATAGATAGATAGATAGATAGAAGATAGATAGATAGATAGATAGATAGATAGATAGATGATAGATAGAAGATAGATGATAGATAGAAGATAGATAGACAGAAGATAGATAGAAGATAGTTAGTTAGAAGACAGTTTGCTGTTGACTGTGCTGGGGATGCTTTTAACTAATAGTGGTTTGTATATCCAAGGTGTTCCCTGCTTGGATTTTAATAATACTGTACTTACTTGGTTTTATCTTGTTTTTAATTATGTTGGTGCTAATCCATGAAATATGCAGTATTTGAAGGGCATATCCTGACATTGATATTTTCAGCATTTTAATGTTTTAATGATTTATATAGGGTTTTAATGGCATGTTTTATATTGTATTTGATGGTCTGGCTTTTGTGTATTTGTTGGTTTGTCTTACATGCGAAAGACCTATGGTCTAAGCATTAAATAAATTTGGATTTAGAAGATAGTTAGTTAGAAGATAGTTGATACAGTAGAGTCTCACTTATCCAACATAAATGGGCCAGCAGAACATTGGGTAAGCAAATATGTTGGATAATGAGGGATTAAGGAAAAGCTTATTAAATTAGGTTATGATTTTACAAATTAAGCACTCAAACATCATGTTATACAACAAATTTGACAGAAAAAGTAGTTCAATAAGAAATAATGCTATGTAGTAATTACTGTATTTACGAATTTAGCACCAAAATATCACGATTTATTGAAAACCTCGACTACAAAAATGCGTTGGATAATCCAGAACGTTGGATAAGTGAGAATCTACTGTATATAGATTATAATTTTACAATTCAGTATGTCTGCTGTGTGTTGCAACAGATGTGCCTTGCTGGCAACCTCAAGTCCCTTCTACACTGTCACATAATCCAGAATATCAAGGCAGATAATCCACATTATGTGCTTAGGACTGAGGTCCCTTCCACACAGCTGTATAAAATCCCACATTATCTGCTTTGAACTGGGTTATAGGGACCTTCCACTTGCCTAGTCTCCAATATACCTCATAACCTGAGGATGCCTGCTATAGACGTGGGCGAAACGTCAGGAGAGAATGCTTCTGGAACATGGCCATAGAGCCCGGAACACTCACAGCAACCTTGTGATTCCGGCCATGAAAGCCTTCGACAACACATTTATTATTGTTTATTATAAGAGCTGGAAGAGACCCTATGGGGTCGTGCAGGCCAACCAGGAAAAGCACAGTCAAAGCACCCCCAGGAGATGGCCATCCAACAGCAACCATTGTTGTTTTAATCTGGTTGCACGACAAGCTGAAATTCCTTTGTCTAAACTGCAAGCCTTGCCGTTCCTTCCACGCTCAGCCACGAAGGGGTTAAAGCCATAGAGAGCGAGGTGGCAGAAGGGCTGAAACTCCCAGGCGGAGTTCTGTGCGGGCGGGGCAGGCAAGGAGCGCCAAAGCGGAGGCCGGAGGAGAAGAGCAGGTCAGTCCAAGGGAAGGAAGCCTGGAATAATTGGGGCATGACTTCCACAGAAACACATAGGCATGTATATTCTTCCAGGCATAGGAGAGGATTGATGCATAACTCCTGCATAAACACATATATGCATGTATATTGTTCCATGCTTAGGAGAGGATTGATGCCTGACCTGCATTAACATATATGCATTTATATTTTTCCAGGTTCAGGAAAGGATTGATGCATGGCTCTTGCATAAACACATATATGCATATATATCTTTCCAGGCTCAGGAGAGGATTGATGCATGGCTCTTGCATAAACACATAGGCATTTATATTGTTCCAGGCTCAGGAGAGGATTGATGCATAGCTCTTGCATAAACACATACAGTAGAGCAGGGGTCCCCAAACTTTTTAAACAGGGGGCCAGTTCACGATCCTTCGGACCGTTGGAGGGCCGGACTATAGTTGGCCACCGAGCAATAATAATTAATAGTAATAATAATAATAATAATAATAATAATAATAATAATAAAGAGGGTTGGAAGAGACCCTTTGGGCCATTGAGTCCAATCCCCTTCTGCCTTTATGCACCAAAAGCACAAGCAAAGCATCCCTGACAGATGGTCACCCAACCTCAATGTTAATAATAATAATAATAATAAAGAGGGTTGGAAGAGACCCCTTGGGCCATTGAGTCCAATCCCTTTCTGCCTTTGTGCACCGAAAGCACAAGCAAAGCATCCCTGACAGATGGCCACCCAGCCTCAATGTTAATAATAATAATAATAATAATAATAATAATAATAATAATAATAATAATAATAAAGAGGGTTGGAAGAGACCCCTTGGGCCATTTAGTCCTATCCTCTTCTGCCTTTGTGCACCGAAAGCCATTAGTATTG
Source organism: Anolis carolinensis (assembly GCF_035594765.1). Classification (NCBI taxonomy): domain Eukaryota; kingdom Metazoa; phylum Chordata; class Lepidosauria; order Squamata; family Anolidae; genus Anolis; species Anolis carolinensis. The sequence goes on from NC_085842.1 coordinate 22,130,275, forward strand.
CCCCTGACAGATGTCCACCCAGCCTCAATGTTAATAATAATAATAATAATAATAAAGGTTGTAAGAGAAGAAGAGACCCCTTGGGTCATTTAGCCCAACCCCCTTCTGCCCTTGTGCCATGGGGGCCGGATAAATGGCTTCAATGGGCCGCATCCGGCCCCCGGGCCTTAGTTTGGGGACCCCTGCAGTAGAGTCTCGCTTATCTAACATAAACGGGCTGGCAGAACGTTGGATAAGAGAATATGTTGGATAATAAGGAGAGATTAAGGAAAAGCCTATTAAACATCAAATTAGGTTATGATTTTACAAATTAAGCACCAAAACATCATGTTATACATCAAATTTTACAGAAAAAGTAGTTCAATACACAGTAATGCTATGTAGTAATTACTGTATTTACAAATTTAGCACCAAAATATCAAAATGTATTGAAAACATTGACTACAAAAATGCGTTGGATAATCCAGAACGTTGGATAAGCGAGTGTTGGATAAGTGAGACTCTACTGTATATGCATGTATATTCTTCCAGGCTCAGGAGAGGATTGATGCATGGCTCTTGCTTAAACACATAGAAATTTATATTTTTCCAGGTTCAGGAGAGGATTGATGCATGGCTCCTGCATAAACAGATATTTGCATATATATTTTTTCCAGGCTCAGGAGAGGATTGATGCATGGCTCTTGCATAAACACATAGGCATATATGTTCTTCCAGGCTCAGGAAAGGATTGATGCATGACTCCTGCGTAAAAACATATCCATATATATTGTTCCAAGCCTAGGAGAGGATTTATGCATGACTTGCATTAACATATATGCAACAGGGACATTTTTAAAGTGTAACTCCAGCCCTACACACACACACACACACACATATGCCGACAATGGGCCGGCAATGTCACTGCATTGGTCCTTTCATTGCTGGCTGCTACTTCCTGGCAAATGTCAGGTGGTGCAATGCTGCCTAAACAATATAATTTCTCCAGTGGTGTGGGGCATAGACATCCTGTGATAATGTGGCATGTCTCATTAACAGCCACATCCTTTACACACAAACACATATTTTATAGTTACACACTAACTCTTTTATTTGTTAAAGGATCCATTGCATTTGTTAAGAGTAAGGATGAAGACAGGCCAAGTCATTGGACACTTGCTGAGACCCTCAATGTCATTTTAAAAAAAATCCAGATTTTTGACTATCACCCCCCCCCCCCCCCCAATGGCCCAAAGCATCACAAAACTTGATGGTTTTGCCTCTATAACCCATTTTACACAGATGCTTTGGGGAAGAAAGTGGTTCAAAATTAGTTGAAAACTAAACAGGAAATGTTGTCATATCATTTCCAGTGGCATCAGACATCATTTGAATTGGGTCACACAAGAAATTGTCCACTTCTTATTTGTTCACCCTTAATAAGGAAATTCTCTGACATTTTAAACCTTGTTTTAACAGCCTGTCTTTTTCTCTTAGGAAGACAATGTGTCCTCCTGAGGGATGGCTAGCTCCCAATGGCTCTTGCAAACCCTGGATATTTTGATGTGCTCCATGAAGAAGAGTGTTGTTGGATGAGTTGACTTTACGAATGGAATGAGAAGGAGGTAACCCAAGGACTGGTGCCAAAAAGCAGAAGGGAGAGATACGACAAAGCAGATTTCTTTAGAAAGGAATGGCTACAGTACAAGAAGCAGGGTCCACTGGGTTTCTGGATCCAGAAATAAAAATGGAAGATTCAGTAGGTCCTGAATCAGAAGAGGCCAAAGGAGGAGGAGCAGCTCTACCAAAAAGCGGTGGAGGAGAATCAGAACAAACAGTAAAGCAGGAGTCAGAAGAAGAGCCATCAAGGAGTTGGGATGCTCAGTTGGAAGAGTTTCTGAGGACACTACAGTCTCCTTCTTCTGGAGGGGAAACCCTCCAACAATGTGACCCTCAGGAGCCTCAGACGACGACTATGGATGATGGAAGCCATCTAGATGCCACACATTCTGGGAAAGAGGAAACAGCAGGCAAAGATGCTGTTGAATTGGAGATACAGCGCCAGCATTTTCGGGTGCTGGTCTACCAAGAAGCCGCAGGGCCCCGAAACTTCTGGGAGCAGCTTCGAAATCTCTGCCGGAAGTGGCTGATGCCGGAGAGACACACCAAGGAGCAGATCCTGGACCTGGTGACGCTGGAGCAGTTCCTGGCTGCCCTGCCCCCAAATATGCAGAAATGGCTCAGGGGACGTTGTCCCCAAACCTGTTCCCAGGCTGTGACTTTGTTGGAGGAGTTCCTTCTCAACCATCGAGGGCCCAAAGGCTGGAAAGGGCAGGTAAGAGTTCTCTTTCCAGAAAATTGTAGAAACCATCATTAGAAATAACTGGGCTGATAAGAACTCCCCTTGCCAATGTACTACAAATATCTGCTAATTGTGTCATCTGGATGTGCCTCCATAAATTAAAGGATTTTGGTGCAGTAGGCCCTCTCTGCTTGTCAATTTCCAGCTAAGTAGCAGCCACTTACCGTGCAGAAACAGCTGTGTTCAGTCACTATAATAATAATAATAATAATAATAATAATAATAATAATAATAAACAACCTCAATAACCAGAACCAGGGATAAGGTGGGAAAGATCAGAAACTGGAGAGGGCTGGGTATGGGCTTGTGCAAAAAGCAGATTATAGGGCCAGGGCTGGGGTAAAGCGCTGAATTCACTGTAATGGTCAGTTTGAGCTGGACATTTATAGGCAGAGGCCTAATCATTATCAAACGCACACTAGAACACCCAGGTTTTTAGGTCCCTGTGGAAGGTGGACAGAGTTGGTTCTAGTCTAATCTCCAGTGTAAAGGGGTCTGGTAAGAAGTGATGGTCGGAATCAATGTTAAGATGGGAAATAGCCATGTTTGCCCAAGGCCTTGAAGAACAGGTAGAAAAGACAGGGCACGATTAATCAATGATAGGACCTAATCAAAGGCAGATTATGTCTGAAGTCCTTGAAAGCCACTCTTACATTCTCTCTGGTTTAGACAAGTATGGTAATTGTTTGTAATGATAGCTTAGCCAGCCAGACACCCTCCTAAAACATATTCCACTTCCCTCCTTACTTTATTTTGATCTGCTTTCTATCCTTTCTTTCAGATCACAGAAGAGTTTGCAAATGCCCCTAAGGCGAAAGAGGTTCAGCCAAAGATGATGCTTCGAACAGAGACTGAACACAAACATAGTTCAAATGAGAATGTGTTGGGTAAGCTTCTCCAGAACCTGTTTCATTACTATTAGAAGTCCACTTTTGCATGGCTCCCCTATTCTGATGCCTCCTCTCTTTCCCTTGGCTTTTGTTCCTCTCTGTTAGGGATTCCTCTTCTTCAGAAGAGGAAGGGGAGCAGGAAAGTGTTCATGAATCTGAGGGGGAATTGGAATCTGAGGAGGAGATTTTGTAAGTACCCACATTTTAGGAAAGGCGAAAGGAAACAGAGCAGAGATGTTGTTCATCTAGAATAGCTGCCGGAAACGCAGCTGAGTAATTGAGAATTGCCCTGGCAGCTGTGAAGGAACTCAGGGTTATAAAGCAGAAGCAGGTGCAGTCAGCTTTTGCTGGTAACAAACTGACTCTAAAGCGTAAGCCTTCACTTCCCTTGTGCCTGCTTCAAGTCTGCATCTGGGAAACTGTTTCTAAAGATTTATTGCTATTTCTTTGTCTGAAGTAAGACAGCTACTTGATTTGGAAATTGATCAGAGACTTAAGAATTGTGTTTGCCCTAAGACTTCTTGGCTTTCTTTTGCATTATACCACTGAGTGTACTGTTCTTTAAGTTTTGCTGAAGTAAAACAGTTTTCAGTGTTAAAGCGCTGAGCTGCTGAACTTGTGGACCGAAAGGTCTCAGGTTCGAATCCGGGGAGCAGGATGAGCACCTGCTGTTAGCCCCAGCTTCTGCCAACCTAGCAGTTCAAAAACATGCAAATGTGAGTAGATCAATCGGTACCGCTCCAGTGGGAAGGTAATGGCACTCTGTTCAGTCATGCCAACCACATGACCTTGGAGGTGTCTATGGAAAATGCCAGCTCTTCAGCTTAGAAATGGAGATGAGCACCAACCCCTAGAGTCGGACACGACTGGACTTAATGTCAGGGGGAAACCATTACCTTTACCTTATCATGTTATTAATTGTGTCTTAGCTTGGAAGTTTTGTTTATGCTGGGATCGGTCCTCATGTAAGCCATTCTGAGTCCCTTCGGGGATATGATGTCGGAATATAAAAATAAAATTATTATAATATATTATATATTATATATTATTATTATTATTATTATTATTATTATTATTATTATCCATTTATGATGATGATGATGATGATGATTATCCATTCTTTCTCCCAGGAAATGATGCAGAGATGACTGAAAGTGAGGAACAAAAACCCCCATTTGAGAGCACAGAGGAAATGGAGCAACTGATGACGTCCATGAAAACTGGCAAAGAGGACAGCTTCCTGTGTCAGGGAGAAGCTGATAAGAACCAAGAGAGGACAGACAAAGACACTGGGAATGGCAAGGAGAAGGTAGAGGATCTGTTTGTTTCATCACACGTTGTTTGCAAAATTAACAGTGAGCCCATCACCTGGGATGTGGAGGATGAAGTGAAATATGACAAAAGTGGGGAACACTTTGATGAGAACACTGACCTTGTCATGCATGAAGATCCTGATGCAGAGCAGAAGCCATACAAGTGTTGGAACTGTGGACAAAGCTTTGGTAGCAGCTCTAATCTTGTGGCCCATGAGAGAACCCACGTGGGTGAGAAACTGTACAAATGTTCCCACTGTGGGCAGTGTGAAAGGACCCACACAGGTCAGAAGCCACATAAGTGTTCACATTGTGGAAATACCTTTGGGTGGAATCCACAAGACAAAGTGCAGCCAGGAGAGAAACCCTATACATGTTCAGAGTGTGGGAAAAGCTGCAGTCAGAAATCAGACCTTCTCAAGCATCAGAGAACACACACTGGCGAGAAGCCTTACCAATGTCCGGTCTGTGGGAAAAACTTTAGAAATAACTCAGGGCTCAAAGTACACCAGAGAATCCACACAGGTGAGAAACCATATAAATGCTTGCACTGTGGGAAGTGTTTCACCTGGAGCTGGCATTTCATATCCCACAAGAGGATCCACACCGCACTGTGCTCCTTCTGTGGGAAAAGTTTCAGTCAAAAATCAGAACTAGTCGAACACGAGAAGACCCATGCAATGGAAGACTCATTTGTATGTTTTGCTTGTGGGAAAGCCTTTGCTGTCAGTTCAGAGCTAGTTGCACATGTGCGGACCCACAAAGACAAACCGTTTGAATGCTCGGTCTGCGGGAGAACCTTTAGGAACAGCTTGCAACGCATTGCCCACCAGAAAGTCCACACAGGAGAGAAGCAGCATAAATGTTCCCACTGTGACAAAACCTTCAGGTGGAGTTCCCATCTTGTCCTGCATGAGAGAATCCACACAAGAGAGAAGCCCTACGGTTGCTCGGACTGTGGGAGAACGTTCGATAGGCGGTCCAATCTTCTTGTACATATGAGAGTTCACACAGGAGAAAGACCGTATGTCTGTGCTGACTGTGGGAAAAGCTTCATTTCGAGCCCTGTTCTTGTACGACATCGGAAAATCCACGTCGGGGAGGAAGTCTGTACCTGTTCGCAGTGTGGGAAAACTTTCCAGCAACGGTCAGGCCAGGCAGGGAAAGTACTGAAATGTTCCGACTGCGTAAGAAGCCGTTGCCTGAGTTTGGCTCTTGCTGTACCAGTGGAGGAGAAACAATTTGAATGCTCAGTTTGTAGGAAAACATTCAGGAATAGCTCCCATCTCATTACACACCAGAGTGTCCACATGGAAGTTCAGCCGTATCAGTGTCTGGACTGTGGGCGGACTGTGGTGCGAAGGCCCAACCTCATAGCAGGGCAGAAACTTCATAAATGTTCAAGCTGTGAGAAAAGGCTGAGCTAGGTTGTGGTTCTTACAAAAACTTGAAAAAGTTTGAATTGAATCGTCTTCTGTTTACCCCTCATGATGTGTTGACCCTTCTTTCCCCTTTAAATATCTACACAGACCTTTCACTGACTCTGTATCACATGATGGCTCTAAATAAACATGGTGTTGTCATAAAAGAAATTACATACATATGTTTTTCAGGCTATAGAAATGACTTACAGTAGAGTCTCGCTTATCCAACGTTCTGGATTATCCAACACATTTTTGTAGTCAATGTTTTCAATACATCGTGATATTTTGGTGCTAAATTCGTAAATACAGTAATTACCACATAGCATTACTGTGTATTGAACTATTTTTTTCTGTCAAATTTGTTGTACAACATGATGTTTTGGTGCTTAATTTGTAAAACCATAACCTAATTTGATGTTTAATAGGCTTTTCCTTAATCTCTCCTTATTATCCAACATATTCGCTTATCCAACGTTCTGCCGGCGCGTTTACGTTGGATAAGTGAGACTCCACTGTATCTGTAGGCCAGCCTTTATTGCAAATGGGTAAATCCCTGTAAGAAACACAAAGTTGGAAGAGCTCACAATTGTCATCCAATTCAACCCCATTCTGGCAGGTATGAATACACAACCAAAATACTCCCAATAGATGGCTATCCAGCCTCTGCTTTAAAAGATGCAGAGAAGAAGATCACCACACTCCTAGGCAGCAACATAGAGTGAAACCTTGACTTACAAGCGAACTAACTTACAGGTTTTTGAGATACAACAACAACAACAACAACAATAATAATAATGTAATAATAATAATAATAATAATAAAAAACTTTATTTATACCCCGCCACCATCTCCCCGTGGGGACTCGGGGCGGCTTACATGGGGCAAAGGCCCAAACAACATAGAACAAAACATAGGCAACAAATAAAAATCACACTATAAAAAGATAAAACAGTAATACAATATATCAATCAAAACAAAAATACAGGATAAAAAATTGCATTTAAAACACATAAATGGTAAAATCGTAATAAAAATGGGATAGATTATTAAAAACCCTCTGGGGCTGTTTAATTAATGACTGTATCTCCAAAGGCCTGCCAAAACATCCATCACTTGACGTGCGAGCTGAAATTTGAGTTACAAGTTCATACGAGAGCTAGTGCGAGAGCAAGCATGGGAGTATGTCACTCATAAATTATGATGCCATAGGTGTGCCCATGAGAATACAGTGCTGTTAAGTTGAATGTGTATGTTATTACTAGGAGTGAAGTGCCGTAATTGTGTTTGAGAACAAAGTGGCATAACCTGGGGTCTAGGTCTGCTACAGTCCCATTTAGAATGATGTGCTTAATTGCTTGTAGTTCATCTTTGTGTGTATATGTGGATTCTATAGTGGCTAAGATGGTGTTAGGACTATAATTTCTGCAGGAAGTCACTAGGAGGGGTGATGGAATATAATCTAAGGGTATTGTCCAAAATTATAACAAACCTATGTTCTGAATCTCTTGATTAAAGGTCTGGCTCACCATGGGTCCTAAGAAAGTGAGTGCCAAGAAGAAAAGGATGATGTGCTTGGATATAAAGCACGAAATCATCAACAAACACGAGCAAGGTGTGCGCGTGGTCGACTTGGCAAGGCAGTACGATCGTAGCACTTCTACGATATGTTCGATTTTGAAGCAGAAGGAGTCGATAAAGGCTATAACGCCAGCCAAGGGCATTAAGATTATTTCAAAGCTCCGGACCTCCGCCCATGAAGAGATGGAGACGTTGTTGTTGCTGTGGTTGACAGAGAAGCAGCTCGCAGGAGATACCGTGACCGAGAGCATCATCTGTAAGAAGGCACGAGCCATTTATGGGGATTTGGTGCGTCAGACGTCGGGAACATTAACGGACGAGGCATCGGACGAGTCATTCAAAGCCAGCCGGGGATGGTTTGAGAATTTTAAAAAGAGAACCGGCATTCACTCCGTCGTCAGGCATGGCGAGGCAGCGGGCTCGGATATGAAGGCAGCTGAGGATTTCGTAGTAATTTTTGCCAAACTGATAGAAGCTGAAGGATACATCCCACAGCAAGTCTTCAGCTGTGACGAGACAGGGCTCTTCTGGAGAAAGATGCCTAGGAGGACGTTTATAATGGCAGAGGAGAAGAGCAAACCTATAAAGGATAGGCTAACCCTTGCACTGTGTGCAAATGCGAGTGGTGACTGCAAGATTAAGCCGCTGCTCGTGTATCACTCTGAAAGCTCCAGAGATGTTAAGTCTCATACGAGAATTGAAGAAAAACTGCAGGTTATGTGGAGGGCAAACCCAAAGGCGTGGGTCACCAGGGAGTTCTTTGTGCAGTGGGTAAACCTGGTCTTTGGTCCTGGCGTCAAGAAGTATCTTTTGGGAAATAATCTACCCTTGAAAGCCCTTCTCGTCCTTGACAGTGCTCCTGCACACCCACCAGACCTCGAGGACTACATCCTTGAAGAATTTAACTTTATTAAAGTGTTGTTCCTTCCAGCCAACACCGCCCTTATCCTGCAGCCCATGGATCAACAGGTGACTTCAAATTTCAAAAAGCTCTTCACCAAGCACCTGTTGCGGCACTGCTTTGAGGTTACGGAGAACACAAACCTCACCCTTCGAGAGTTCTGGAAGGATCACTACGATATCACGACCTGCGTCGGGATTATCGACATGGCCTGGGAAGGTGTTACAAGAAGGAGCTTAAACTCTGCATGGAAGAAGCTGTGGCCTGAGGTTGTCTCAGAAAGGGGCTTCGAAGAATCCAAACCTGAAGAGTTAGTGGTGGGAGAGATAGTGTCCATCGGAAAGTCCATGGGCCTGGAAGTGGATGAAGGAGACGTTCACGACCTCATCGAGCAGCACAACGAGGAACTGACAACAGAGGAATTGCAGGAGCTGCAGGAGCAGCAGCATGCGGAAGTTTTGCAGGAAATTAATGCAGAGGAGCCAGAGGCGGAGGAGGTTATCCATACAAGTGAAATTAAGGAAATGTTGGGAATGTGGGAGAAGATTTCAGACTTTATTGAAAAGAAACACCCTGAAAAGGTTGCAACGAGCCGTGCGTTGGCGCTGTGTAGTGACACTTGCCTCACTCCTTTTAGGAACATTTTGAAAGGGAAGAAACAAGGCTCCTTGGACAGGTTTTTATTGAAACGCCCTGGAAGTGAAAGCCAGGAAAGTGTGGTGAAAAAGGCAAATGTCAAAGAGGAAGAAGAAGATTAAGTGAAGTCTGATCTTGAAGGAAAATACGTACTCTCATAGGTAAAGGTAAAGGTTTCCCCTGACGTTAAGTCCAGTCGTGTCCGACTCTGGGGGTTGGTGCTCATCTCCATTTCTAAGCCAAAGAACCGGCGTTGTCCATAGACACCTCCAAGGTCATGTAGCCGGCATGACTGCATGAAGCGCCGTTACCTTCCCGCCAGAGCGGTACCACATACTCTCATACTCTACACTTAATAAATCCAGTTTATTTCTTTACATTCTCTTTTATTCTGTCTTACTAAATTTTTTTTACAAATTTTGTTACTTATAAAGTACATTTTTCTTATTTAAATAATACGGCTCTGGCATAAACCAGTACAGGTGGTCCCGGTGGTAATCGGCACACTGGGTGCCATGCCAAAAGATCTCAGCCGGCATTTGGAAGCAATAAACATTGACAAATTTACGATCTGCCAACTGCAAAAGGCCACCTTACTGGGATCTGCACACATCATTCGAAAATACATCACACAGTCCTAAACACTTGGGAAGTGTTCGTCTTGTGATCCAACATATTTATTTATTTATTTATTTCCATCATTTCTATTCTGCCCTTCTCACCTGAAGGGACTCAGGGCGGCTCACAATCTGGCAAAATTCAATGCCAATATACAATACAAAAAGATAAAACATAACCAATTAAAACAATTAGATAATTTAACAAAATACAATAAATAGATTTAAAACCATACATTATAAAATACTTGAGCCATTCGTCCACATATATATCTCGTTTGCTGTGTCATACTATATCTGTGTGAACAACAATAACAACAATAATAATATAAAACCTTTTCTATATTCTGCCCTATCTCCCCGGAGGGACTCGGGCAGATTCCAAACATTCAGTGCCTGAGCACAATAACAATACACCCATAATAACTAAAATTGACAACCAAATATATAAGAACAAATTATGACTTAACTAAAATTTAATTAAAAATGCAATCTGTTATATCAGACATAAAACATCAAACAGAAGCATCAAAGATACATAGCAAAAATTGTGTGTTTTTGGGTGGCTGGAACGGATTAATAGCATTTCAGTTCATTTCAATAGGGAAAGAGCAATTAGAGTGAAAAGCTCAGTCACAGAACGAATTAAACTCCTAAGTTCAAGGTATCACTGTATTCCACTCATGAAAAGCTCTTACCATCAGGATATTCACTTACTGAATAGTCAAATACATACTAAATGCACCAGCAAAAGGGAGGGATCTTGAGGCGGCTGCCTCACCATTTGCCTCTTCTTGCTTATGCAGTATTTTAAAGACAATAAATTGTAAAACAATATGATTTCTAACAGCATAAAAGCTTTCTTTGTGTTTGTGTACACTCAGGAATTAATGCAGGTTGATACCACTTTAATTGTCAAACTTCAATGCTATAGAATCCAGAGAACTGTAGGTTTGCAAGGTCTTTAGTCTTGAGTTGCTGTGAGTTTTCCAGGCAGTATGGCCATGTTCCAGAAGCATTCTCTCCTGACGTTTCAGACCTCACTTCTGAGGATGCCTGCCATACATGTGGGTGAAACATCAGGAGAGAATGTTTCTGGAACATGACCATACAGCCCAGAAAACTCACAGCAACCCAGTGATTCCAGCCATGAAAGCCTTTGACAATATCTCTTTAGTTTTCTTTGCTAGTGCCTCACTAAACGACAACTCCCAGGATTCCAGAGCAATGAACCATAGCAGTTAAAGTGCCATGAAACTGCATTAATTCTATAGTGTAGATGCACCCTTCTATAGCAAATTATTTTTTTTTCAGGCTTGCCAATAGACAAAAGAAGAACATTTTGATTTGGGTGTAAAAAACGTTTTGCCCCGTAAGATATTTTGGCCTACAACTACAATTCGTTGTAATCAGCAGAGCAAATTATGGGAGTTTTAGACCAAAATATCTGGAAAGCCAAAGGTTTTTCCCTCTTTCTTGGTGGTTCATCAATTTTCATTCCAAACAGGATGGCCATAGGTTTATTGATCATAATTGGATTTTTTGAAGTCAACATATATTGGGTTGCTGTGAGTTTTCCGTGCTGTATGGCCATGTTCCAGAAGCATTCTCTCCTGACGTTTCTCCCACATCTATGGCAAGCATCCTCAGAGGTTGTGAGGTCTGTTGAAAACTAGGCCAGTGGGGTTTATATATCTGTGGAATAATGTCCAGGATGGGAGAAAGAATTCTTGTCTGTTGGAGGCAAGTGTGAATGTTGCACTTGGCCATATTCTTTTTTCTTCATTCCTGAAGTTTGCTATAAAGTTCCACTGTGTTCTTTGTATTTGAACTCTGTATTGCACTTCTCGGAAAAATAACAAATATCAGCTGAGTTACTGCATTTCCCAAATTCTGGGGAACTGAACCTTGGTGTCCCAAGACTTAGTCCAATATTCATATAACTTCATGAAGGGTTGTTGTATGTTTTCCGGGCTGTATGGCCATGTTCTAGAAGTATTTTCTCCTGACGTTTCGCTCACATCTATGGCAGGCATCTGAGGATACAACATACAAAATAAAAACATACAACAACCCTGTGATCCCGGCCATGAAAGCCTTCGACAACTTCATGAAGCTCTAGTGTTTTAATGATTTCAGTATGACTTCTTGGTAGGGCGAAAATGTTGTCCACGCTTCTTTGAGCTGAAATTTAGAACTGTGTGTGCAAATATTAATTCAAAATATTGTCTCATTTGGATATATTTTCTCTTTTTGAGTATGTTTTTCCAAATGGTTGTCATTTGTGCTATCTCCTTCCACCCTGCTGTTCTCCCGTAGAGTGTCTCCTCAAGGCTGGTCACTCGCCTACCTGGGCTTTCTGGGTTCATCTCCTTGGCACCAGGCCTTCTGTTACATTGCCCGTAGCGGCAGATGGCATTCCAGAACTCGAGAAGCCCAACAACACGTCCTCCTTGAGTTGACCTCTTGGGGAGTTGAATTTGGAGACTGTTGTGAGCGATTTGCATCTGGAGGTAATACAGTTGGCTTATGAATTACACAAGGGCTCAGTTCAGAACCCTTTCATAGACTCATAGAGTTGGAAGAGACCTCAAGGGCCATCCAGTCTGCTATGGATGTTTGTTGCCACCAAATTATATAGCCCTCGTACAACGGGTAGCAGTCAGATTGATAACTGGGGCGTGGCATACAGGGAGCGTACTACTACTCTGCTAAGCCACTGGCTGCCAATATGCTCCATGTCAACTCTATACTCCTCTTGATGCAGCCTAGAATTGCATTGGCCTTTTAAATTGCTACATACCCTGTTTCCCCTAAAATAAGACATCCCCAGAAAATAAGACCTAGTAGAGGTTTTGCTGAATTGCTAAATATAAGGCCTCCCCTGAAAGTAAGACATGCCCACCAAACACAACACCAGAGCATGCAGGATCGGTAAATGTATGTACCATAAAGTGTTGTACATGGAAATATTAGTAGTAACAATAAATTCTTGTTAGGATTCAGTTTGTCTGGTTATGCTGGTTTATGATGACAGCTACAGTACAGTATATAATAAATGTTCATTTTTTTGTTCAACAATAAATGTGAATTCTTCTTCATGGAAAAATAAGACATCCCCTGAAAATAAGACCTAGAGCCTCTTTGGGAGCAAAAATTAATATAAGACACTGTCTTATTTTCGGGGAAACACGGTAACACTGCTGACTCGTTGAGTTCCTGGTCTAGCAATACTCCTAGTCTAATGTGTTGTCGATGGCTTTCATGGCTGGAATTATTGGTTGCTGTGAGTTTTCTGGTCTGTATGGCTATGATCCAGAAGCATTCTCTCCTGACGTTTCGCGCATATCTATTGCAGGCATCCTCAGAGGTTGTGAAGTCTGTTGGAAACTAGGCAAGTGGGGTTTAGATATCTGTGGAGTGTTCAGGGTGGGAGAAAGAACTCCTGTCTGCTTGAGGCAAGTGTGAATGTTGCAATTGGCCACCTTGATTAGCACTGAATTGCCTTGTCAGACTACACAGAGAAACCATTGGAATCCATAAGCATGTGGACAATTTCAACAGAATTGAGGAAACCATGAAAGGGAACAAAATCTGGCTACCAGTGTTTTAAAAACTCTAAAATCAGGACAGTAAATAAAGAACAACACTCTGAAAATGGGAATTCCAGACAGGAAACAATCGGGGCCAGTGAACACCTCCAAACAAAGGATTTTCCCAGGCAGGGAGCAGCAGAATCAAGATGCTTTCGTGGCTTCTTTTTTAGATTAGCTCAATTTCACAGCCCATATTTTTTGCTTTTAATCCAGAGAAGAAAGGGTTACAAGCACAGAGCTCTCCTTCCTAGAGATCAATGTGTCAGGAAAAGATGCAAAGCTCCTTCCTGCTTCCTGTCCTCCTCTCATCACATAGTGGGAGTCTGACTTGTAAATATCTAATTAATATATCTATTTTATCTTTTGCCAGCCTGGAAAAGAGAGCAACTACAGAGGCGTTAAGAGGTTTCAGGAAAGTTTGCAATGCAAGGAGAAGGTGAGTTGAAGGAGGCTGTGTATGTGTTTCAGAGAGAGAGATTGGGATTCAGGAAAGGAAGAAAGCCATGCTTTGGAGAGAATTGACAATCATGATTTTCGTATCTGTGATCTGTGGGTCCATCTACACTGTAGAATCAATGCAGTTTGATACCTCTCTAACTGCCATGGCCCAGTGCTATGGAATAATGGGAGTCGTAGTTGGGTTGCTGTGAATTTTGGGGCTGTATGGCCATGTTCCAGAAGCATTCTCTCCTGACGTTTCACCCACATCTATGGCAGGCATCCTCAGAGGTTGTTGCGGTCTGTTGGAGACTAGGAAAGTGGGGTTTAGATATCTGTGGAATAATGTCGAAGTTGGGAGAAAGAACTCTTGTCTGTTGAAGACAAGTGTGAATGTTTGAATTAATCACCTTGGTTAGCATTGAAAAGCCTTGCACCTTCAAAGCCTGGTGGAATCCTCCATTGGGAGATGTTAACTGGCCCTGATTGTTTCTTGCCTGGAATTCCCCTGTTTTTGAGCTGGTTAAGTAGCCAGCTGCACTAAATCACTCTGACTAAGAGGTCGTGAGTTCGAGGCCAGCCCATGTCAGGGTGAGCACCTGACAATTAAAAAAAAATAGCCCCTGCTCGTTGTTGACCCAAGCAACTGAAAGATAGTTGCATCTATCAAGTAGGAATTTAGGTACCGCTCTGCGGGGAGTCAAATTTAATTAATTTACGACACAATAAAACTCGTTGCCATTATATGTGCACATTGTGATCCGCCCTGAGTCCCCTTTGGAGTGAGAAAGGCAGAATATAAATACTGCAGAATAAATAAAATAAATAAAAATCTGAGGCTGATAGTGAATGAATCCGTATGGTTTTTAAAGAGAGGTTGGATAGTTATCTGTCATGATGAAATATGATAGATGGTTTTAATGAACTGTATGAAAGGTGTATGAATGAGACCTATTGATTTTGAAGACACAATTCTAAGGAATTAAGGCCTGCAATGCCAGAATCATTAACTACACTCATGGACTGTAATTTAAAATTGCTGGTGAGACCTGTGTGTGAATGCTGAGTAAAAATATAATCCCCCTTTGTTTGTTTATGAGCCAATGTGACTGCAGGTGGTCGTGATTCCAATGGAGTTACCGTATATACTCGAGTGTAAGCCGACCCGAATATAAGCCGAGGCACCTAATTTTACCGCAAAAACTGGGAAAACTTATTGACTTGAATATAAGACAAGGGTGAGAAATGCAGCAGCTACGGGTCAAATTCAAAAATAAAAATAGATACTGTGTTAATAAAATTCCATCATTTGAGACATCAGTAGGTTTAATGTTTTTGAATAAAACTGTAATTTATGATAATAATAAGACTTTAATAAGATAAGGCTGTCCAACTCTGAATACCTATATACTTGAGTATAAGCCGACCTGAATAGAAGTTGGCCAGGTCCCTCACTCGAGTATTAGCCGAGGGGAGCTTTTTCAGCCCTAAAAAAGGACTGAAAAACAGGGCTTATACTCGACTATATACAGTACATAGATTCTATATACAGAAGAGTCTCACTTATCCAACGTTCTGGATTATCCAACGCATTTTTGTAGTCAATGTTTTCAAAACATCATGATATTTTGGTGCTAAATTCGTAAATACAGCAATTACTACATAGCATTACTGCGTATTGAACTACTTTTTCTGTCAAATTTGTTGTATAACATGATGTTTTGGTGCTTAATTTGTAAAATCATAACCTAATTTGATGTTTAATAGGCTTTTCCTTAATCTCTCCTTATTATCCAACATATTCACTTATCCAACGTTCTGCCGGCCTGTTTATGTTGGATAAGTGAGACTCTACTGTATATCTGTATGTCTAATGCTATGCTTTGTGTAAAAGTTTAAAAGTTCTGATTTACTCTTGCACACTGGAAATTGCAATAAAAAGAACCTATGTTTTAAAAAGTATTAGTGACAAATCTATCCAGAATGCTCTGATAGTACAGTAGAGTCTCGCTTATCCAACATTCTGGATTATCCAACGCATTTTTGTAGCCAATGTTTTCAATATATCATGATATTTTGGTGCTAAATTTGTAAATACAGTAATTACTATATAGCATTACTGTGTATTGAACTACTTTTTCTGTCAAATTTGTTGTATAACATGATGTTTTGGTGCTTAATTTGTAAAATCATAACCTAATTTTGATGTTTAATAGGCTTTTCCTTAATGCCTCCTTATTATCCAACATATTTGCTTATCCAAGGTTCTGCCTGCCCATTTATGTTGGATAAGTGAGACTCTACTGTATATTTCTGCATGGCAAAATGAAGTTAAATGGCCCTTTGGGTCTTTTCCAGCTCTAGGTTCTATAATGTCATGGTTGTTTTCTAAAAATCAGTTTACTTTGTTGTCCTGATGGCATTGCCTTTTGAAGATAAACTTTACTTGTCATCTTGGTTATGATTCACAGTGCCGAAGAAAATGAAAACCGAGCTGGAAGACCAAGACAGAGATGAAAAGGGGAAAAGGACAGAGATGGGACAAATTGCCTGTGTCGATATCGTACAAGGGACCAAAGAGAAGCTCCCAGCTGCGGTGAAGCAAATGAAGCAGGAACCAGGGAATGAGGAAGAGTGGCCAGAACAGTACTGGGAAGCCAAATGGCAGGACTTCCTGAAGACCTTGCAGGCCCCTTATTTAGGAAGGAGTTTCCCTCAGCTGTCTCCACCTCACTCTGTGGAAGCCTCCAAGGAATGTCAAGCCGTCTTGAAGGAAGGTGCAGAGCCCATCCTGTGGCCTGGAGGTTTGAGCCAACCCCTGTCAGGCCTCAGCAAAGACACACAAGAGACACTCAACATCAGCCCGGATGTCACGGTGAAAGTGAAGGAAGAGATTCCAGATGAGGATACTGTCAGTTTGGAGGAACAGCGCCAACGGTTCAGGACATTCGGCTACCAAGAAGCCGAAGGGCCCAGAGATGCCTGCAGGCAGCTCCAGGAACTTTGCTCCCAATGGCTGAACCTAGAAAGGTGCACCAAGGAGCAGATCTTGGAGCAGGTGATCCTTGAGCAATTCCTGACCATCTTGCCAGAAGAAGTGCAGAGCTGGGTCAGGGAAGGCGGGCCAAGGACCTGCGCCCAGGCGGTGACCCTGGCAGAAGACTTCCTCCTGGGACTGAAGAGAAGGCAAGGGCAGGTGGGTGTGTTTGAGTTTGGTGGCACATAAAAGCATTTAAAACATAGATTACAAACACAAACAGAAACTTAAAACACACATGAAAGTCATCCATACCCATACAATTTCAATTTAGCATTAATTTCACATGCTGGAAGAAAAATGTCTTTAATTCTTTTTTGGGTTGTGTATTTAATAATAATAATAATCATTATCATCATCATCATCATCATCATCATCATCCGAAAATACATCACACAGTCCTAGACACTTGGGAAGTGTTTGACTTTTGATTTTGTGATATGAAATCCAGCATACCTATCTTGTTTGCTGTGTCATAATAAAATAATAATAATAATAATAATAATAATAATAATAATAACCTCAAGATTGAACTTCAAAGACTCTGGCAGAAACCAGTGCAGGTGGTCCCGGTGGTGACGGGCACACTGGGTGCCATGCCAAAAGATCTCAGCCGGCATTTGGAAACAAGAGACATTGACAGAATTACAATCTAACAACTGCAAAAGGCCACTTGACTGGGATCTGCAGGCATCATCCGAAAATACATCACACAGTCCTAGACACTTGAGAAGTGTTCGACTTGTGATTTTGTGATACGAAATCCAGCATATCTATCTTGTTTGCTGTGTCATACAATAAAAAAATAAATAAAATAATAATAATAATAAGTAATAGTAGTAGTTTATTTTTATATCCCGCCCCATCTCCGCAAAGGGACTTGGGGCGTCTCACATGGGGCCAAGCCCAACAACATAAAATACAACAGTATAAAATACACAATATAAAATACAACAATATAAAATACATAAGATCAATAATACAGCTTCAACAGAGTAAAAAGCATGGCCATTAAAAGAGGCGATAACATGGCGCTTCAGTCCATAGTCTTGGTAGAAAAGTAATTTTAATCGTGCAGCAAATTAGGAGAGCTAATCATGGCCATCCGTGATAAGGAACAAAAGACTGTGCTATAGGAACTCAATCAACTGTTCACCTCAGTTCAAAGGTAACTTGAAAAAACCAGGTTTTCAAGGTTTTTTTGGGCTGTATGGCCGTGTTCCAGAAGCATTCTCTCCTGACGTTTCACCCATATCTATGGCAGGCATCCTTAGAGGTTGTGAGATGAGGGTGAAACGTCAGGAGAGAATGCTTCTGGAACATGACCATACAGCCTGGAAAACTCACAGCAACCCAGTGATTCCAGCCATGAAAGCCTTTGACAATATGTCTTTAGTTTTCTTTGCTAGTGCCTCACTAAACGACAACTCCCAGGATTCCAGAGCAATGAACCATAGCAGTTAAAATGCCATGAAACTGCATTAATTCTATAGTGTAGATGCACCCTTCTATAGCAAATTATTTTTTTCAGGCTTGCCAATAGACAACAGAAGAACATTTTGATTTGGGAGTAAACGTTTTGCCCCGTAAGATATTTTGGCCTACAACTACAATTTGTTGTAGCCAGCAGAGCAAATTATGGGAGTTTCAGACCAAAATATCTGGAAAGCCAAAGGTATTTCCCTCTTAACTTGGTGGTTCATCAATTTTCAATCCAAACATAGGGAGGTCATAGGTTTATTTATCATAATTGGATTTTTTGAAGTCATCATATATTGGGTTGCTGTGAGTTTTCCGGACTGTGTGCCCATGTTCCAGAAGCATTATCTCCTGACGTTTCACCCACATCTATGGCAGGCACCCTCAAGGGTTGTACGGTTGTGAGATGAGGGCGAAACGTCAGGAGATAATGCTTCTGGAACATGGCCATACAGCACAGAAAATGCACAACAACCCAGTGATTCCAGTCATAAAAGCCTCAGACAACACAAATCTTTTTTTTTTTTACTTCAACTATCAAATCAGTCTTGGAGTGGCCTACAAAAAGGTAGTATGGGTGACATATAATGATACTATCTCTTCTCCCACCATCTCTTATCTGTCCTAAATGATCATATCTTTTCAAACCGTTTTTTAATTATTATTGTAAACACAAGAAGAATGATACAAATCTCAATAACAATTCCGCAAATACATTTATTTATTAATGGTGGTTGTATGTTTTCTGGGCTGTATGGCCATGTTCCAGAAGTATTCTCTCCTAATGTTTCGCCCACATCTATGGCAGGCATCCTCAGAGGTTGTGAGGAAACCTGCCATAGATGTGGGTGAAACGTCAGGAGAGAATACTTCTGGAACATGGCCATACAGCCCGGAAAACACACAACAACCCTTCAATTTATGTCTCCCTGTTGCATATCTAAGGAAGGTGGTTGCCTGTCTCCTTTCTCATTTAACTGCCATTTGTGTTGAATGCTTTCTTTGGTTAATTGCTTTTTCCTGTGTTTGTTTCTCATGGCTTAACACCAAGGCCATTCCTCAGTCAAACCCGCCCCTCATGCCATTGCTGAATATTCAAACCAATTTTTAATTCCCATTTCAATGCTCTTTCCAACCCAGAGCTATAGTTCTTTGGGCAGTTTCTAGCATATATTTTATGATATCAGCCTAGTCATTAATGCTGCCCTTACCATCTATTTTCTGGGTAAGGTAAAGGTTTTCTCCTGACGTTAAGTCCAGTCGTGACCGACTCTGGGGTTGGTGATCATCTCCATTTCTAAGCTGAAGAGCCGGCGTTGTCCATAGACACCTCCAAGGTCATGTGGCCGGCATGACTGCATGGCGCGCCGTTACCTTCCAGCCGGAGCGGTACCTATTAATCTACTCACATTTGCATGTTTGTGAACTGCTAGGTTGGCAGGAGCTGGGGCTAACAGTGGGCGCTTATTCCGCTCCAGGGATTTGAACCTGGCACCTTTCGGTCCGCAAGTTCAGCAGCTCAGCACTTTAACACACTGTGCTACCAGGGACCCTATTTTCTGGGTAAACATTGTCTTTAATTCAGCCCTACTTTTTGCCCTATTAATTCTTCCATTTCTTTCTCAACCCATTGTAATGGCTCAATGGGTTATTTATTTATTTACAGTATTTATATTCCGCCCTTCTCACCCCGAAGGGGACTCAGGGCAGATCACATTGTACACATATAAGGCAAGCATTCAATGCTATATAACATAGAACAGAGACAGAGACAGACGCAGAGGCTATTTAAACCTTCTCCAGCTTCCAGCTTCCTGAGGGTATGCTTTTGATTCCGGCCACAGGGACAGCAGCTGCTTCATCATCCACTGCAATGGCAACTTTCTCATTGCAATAGCGGCTGGATGATTTTTATGGTATCGTAAATTAAACCCCGGTGGCAAAGTGTGTTAAAGCACTGAGCTGGAGACCGAAAGGTCCCAGGTTCAAACCCCGGGAGCGGCGTGAGCGGCCGTTGTTAGCTCCAGTTCCTACCAACATAGCAGTTCGAAAACATGCCAATGTGCGTAGATCAATAGGTACCGCTCCGGCAGGAAGGTAACGGCGCTCCATGCAGTCATGCCGGCCACATGACCTTGGAGATGTCTATGGACAACGCCGGCTCTTTGGCTTAGAAATGGAGATGAGCACCAATTCCCAGAGTCAGTCACGACTGGATTTAACGTCAGGGGAAACCTTTACCTTTACCTAAATTAAACCCTTGTGTTGCTGAACTGCTGACCTGAAGGTTGGCACTTGGAATCCACAAGATGGGGTGAGCTCCCATGTGTCAGCCTTAGTCCTAGTAGTCAGCACAGCATGTGTCAGCACACCTAATAGTTTGAAAACATGCAAATGTGAGTAGAAAAATAGGTACCGCTTTGGCAGGAAAATGCAAAGGGATGCTCCAAACAATCTTGCCGGCCACATGACCAGGAGGTGATAACGCAGGTTCCTCGGCTTGAAAATGGAGAAAAACACCTCCCAGAGCCAGAGATGAGCTGGAAATGAAAGGAGAAGCCTTGTCTTTGTGTTTGTGTGTCTCATGTGATTCTAAAGGCACTGAATGTTTGCCTATGTATGTAATGCTGTAATCTGCTCTGAGTTTCCTATGGGAAAAGGGCAGAATATAAATAAAGTGTTGCTGTATGTTTTTGTGGCTGTATGGCCATGTTCCAGAAGCATTCTCTCCTGATGTTTCGCCCACATCTGTGGCAGACATCCTCAGAGACAACCTCTGAGGATGCCTGCCATAGAAGCGGGCGAAACGTCAAGAGAGAATACTTCTGTGACATGACCATACAGCCCGGAAAACATACAGCAACTCTGTGATCCTGGCCATGAAAGCCTTCAACAACACATTAAATAAAGTGTATTATTATTATTATTATTATTATTATTATTATTATTATTATTATTATTATTTTATCATTTTTGTATCTAATCATGATCCCGCCACCACATTTTCATATCTCAAGAAAGGGGCATGGTCTGGCATTAATTTATAATCAAACATCAAAAAATGCATTTCATTTGAGAGGACCTGCTGATGTTTTTCTGCTACAGTCAGTTTTGACTGCTTGGTGTCGGATCGTGGTCTTCATGTTCAACTGCACACTGAAAACCAAACTAAACATCTTGCCCCCTTCCTCACTTTCAGGAGCTAGAAGCTTTTCAGGAAGTGATTGTCCGTTCTCCCAAGATGGAACAGGAGCCATCAGATGCGGAAGACATGGACCTCTTCATGGACGTTGAACCGGACGGCGATGGGGACTCAAACTTGCTCAGTAAGTGTTGGCAGAAGAAGGTGAGTCTGGAAGGACCATGGATGGGAAAAGCTGGACCAGCTGTGGAAGTCAAAGGGTGCATCTACACTAGGCATGGGCAAACTTTGGCCCTCCAGGTGTTTTGGACTTCAACTCCCACAATTCCTGGCCTCAGGCTCCTTCCTTTTCCCCCTCAGCCGCTTAAGCGGAAGGAGCCTGAGGCCAGGAATTGTGGGAGTTGAAGTCCAAAACACCTGGAGGGCCAAAGTTTATCCATGCCCGTTTTAAATACTTGTAGGTTCATATTAGTGACTCTCTGTTTTCTTTCCTCAGCACCTGATGCAATGATGAAAGAAGATGAAACTCCACAGTCGGAGAGATCCAGGTCTCTTAAATCCACCGGAATGACCATGGGGAAATTTATCCACAATTCTCCGTTTTCAGGAAATGGGGAAAAGACGCATATTCTTCAGCCTCGGAAGGTCGATGCAAATGAAATCTCACTGGAAATACCTGAAGGGACACACTTGCACGTGCCTAGAGTGGAGAAAAGGCCTGTAAGTGAGCACGGGTTGCAAACCCTTCAGGAAAACCCTTTGGTGAAGATGCTAAGGCAGCACGTCGGCGGCAGGGAGGAAGGCAGACTGGATTTCAACACAAGCCTCTCCCAAGATAGAGCCACCGAGTACCTGCTGGAAAATACCGGCATCGTCTCTGGGCCAAGCTTCGCCCCAAGCACAAATCTCTTCCTGCCTGCCATGTTGCAGGGATATGAGTGCTCATACTGTGGCAAGCGGTGGCAGTGCCGATCTGAGCTCCTCCGGCACCTCAGAACCCACACCGGCGAGCGGCCACACAAATGCTCCGACTGCGGGAAGAGCTTCAGTACCAGCTCGCACCTCATCCAGCACAAAAGGGTGCACACGGGCGAGAGGCCGTACAGCTGCAAAGACTGCGGGAAAAGCTACCGGCGCCGGGCCTCCTTGGTCCAACACGAGAGAGAAAAGTGCCAGAAGGGAAGCCCCTTGAATGCTCCGGCACTACCGGTGGGTTACGTAGTGTTAGGGAACTGCACTTTGCTGTGCATGAAGAAGACGGCGCAAGGCAGGAGGAACCGGGCGATTGCTCCGAAGGGTGGGGAAGCACCTTTGGCAGGTCAGCCATTAAATATTTTAACAGATATTTATCCTCAAGAGAGGAGTGACACTGACCATTAAAGAACGAGGTAAAATCCCCCTACAGACGGGAGCTTGCTCGATGGAAGACATGGGAAAGAGAGCAACCTGGAGAACGGCGACAATTAATAGTTCTAAAAGCATGATACTTGTGAGTGTCGGTTCTAGCAGTCCACAGAAAAGGAAGAGGCTCGAACAATCCCAGAAGGGATCACAAAAGGACAATAATAATAACAACAACAACAAAGGAGCTTTCCCAAGTGTGCTGAAAACGGTGTGGCTTCTATATGATGTGTTCCAAATGGAAGTGCTCTTGATCACCACTTTAGAACAACAATACAGAGAATAAGCAAGAAGGGACTATTATCAATCTTCAGCGGGCTTGAGTCGGCTCCCACCCGACCCCGACCCCTACGATAGCTGCTGCTCACCCTCGCCAACTCCATCTCCAATCGCGGGTCGGAATTGCTGGGGTAAAAAAGGGGTTTTCAGCTGACCGACCTCACCATCATGTTGTTTCTAACACAGGCATGGGCAAACTTTGGCCCTCCAGGTGTTTTGGACTTCAACTCCCACAATTCCTAACAGCCTACCGGCTGTTAGGAATTGTGGGAGTTGAAGTCCAAAACACCTGGAGGGCCAAAGTTTGCCCATGCCTGCTCTAACAACATCAAGCAGAAACTCAGACTTTACAGATAATGTGATCAAGGACAGCCCAGCTGTCTTGACAGAATGCTCTATTAGTGAACCCACAACAAACATGAAAGAACAACCCCCTAATATGTGCGATCTGATGGGACTGACCTTGCAACTTATTTTTAACCATATAGAGGACCTTAATAGGAAACTGGACTATCTATATGACTATGTATCCTTAATAGTTAAGGGCAACTTAGAACAGCTGAACACCAGGGTGGGAGAGGCTGGGGGCAACAAGGGTCTCGAGGGTGATTACTGTAAGGCTGTATCTCCTACTGACTACAGAGTCGACAACAGGGGGATTCGATTGCCAATATCCCAGCTAGGAACCCTTGCACAACAGCAAATGCTACAACCAGAAAGGCTGGCCATAGAGACTCAAACAGTTCACATCAAATAAATGGCAAAATTCAGTGCCTCGCAAATAATAAACAGAGCCGGTCCAACAATGAGGCGAATTAAGCGGTCGCTTCGGGCACCAAACATACGGGGGTACAGTCGAGACCACTTTTTCTGTTTGTTGTAAAACATGATGTTTTGGTGCTTAATTTGTAAAATCTTAATGTAATTTGATGTTTAATAGGCTTTTCCTTAATCCCTCCTTATTATCCAACATTTTTGCTTATCCAACGCTTTTATTTTTCAATGATTGTTTTGGAGGGGCGCCAAAATTCTGTTCGCCTACACTTGAAAAATACCTAGGGCCGGCTCTGATAATAAAACAGTGCATTACTCATTTTAAACAATGGCCTATCATTATAAATTAAACCACGAAAACTATAAAACATCAGAGATAGACATAAAGCAATTTAAAATTGCATTGATCCCGAGGTTGTCCTCTCTGCCACGCTGTTGTTGTCAGTCTCAGGGTTGAGAAAACAATAAAGCAATAAATAACTATAAAGAACGAAATCTCTGCTCAAAATACTCTGGGGCGCAAAAGTTTCTTTCTAAACAATTTGAAACAAGGGTGTTGTGGTGCAGCTCACACGAACCCTAGGCTACACATCGTAAACAGCTATGGGCATTGCAGTACAGTAACTGGAAAGCCACAAATTCTGCCATGGTTGGCTTCAGATGTGCTAAATTGAGCATTAGCCTATTAGCCAAGTGTCATAGCCAGTCTTCCTTGTTTTTCCAGGTTCAGTGGAGCATTAAACATTGCTGATGGGTTTATTTAACTTAGAAGTGGAGTGTGTGTGCTGTGTTTATGAGATACAAGACATAAATGTTGTTCTGATCAAATGGACATTTGTTCACACTCTGGAAAAACTAGCTGTCTGTAACTAAGCCTTGATCAATTATTGTTAATTGACCTTGGAGCTGAAATAAATATTCAAAGTTTGAAATCTCCTAGTCTTTTTTTGAAACCTGTAAGGTTGGGGTGCTGTGAGTTTTCCAGACTGTATGGCCATGCTCCAGAAGCATTATCTCCTGACGTTTCACCCACATCTATGGCAGGCATTCTCAGAGGTTGTGAGGTTTGTTGAAACTAGGCAAGTGAGGTTTATATATGACCAGGGTGGGAGAAACAGCTCGTCTGTTGGAGGCAAGTGTGAATGTTGCAATTGGCCACCTTGATTAGCATTGAATGGCCTTTCAGCTTGCTGCTTGGGGGAATACTTTGCTGGGAGGTGTTAGCTGGCCCTGATGGGTTCCTGTCTGGAATTCCTTTGCTTTCTTAGTGTTGTTCTTTGTTAAAGAGTTTTTTAAATACTAGTAGCCAGATTTTGTTCATTTTCATGGTTTTCTCTTTTCTGTTGAAATTGTCCATGTGCTATTGTGGATTTCAATGGCTTCTCTGTCGTCGGACATGGTGGTTGTAGGAGTGGTCCAGCGTTTGGTGGACCCTGTGCAGACTTGTCCACAGCTGCAGGGTATGTGGTAGACTCCTGCAGAGGTGAGAGGATTCCTCTTGTGCTTTGCTGAACCTAGATTTGTTGGATTTTCTTAGTGGTTCTGTGGATAGTTTGTAGGTCATGTTTCTTCATCAGCTTCCCTATGTGACATCAGGCAGGCCCCATCCTTCCCGATTTTTAGGAAAAAAAACCCCTTAAGATCTGGCTTTTTATGCAGGCGTTTGAATAGGAAACTACGGAATGAGACTTTAACTGTTTGAATAATAGATTATGGATTTTGGAAAATGATTTGGACATGAGATCATGACTTGGTATTTTATATGGTTTTTAATCATTTAAATGATATGTATTTTAATTGCTTACATATTTAGCCTGTTTGTATTTTTTTGAGATGTGTTTTATTGATTGCCTGTGTAGCATTGAATATTTGCCAGATCTGTAAGCCTCCGGGGTTGAGAAAGGCCGGGTAAAAATGAAGTAAGTAAATAAATAAATAATAACATTAAAAAAAAAAAAAACCAGGAAAGCAAACACACAAAAAACAGGAAAGCAAGTTTGCCAGAAAGCAAACAATCAGTATTGAACAATACTTAAGTGGCACACTGTAATAAATATCTGGGTATGCAGAGTATACTAAATATTATAAAATAAAGGTAGACTATGAATGCTCCTACATCAGTAAGAGAGATTTGTGAAGTTATGAAAAAGACTAAATTATGAAAGAAACCCGGGTTGGATGACTTGTTCACTTTTGATTACAAATGCTCTGAGGATAGTAATAATAACAACTTGGGAAGTGTCTAACCTGTGATCCAATACAACAGCCAGCATAGTGATCTTGTTTGCTGTGTACTAATCTTGTGTATCAAATAATAACTTCGTTTTTATACCCCACTACCCTCTCCCTGTGGTGTAGGGAGGAAAATTCTGAGAGTGCCTTGGACCGCAAGATCAACCCAGTCCATACTCCAGGAAATAATGCCTGACTGCTCACTAGAAGGAAAGATATTAGAGACAAAAATGAAGTACTTTGGCCATATAATGAGAAGACAGAAAAACTTGGGAGAAGAGAATGATACTATGAAAAACTGAAGGAAAAGGAAGAGGGGCTGGCCAAGGGCAAGATGGAAGGATGGTATCCTTGAAGGGACTGGCTTGACCTTAGAGGAGCTGGGGGTGGTGATGGCGGACAGGGAGCTCTGGCATGGGCTGGTCCATGAGGTCACGAAAAGTTGAAAGCGACTGAACAAATAAACAAACCATGACTAGAGAGGGCTGGGCATAGACTTGTTCAAAAAGCAGGCCAAGGCTAGGGGGAATAGGCTGGCAAAAACTTTTATCGTTAAATAGGGGTGGGCATTCATAAATGGGGACTGTCATCAAAATGCACACTGAAACACCCAGGTTTTCAGATCCCTGCAGAAGGTGGACAGAGTGGGCAGAGTGTCTTACAGCAGATAATGAATTCTATTTGACTGTTAAAATTGAGTGAAGATGCTGAAATGGATGAACTATCTGCTTAGGGAAAAAAAGGTCAGTGGTTTTTGTTCAGACTGGAATTTCTGACTGAATTTATGCTAAACAAAAAACTGCAAAGCAGGTAATCAAAGTGAAAAAAAAAGGAGTCACGGTGGCGCAACAGGTTAAACCCTTGTGCTGGCTGAACTGCTGATCTATAGGTTGGGTTGCTGACCTGAAGGTTGCCGGTTTGAATCCGCGAGATGGGGGTGAGCTCCCAACTGTCAGCTCTAGCTTGCAGGGGCATGAGAGAAGCCTCCCAGCAGGATGGTAACACATCTGGGCATCGCCTCTGTAGACAGTCAATTCTCTCACACCAGAAGTGACTTGCACTATGCTCTCAAGTCGCTTCTGTCACGATTTTTAAACAGCGAAAAAATAGAGAGAAACTAGGCTTTGTTTTTGCCAAAACCTTTTATTATTTAAAAATTCCAACACTTTTCAGCCTTATCACAGGGGCTAATCTAAAAATAAAGAGAAACACATTTAATATTTGTACAGCATTTATGACATCTTATAAACAACTCTTCTCCTTCAAAATATTACCCTTTCTAATATAACCTACCAATCAATTTCTGGAATTGCAGTATGCACTCTCTATACAAGTGGACAACTGATCATTAAAGTAAGAAAATATATCCATCAGTGGGTTACTTATGGGTTTTTAAAAAATGACTATTTAAGGGAATCAATGAAAAGTAGGAAAAGTACAGTATGATGCAGGCATGGGCAAACTTTGTCCCTCCAGGTGTTTTGGACTTCAACTCCCACCATTCCTAACAGCCTCAGGCCCCTTCCTTTTCCCCCTTAGCCGCTTAGTGGTGGGAGTTGAAGTCCAAAACACCTGGAGGGACAAAGTTTTCCCTGCCTGGTATGATGTAATCCATCGCTAGAGTTGCTCTATTTTCTTACCCAGATGTACTAGGTTGAAAAATTGCCTCATTTATAAGTATCCATTCTAGAATTTTTATGTTAAGGATTGTATCTCGAAATTCAGGTGCTAAGGCTTCAAACATCTATTGTATCTCCTTGTACTCTGAACAATGTCTTATATCTGCTATAAGCTGATACAACTAGTCTCACTGGGAGAGGGAAAAACTCCTTGGTATTTTAGAGCAATTTATATAAAAGAGGCATGCTTAAGACTGTTTATAAGAAAGTTACTTTGAGTGTTGTTTATACTAAACGCATTCCCTCTTTAATCTCAATTTTAATACGTTTTGAAAAATATCCTTAAGGATCATCTTACACATATTATGACCTGTGGCATCAGCCAGCTGAGGAAGCACTTCTTGTTTTTGTAATCTTCCCCGTCCTCCACATTTGCTGAGCTTAAGATCATCACAAAAGTGAAAAATCATAAATAAGAAAAAAATGTTTTTTCAATCTGAAAGAACACCTTCACAGAAATCTCTAGGCTATCCAGCATGACTCCACCAGAAGTTGGTGGAATTTCTAGGTCCTCCAGTGTGACATTTCAACCAAAGTCGTGAATAATTAAATCATCAAAAGTCAAAGCCATTGAATGTGAAGGAATGACTGCATTACCAAGCCAAATAGGCAGCAAAATACAATTTCAGATCATGTAAATCCAATCCTATTGTTTCCTTTCATCTCACAATACCTTATATTTGACTCCTGAGGTCAATAAATCATCCTGCAATTGCTTAACTGGGATATCAATTGTCAAGAGCAGTATTGTGTGGATAACATCATCATCCTGGGCAAAATATTCCTATTTACAACAAAATCTCCACAACAATTTCTCCCGCCTTTGCATATTCTTCATATTATTTCATGTCTTAACATAGGCTAGCTCTAAACTGCATTATATGGGTCTGCACTGACGATATAATGGGAGTTCAAGCTGCATTATTTGGCAGTGTGGATCCAGCCTTTGCGATTTTGTAACAGCGTACTTGTCATAACAATACTAGTGTTTAATCTTCCCTATTCTAAAACCAGTTTGATCCTTCATTTCTACCTGTTTTTTCATATTGTCAGTCAACACCTTTGTCTTTTCACTATTCTTAAAACCTGAAAGGTCACAAATTCTTTTAATTTTCTCATTAGAACATCTGTACTGTCCAATGGGCTTCTCAAAACTATTACTACATCGGTAGGTTACTGTGAATTTTCTGGGCTGTATGGCCATGTTCCAGAAGCATTCTCTCCTGACATTTCGCCCACATCTATGACAGGTATCCTCAGAGGTTGTGAGGTCTGTTGGAAACTAGGCAGGTGAGGTTTATATATCTGTTGAATGTCCAGGGTGGGAGAAAGAACTCTCGTCTGTTGGAGACAAGTATGAATGTTACAACTAATCACCTTGATTAAATGCCATTAAATGCTAATCAAGGTGATTAACTGCAACATTCAGTTTCCTCCAGCAGACAAGAGTTTTTTCTACCACCCTGGACCTTCCACAGATATAGAAACCTCGCTTGCCTAGTTTCCAAGAGATCTCACGACCTCTGAGGATGCCTGCCATAGATGTGGGTGAAACATCAGGAGAGAATGCTTCTGGAACAGGGCCATACACCCTGGAAAACTCACAGCAACCCAGTGATTCTGGCTATGAAAGCCTTTAACAATACATATTACTAAGTCATTGGCAAATGCCCTTGACTTGTATCAGTGGTTCTCAACTTGTGGGTCCCCATATGTTTTTGGCTTCAACTCCCAGAAATCCTAACAGCTGGTAAACTGGCTATGGTTTCTGGGAGTTGTAGGCCAAAACACGTGGGGACCCACACATTGAGAACCACTGATTTATACATTTCTTCCTTAATCTTTATGGTCAAAATTCTGTCTTGTCTTGTATGTCTGTTCTGTTCAGTATCTCAAAAACTATCTGGAACCTCAGGAGCCAATGCATGGATTTTCTTGTGCCGCTGAAGAATGGTGTTTGAGGTGAAACTGTCTCCACAGTCTGCACATTTATATGCTGCCTGTTTTGTGTGACTTCTCACATGCAAAATAAGGCTGGATCGCCTATCGAAGCTTCTCCCACAGATTGAGCATTTACAGGCCTTCTCTCCCTTGTGCTTTTTCTCATGCAGTAAAAGTTGGGAACGCCAGCTGAAGGTTTTGCCACAATGGGAGCATTTATATGGTTTCTTTCCTGTGCGGATCTTTTGATGTGTCTTCTCATGATAACTCAAGTGCGAACTCCAGCAGAAAGACCTCCCACACTGAAGACATTTAAATGGCTTCTCTCCTGTGTGGATTCTCCGGTGCACTTTGAGATATGAGGCGCTTCTAAAGGTCTTCTCACACTCTGAACATTTGTAAGACTTCTCTCCTGTCTGGACTTCCTGATGCGCAGTGTGTTGCATGCTGTTCTCACCAGTTTTTCCTTTGTGGGTTTGCACATGTGCAGCTAACTTCGAACTGTTGCCAAAGACTTTCCCACAAGCAAAACATGCAAATGTGTTGTCTCCCGCATGGGTCTTCTCATGTTCAACACATTCTGATTTTTGGCAGAAACTTTTCCCACAGTAGAAACACATTGTGTGCATTTTCTCATGATATTTGAAATGTGAACTCCAGGTGAAAGATTTTCCACAGCGAAAACATCCAAATGGTTTCTCTCCTGTGTGGATTCTCTGATGCACTTTGAGATATGAGGCACTCCTAAAGGTCTTCCCACACTCTGAACATTCACGAGACTCCTTGACAAGGACTTCCTGATGTGCCGTGTGTTGCAAGCTGTTTCCATACGGCTTTAACAAGAGCGAATTTTCAAATGATTTCCCTTTATGGGTTTGTGCATGTGCAGATAGCTCTGAACTAACTTCAAAGGCTTTTCCACAAGCGAAACATGCAAATGTGTTGTCTTCCGCATGGGTCTTCTCATGTTCAACACGTATTGATTCCTGACTGAAACTTTTTCCACAGTAGAAGCACATCATGGTGTGCATTTTCTCATGGTATTTCAAATGTGAACTCCAGGTGAAACACCTCCCACACTGCAAACATTTATAGGGTTTCTCCCCTGTGTGAACTCTCTGGTGCATTTTGAGATACGAGGCTTTTGTAAAGGTCTTCCCACACTTTGGACATGACTTTCCACCTGTTGCAGGCGTTTTTTTATGTTTGAGAAGGTTGGAGGTCTGTTTGCAGTTTTTCCTACGTCCTAAAGATGTGCAAGGCTTCTCCTCTGCTTGGATTTTGTCTGTTGGGTTGTACCCAAAGGTATTTCCACAATGGGAACACCTACGGGGCTTCCGACCCTTGTGAGTTCTCACACTTTCTCCACACTGGGAACATTTATACACTTTTTCACCCACATGGGTTTTCTCATGGGTCAGACGATCTGAGATACTACTGAAGCTCTGTCCACAGTGCCAACACTTGAATGGCTTCTCCTCTACATCAGGGCCCTCATGCATGATACAGTCAGAGTCCTGGCTGAAGTGTTCCCCATTTTCAACCTTCTCCTTGCCATTTCCATTGTTGTTGTCTGTCCCCTCTTGGTTCTTATCAGGTTCACTCAGACACAAGAAATTGTCCTCTTTGCAAGTTTTCGTGGATGCCATCAGTTGCTCTACCGATTCTGTATCCTGAAGTCGGGTTTTCTTCCCCTTACTTTCAATCAGTCTTGCACTACCTATTGAGAGGAAAAAATGGAGAATCTAAACAACACTTCAGACATTGTATTCAAATTAGAGATGTCCATAGACTGTGCAGGCTCCCATACTTTCCCTCCTTGGTGGTGTTAATGAGATAAACTGTTGGAAATAGCAACCTTCCAAGCCTTTCATTATTTATTTGTTAATGTATGTATTTGCTAACCTATATTGTATGTATATGTTGATTTGGCAGTTTGACTGTACCTCTTTGGTGTGGGATTGTACTGAGCATGTTCAGACTCAGGACTCCATTTTGTGTTCAACTGCTGTTTGGACTTCAATAGAGAAGTATCTGTTAGGACTTCAATAGAGAAGTATCTGTTTGGACTTCAATGGAAGTAGTTTGCTTTAGATCTCAAGTGGAGGTGGATGCATGTATGCTTATGGACTTCAGTGAGTACAAGTATACTTAAAGACTATGGACTATTGATTGAGAATGATAATCTTGTGTTCACAACACAGAGAACCTACATCCTATCTATAACTGAACTTCAATAAGAAATGTGTCTTTTTGGTGTTTATAAGAAAACAAGATATGTTATCTTTCAAGACTGTTTTTTTTTTTATCTCTGAGTGTATATTTTAAACTAAGAGGTTTCAAGAGAGTGTATATCTTTTGTACAACTCCAATTTTAACTTCAAAGACACAGTTCTTCAGTTTAACAGCTAGTTACCTGTGTGCCATTACATGAATATCACTTGTTCAAAGAGTTGACTTCTAACAAGGCCATGCTTTTCTTGACTAGTGGTTTTCAAAAAATGGTCTCCACATGTTCATGGAGAGTCACATTTAGCAAATTGATATATTATTTTTTCCCCTTTTCAATAAGGTTATGATTGCCATTTATTTTCAAAAAGATATGTGCCCAGAGAGTGGGTGCAGTTAATTTCCAAAATAACTGAATTGTTTTTTCAGTGGCTATTTATGCCACATTATAAACTTTCCCCTCCTCTTTCGGAATGGAAGAATCTAGAATCTACACTATCCCAGCATCCCAGGAAAAAGAATGAATTTCAAGGGTTGCTTCTTCAGCTAGCCCTTCTCCAGATTAAAACTCACAGCAACCCAGTGATTTTGGTCATGAAAGCCTTTGACGACAGAATATATTTTGCTTTTGCGACAAAAGAAGGGCCGAAATCTCAAGTTTCCCAGCTTTGGCGTTCCAACTGTTTGGGACTTTAATTCCCAGAATTCTCAAAACAGCGCAGGTATCTGGTAGCCATGTTTAAGTATACAAAAAGATTATCATATGGAAGATGGAGGAAGCTCTGTTCCAGAGACTGGGACAATGGAAAAATGAATTCAAACTACAGGTTTGAATTCACTAAACATTAGTAAGCACATACTGATAGTAATTGCTGTTTGAAGTAGAATATTCTGCCCTGGAGTGTGGTGAAGTCTCCTTCTCTGGTGGCTTTTAAAGAGGGTCTGGATGGTCAACTGTCAGGAGTGCTTTGACTGAGCATGCATGGCAGAATGGGACTAAACTAGGCTGCCCTTTGGAATTCTTCCAATTCTGATTTTATTCTCTGATTTATTGTTCAGGATTTTTTAAACTGACTCTCTGGAAGTTAACTTGGGCCCCACTGTGGGATAAAAGTGGCATATAAATAAAAATTATAAGTAAAATAAATATTGGATTATAAATAATTTTATTCACTGAAAGCTGTCTGTAACCAACAGCTTCATCATCAGCCGAGGGATGCCAGAACCTGACTAACCAAGAGAAACAAAGTTGGGGGAAACCTTAAGACAGGCAAGGGCAAACTTCAGCCCTCCAGGTGTTTTGGACTTCCAACTTCCACAATTCCTAACAGTTAGGAATTGTGGGACTTGGAAGTCCTAAACACCTAGAGGGTCTAAGTTTGCCCATGTCGGCCTTAAGAGATTCATTTTTTCACAGGGTTTCTGTTCATTAAATGGCTTGCAGGACCCCCAAACTCTTCAAAAAGGTGAAAAAGAGAGAAAAATCCTATTGAAATTAAACAAGCATGATGTTGTACACCTTTGAGGAAGCGATTGGGAGAAAAATAAAAGCCAGGGAAAAAAGATCTCAGAATAGAGGATCATGGGACATCTAATACTAGTTGGCACTTCGGCTAGCATTTAAATAAAGAGGTTCTGGAGAGACTGGATGCTTCTCCCCAAACACTGGATAATCTTGAAACCAGAAAGGTTACACATTCTTCTAAATTTCTCATCAGCATGTCTGTACTGTCCAAAGGGCTTCTCAAAATTATTACCAAGTTGGTGAATTGCTGTGAGATTTACAGGCTATACGGTTATGTTCCAGAAGCATTCTCTCCTGACATTTTGCCCACATCTATGGAAGGCAACCTCAGAGGTTGTGAGATCTGTTGGAAACTAGGCTAATGAGGTTTATATAGCTGTGGAAGGTCCAGGGTGGGAGAAAAAACTCTTGTCTGCTGGAGGAAAGTGTGAATGTTGCAACTAATCACTTTGATTAAATGCCATTAAATGCTAATGAAGGTGATTAATTGCATCATTTACACTTCCCTCCAGCAGACAAGAGTTCTTACTCCCACGCTGGACATTCCACAGATATATAAACCTCGCTTGCCTAGATTCCATCAGACCTCACAATCTCTAAGGAGTCTGCCATAGATGTGAGTGAAACATCAGGAGAGAATGCTTCTGGAACATAGCCATACAGCTGGGAAAACTCACAGAAACCCAGTGATTCCGGCCATGAAAGCCTTCAACAACAAATATTACGAAGTCATTGGCAAATGCCCTTGACTTATACCAGTGAATATTTAAAAGCCCTCTCACCGCTGTGGATTCTCTGGTGTGTTCTCAGAGCTCTGCCATTTCTGAAGCTCTTCCCACACACAAGGCATGTGGAAGGCTTCCGACCTCTGCATGTTCTTTCCGGTTGCAGAATCTCTGATCTTTGACTGCGTCTTTTCCCACGTTTTGAAGATGTATAGGGCTTCTCTCCTGTTTCGAGTGTGTCTTCCAGGGTTTTTCCACAGTGCGGACACCTATTTGACTTCTGGCCTTTGTGGATCCTCTCACTTTCTCCACAGTGAGCACATGTATACACTTTCTCCCCCACATGGTTTCTCTCATGGGTCAGAAGGTCTGAGCTGCTACTGAAGTTTTGTCCACAGTTCCAACATTTGTATATCTTCTCTACATCGGGATCTTCTTGAATGAGCAGGTGAGAATCCTGGCTAAAGTGTTTCCCATTTTTGTCATATTTCTCTGCATTCTCTTCTTCACAGACAGTGGGTGCACGGTCGCTTTTGCAAACACCTTGGGCTGGAACAAATGGATCCTCTATTTTCACAGGTGTCATCAGCTGCTCCATTTCCTTGTTACTCTCAAGCTGGGGTTCCTCACTTTCAGTCAACTGTGCATCACCTGACGAGAGAGAGAAATGGAGACAATCTAGGAAATTCCCAGACATTGTACTCATATAAGAGAGCTCCACAGACTGGGTGAGCTGAACTTCATAACCTATATCCTAGGATCTGTTCCCAGATTTTCTGTTTATCTCAGATTAACTGGCAATGTATGTTGGGCAAGTGCGCTTATTTACAAAATAATAATAATAATAATAAAACTTTATTTATACCCCGCCACCATCTCCCCAACGGGGACTCGGGGCGGCTAACATGGGGCCATGCCCAGAGCAATACAATATAACAAAATATAAAACAACATAACATAGCACCATTAAAAATACAATAAATGCATCAACATTAAGAAATCAAAAAAACAGTAAAACAAGGGCAGGCCACGTGAACACAAAGATAAAACCTGGGGTGAGAGGGACATAGGGGTACTCCACTGCGGGCAGGGACATATGGAAGTGGGGTAATCTAGAGGAGAGATGTTCGGGGTGGGAGTAACACAGAAATAACAGAAGTTACTCACCAAAGGCACAGCGGAAGAGCCATGTTTTCAAGTCTTTCCTAAAAGCTAACAGCGTGGGAGCTTGCCTAATTTCAGTAGGTAGTGAGTTCCACAATCGGCGGGCCACAGCAGAAAAGGCCCTCTCCCTTGTACTCACAAGGCGGGCCTGGGATAAAGACTGTGGTGCTAAAAGGGCCTCCCCGGATGATCGTAAAGATCGGGCAGGTTTATGAAAGGAAAAGACTCTCCTCCCCATGAATGTATAGCAGAGCAATTTATTAGCAGCAATGTGACCCAGCACCAGTAGTCAAAAGTGAGAAAAAGAACAAAAACACAGAGACCAATGTTATCTCTTCCTTAGAAGACGTTTCTTTGTAGCAAAGTAATATGGTTGCACAATTTACAAAAAATAAGGTTTCATAACACAAAGAAAGTTCTTTATACTTCCTTCTTTGCTTCCACACTGGGCTTCTTTCTCATGCAGGTAAACAGCTTCGCTCTCACAGAGCTTCCTCTCACACCGAACTTACACAGGAGCTTTACAGTAGTTTTACAAACAGCAGCCTTCATACTGGAGCTTCACATATGAGGCCTTCAACTTGGGGCTTCTCTCAACAAAGCTTCTCACACTGAGGCCGACTAAGCTACAGGCATAACTGCTTATATTGAACTGCAGCTTCTTAAACAATACATCTAAAATGATTCCTTGCACATCTTTCATCATTTCCGCAAGTTGGGCACTCACCTTAGACAGGAAGCAGAAGATATGCAAGGCCAGGATCTCACATAGGAAGCATCTACACCAGGGGCCCCCAAACTAAGGCCCGGGGGCCGGATGCGGCCCTCCAAGGTCATATACCTGGCCCCCGCCCTCATTTATAATAGAATATTTTTATATCATTTTAAATAATATAATATATTGTATATACATATAATATTGATAATAATATTATCATTTCATACAATATAATACTAATAATACCATATAATAATATTAATTATATGTTATATATTACATATAATATTACAGTATAGTGGTATAGTTCAATATAGTAATATATAATGCTAATATTGTCCTATGCTAATAATATAATATATTGTATGTACATACAGTTGCTCTGGAGTGAGAAGGTGAGAAGGGCAGGATATAAATGTAATAAATAATGTAGTAAATGAATAAATAAATTATTTTAGACTTAGGCTCACCCAAAGTCTGAAATGACTTGAAGTCACACAACAACAACAATCCTAATTAACTTGACTATCTCATTGGCCAGAAGCAGGCCCACATTTCCCATTGAAATCCTGATAGGTTTATGTTGTTTACTATTGTTTTCATTTTTAAATATTGTATTGTTCTTTTGTTGTTGTTGTTTTGCACTACAAATAAGACATGTACAGTGTGCATCAGAATTTGTTTGTATTTTTTTTTCCAAATGATAATCCGGCCCCTCCACAGTCTGAAGGATTGTGGACCGGCCCTCGGCTTAAAAAGTTTGAGGACCCCTGATCTACACGATAGAATTAATGCAGCTTCACATCACGTGCCATGGCCTAGTGTTATGGAATCCTGGGAGTTGTAGTTTTGCACGGTCTTTATCATTATTCGCCAAAAAGTAATGGTGCCTAAGCAAACTGCAAATCCCAGGAATACATAGCATCAAGCCATGGCAATTAAAGTGGCATCAAATTGCATTGATGCTACACTGTAGATGCAGCCATAGATATCCCATCTACCCCACACAATGTGCCACTACGGAGTTTCATGTCCTTTCTTGTCTGAGAGTGTTGCAGGCAGCCCAGAAGGAGCCTCCGTCCCCTTATTTTGCCAAGTGAGATATATTGTATCACCCAGCCATGATTTCCTTGTCTACCTCAACTTAGCAAGGAGCCTCCATCTGCTGATAGGGACACATGAGGCCTGGCAGCACACAGCTATCTCAATACCCCACTGGGAGAGGCGCATGGCTCCATGCAGACAGACTTCCCACTGGATTTGATACCTGGAGATGGGGCTGGACATAACTTAAGAATCAAACAGCACTGTTAACGCATGTATTTGTAGGCAGGTTAGGCTGGATCTATACTGCCCAGGATCTGATCCCAGATTATCTCCTTTGAACTGGATTATATGAGTCTACACTGTAGGAAATATTAAAAATTAACTAGGTATTTTTAATTACAAAAATGTGAGTCAAGCACTGAATAGGTTAAATGGATGCAATTGACTCAGCAAAAACATATTTTTCTCTTCTCTTTGGAAAAGGAAGGGTTTGGCATCAGCACTGCCCCAGTAATCGGGGACATGGAAGGATTTACAAACCACGGTAATATTTGCATACTCTCTCTCCCTAAGACACCTCAACTAGATCAAATTAGGAAGACTTAGAGAATCATAAACTCTGCCTTTATGCCTTGGAGGAAAGGTAAAATATAAATAGAATAAATAAAATAAATAGCATCAGTGAATTTGCTGGTTTCTCTACAGCAATTCTTCTAGAGCAGTGGTTCTCAACCTGTGGGCCTCTGGATGTTTTGGCCTTCATCTCCAAGAAGTCCTAACAGCTGGTAAACTTGCTGGGATTTCTGGGAGTTGTAGGCCAAAACACCTGGGGACCCACAGGTTGAGAACCTGTTCTAGAGGGAAGAACTGGTTTGTAACCAATTGCAAAACTGTAGTCCAATACTCAAACTGCTATACCATGCTGTCCCATCTCCTTTTCTACCCCAATACTACATCTATCTACAGGAGACAGAATGTGGGCTATAGCTGTCCAGATCTCTCGCAGATATAGACCCCATGTATGCCTGCTACCAGCTAGGATAATCCTACCAAGAATTCTGCATCGTTTGGTTGGATCCTTTTTCCAGACAGATGGATTTGAGATCTATGCTGACATTTCTCAGAACTACACAGGATACACAGACTGCAGTCTGCTTGTACTTACAGATACTATTAAACCTCTGTAACGTTCAACACCCTTCAAAGGGCCTTCAATAGATTTCCCTTCATACCTGCAACCTTCCAGGGATATTCAATGAATTTTGAGGAATATTCCCTTACCAATAAAAATTATTTTTTAAAAAAAGGAATATTGGGTTCTGGACAGATTAATTTTAATTAACTAAAAGTTGTCTGTAGCCAAGTTTTATGTTCAAAAATGGATGCTAGAACTTTCCTAACCAAGAGAAACAAGGCAGGAGGAACACCTCAGAGATGCATTCCTTCACAGGCCTATGGACTGTTCTGTTACTTTGCTTTGCAGAACCCTGTAACTCAATGTTTCTCAAACTGTGCTCTTCCAGGTGTTATGGACTTCAGTTCCCAGAAATCTCAGCCAACTTACCAGCTATTAAGAATTGTAGGAGATGAAGTTCAAACATTTGGAGGAGCACAATTTGAGAAACTCTGCTATAAAAGGGAGAGGGGGCAGATAGAGGGGGAAATAGAGAAATTGCTGCTTAGGAGGCTTAAGGTGTGATTGGAAAGAAAATCTGACCAAGCATGATGTGGAAGATCACAGAAAAAAAAAGGTAAGAGAAAACTAAAAGCCAAGGAAAGGGCGTGGGGAGAATTATAGAATTGGCACTTCTGATAGTATTAAATAAAACCAATTCTGGAGAGACTTACCCACAATATTTTCATTCCCAATATGCTTGTGCACAGTCTCTGCTCGAAGCTTCATCCTTGGCTGAGCCTCTTTTGCCTTGGGGGGATTTGCAAACATGTCTTTGGACGTCTCAGTGATCTGAAGGAGAGGGTGGAAAACATGTCAAAATAAAGTCAGAAAGGAGGGTGGGTGGCAAAGGATATGACTGCAGTTTTACTTGTTATATAATCATCATCATCATCAATTTCTAGACTGCCCTCTCCCCCCGAAAGGACTTAGGGCGGTTTACAGATACAAAACAAAAAGGCAAACATTTAATGCCTCAAATGAGTCCAAACACAACAAAATAATACAAGATAATGAACAATAATAATTTAATTGTTCAATTGATAGGAAGTTTAAGAGTAACTTTCAAGGATTACAGGCATAAACTAGAAAGATGCCATCCATCAGGTGACATCCCTTTTTTAAATATATATTTTTATTGATATTATCTTATATTTCATGTGAGTATATTGCACATTTAATACAAATGTTCATACCTACACATCATTTATCTATTATCATATTTCTCCATCCTCTTCCCTTCTATATTGTCTACTCACATATCTAATATATCATCATTCTATTCATTTTCCCCCTTCCCTCCCCCTCCCCCCTCCACTCCCCCCACCCCTACCCCTTACCACAATTCCATTAGAAATTTAACTCCATCCATGAGCACAACTATTCCCATTTCTGTACAATAGTTACATTGGCTTTGCCACTTTTTATCCAATCCAATTTATCAATAAACTTTGCATTTCTGGGCCTAATATTTCTATAAATTCCTTATAAAATTCGGCTGGGAAACCATCCAGTCCTGGGGATTTAGAATTTTTCAATTTCTTAACCACTTCCTTTATTTCCTGTTCTGTGATATATGAATTTATAGCCTTAATCTTCTGTTTTTCCTTTCTATTTTTCAAATATTTTGCCAATCTCTTCATAGAATTAATATTAGGTCTATGAATTTCATTTTTAACTAAATTTTGTCTTTTCCAAATTGAAAAAAAATCCAATTCATCTAGTTCCTTTCTCAACATTTCAATCTGGTTCTGTGTTTGAGCCTTAAACTTAATCTGTTGTTGTCCTTGGAGGTTTTTTATCTTCTGAATTTTGTTTTGTCTATCTGCATACCATTTCTTTTTAATTATTCTCTCTTTGAGAATGCAATGTCCTCTGATCACAGCTTTTGCTGCATCCCATATTATGCTGAGGATGAACCCCTATTTTCTTGAAAATAATACCCAATTTTCTTGATCATATCTCTATCTTCCTTTCTCTCTGTAATTATATTATTGTATTTCCATAACTTATTTCTATGTTCTATATTAATCTCTAATTCCATTATTATTGGAGCATGATCTGAGAGTGAAATTCCTTGTGTGTATATATTTCTTATTTCCATCTCATTAGATTCTCTAATCATTATATAATCTATGCGTGCATATTTTTTATACCTATTGGAATAGAATGTAGGATTAGCTTTCTTGTTGGCTATTTCAAATGCACCTTTTAGTCCCCAGTTTCCTAATTTATATAAGTTCTGTTTACTTATATCTAAATTGAAATCCCCTGTTAGAATTGTTTCTCCCTCATAGAAATTCTGAAGTTTTTTCAGGATTTTTCTCAAAAAAATGTTGCTGACCTTTATTTGGGGAGTATATATTAGCTATGGTAAATTTTTTATTGTCCATTTTAAATTTCAGCATTACATATCTTCCATCTGTATCTATGAGTTGATCTAATATCTCAAAATTAATATTATTATTCATAAGAATTGCTGTTCCTCTAGCTCTTTTGGTACCTCTAGCCTCAATCACTGTTTGCCAAGTATTAGAGTTCAATAATGGGCATTGATCCCGTTTGTGCGATTCTTGCAGACAAATTACGCTAGCCCCTTCTGCCTTGGCTAATTTAATTAATCTATACTTTTTTAGATTTGTCGACAAGCCATTCACATTCAAAGATATCAACTTAATAATCTTACCCATCACCTTTTACAACGAATTTTATTATATGCTCATGTGGATTATACTTGATTATGTCTATGTGGTTCCCTCCCCCTCTAGAAAGCGACCTTGTTTTAGGGAGGAATTTCCCTCCCTGTCCCTTCCCATAACATTTGACTTGCTGCGTTCCTCTTTCCCCCCTCCCCTCCTTAACATGATATGTTCTCATTTACAGATTTTTTGTAGCCCAACATTTGTACGTCTTTTTTACATCTACCATTTACTTTTTACACCCCATCTTTTTCAACTTTTGGTAGTCTAGAGCAGACATCCACAAACTATTGTCCTCCAGCTGTTTGGGCCTCCAGCTCCCAGAAGCCCTAGCCAGCTTGTTCAATGGTCAGGAATTCTGGGAGTTGGAGGCCCATACAGCTGAAGGGCAGCAGTTTGAGGAGGCCTGACCTAGATTCCCAGAGAAGTAATCTCTCAAATCTTTTTAATTTTCTGGACTCTTGGACCAGTTTTCAAACAGGATTCTGGAATGAGCTTCATGTAGTCCAAGTAGACAGGAACATTCTTAGTCCTAATCCTTTTTATACTGGTTTTAGAACACTTCATTGGATGTGTTGCAATAGCAGATTCCCAGGTTAGTTTAGTATTTTCACCTTATTTTATTTAATATTTAATGTTTATTTTACTTAAGTGATATTTGTCTTTCCTGTTCTAATGTAGTACAAATCCTATGTAAAATCATACTACATATTTTGACATTAATATTGAAATCTGAAATATATACATATTTAATACCTCAAATGGCTACTAAAACAACACAATCCCCCCCCCAAACGAAGAAGAAAATGTCTGTATTAATTTGAGCATCTTATTCCAGGAGACCTTCATAGGGTTGCCAATGCTCAGAGCGCTAAAAGAAATAGTTATCTGCTTGTTTGTATCCCGCTTTGATCTAGGTGATTGAGATGAAAACAATACATTTTCTTCCAGGCTCTGCTGTTCTTATTTTTTTAACTTTTTAAAACTTTTGTGGGAGTTCTGAGCTTCTAATTAAGAGAAAGTGGAGTGCTGACTGTAAAACATAAGATAAGGAAACAACACCCCAAATTAAAAGTTCTATCTTCTTAACCAAGGTAAAAAAATGAAATCTTGCATAAATGAAAAGTCTTATCCTGTCAGGAGAAAGATACCTGACTGTAAGAAGTTACTGGCTAGTCGGCAACAGAACTTTTAATAAAACAACTAAGAAGAAAACACTAACCTGTCTTTCACAGCCTTTGGGCCCTCGATGCATCAGAAAGAAATCCTCCGCCAGGGCCACTGCCTGGGAGCAGGTCTGGGGATGGCGTCCCCTGAGCCATTTCTGCATATCTGGGGGCAGGGCAGTCAGGAACTGCTCCAGCGTCACCAGATCCAGGATCTGCTCCTTGGTGTGCTTCTCTGGAACCAGCCACTTCCGGCAGAGTTTTCGGAGCTTCCTCCAGAAGTTTCGGGGCCCAACAGCTTCTTGGTAGATCAACATCCGAAAATGCTGGCGCTGTGCCTCCAACCC
Source organism: Anolis carolinensis (assembly GCF_035594765.1). Lineage (NCBI taxonomy): Eukaryota > Metazoa > Chordata > Lepidosauria > Squamata > Anolidae > Anolis > Anolis carolinensis. Next base: position 22,172,767 of record NC_085842.1, read on the forward strand.
AACACTGCCTTTCTGTGATGATGTGACCTCTTTCCCAGGATGTGTGGCAACTGGATAGCATTCATCATCCCCTGTGGCTTCCCCAAGGAGAAGAGGCTGATTTGGGGTAACCCACACTCCCTTGGGAGAGTGGCTGGTCTCAGCCATTCTCCTGGGAAGCGTGCGAGGGGCAGTGTGCTGCGTGGCTTTCCCTGTCGAACTAGGAAACTGGAGTGTCTTCAGAAAATCTTCAAACTGAGCATTCCAGTTTCGTGACGCCTCTTCCTTTGATTTCTGTTTCAGCATTTCTTCTGCTTCTTCTGCACTGCTTCCCATTTTGGGGAGAGATTCTCCTTCTACGACCTCTTCTGCTTCTGGACCTAATGAACCATGCACTTCCATTTTTATTTCTGGATCTAGAAAACTAGCAGACCCCGTTTCTTGTATTGCAGCCATTCCCTTCCAAAAAAAGCCTGCTTTGTTGTGTCTCTCCTCCTCTGCCTTTCAGTACCAGTCCTTAAAAGATTCCTGAAATTACACCCTTCCCATTCTACTAGTTACTAGTAACTACTATCTAGTTACTCATCCAGCAAACTCTTCTTTGAAGAACACAGCAAAATATCCAGGGCTTGCTGCAGTCAATGGGGGTCCATCATTCTTCAGGGTGGAAAAAACCTGCCTTTTCCTAAGGGAAAAACACATGAGCTGTTAAAATAAAGTCAAATGGCTGTGAAGGGTGGGCAAAAGAAAAAATGGGCAGTCTTCCATTGGCCTAACTTATGTAGTATCTGTCCCAAATGGAAATCTTGTCACAACATCTCCAGTTTCATTTTCAATCAATTATGAGCATGTTTTTCCAGTGGAGTTTGAAAAGATGGGGGTATGGAGGCAAAACCAGGTTGTGTGGTTGACACGTTGCCCTTTCTTCATCCTTGCTCTCAATTAAAGCAATGTTTAAAGAAGGTGGACTATTCTGTTCCCAAGGAACATTCCCAACTACAAATAGGCTTAAAGAAGCAAAAAGCTGCCTTGAGAATTTAAGAAGCAACATTCAGCACTCTTGCTAATATTTTCAGAAATGTGTATTTCCTTGGCATGTTTCATCTGATAGGGAAGGCAATATATCTAAAATCATAAAGTTGGAAGACTTCACGGGCTATCCAGTCCAACCCCCTGCCAAGAAGCAGGAAAATTATATTCAAAGCACCCCTGACAGATGGCCATCCAGCCTTTGCTTTAAAGCCTCCAAAGAAGGAGCCATATATAGTTCTAATAACTGCTAAACACCTTAGATTGACTAAGGGTGCATCTACACCAGGCACAGGCAAACTTCAATCCTCCAAGTGTTTTCGGCTTCAACTCTCTGAAATCACAGCCATCTTACTGGCTGTTAGGAATGGTAGAAGTTGAAGTCCAAAACACCTGGAGGACCGATGTTTACCCATGCCTGATCTACACTGTGGAAACAATGCAGTTTGGCACACTTTTGATTGTTGTGACTCAATGCTATGGGATAAATGAAGTTATTGTTTAAATGAAGATCTTTCACCTTCTCTGCCAAAGAGTGCTGGGACCTCACCACTCCAGGGATCCCATAGCACTGAGCAATGGCAGCTAAATGCATTGTCAAAGGCTTTCATGGCTGGAATCTCTGGGTTGCTGTGAGTTTTCTGGGCTGTATGGCCATGTTCCAGCAGAGTTATCTCCTAATAAATTGCCTGCATCTGTGGCAGACATTTTCAGAGGTTCTGTTGGCCTTTGTTGCCTAGAGGCAACTTCTGTTCGGGAGGTGTTAGCTGTCAGGCTACCTATAGGCAGGTATCCTCAATGATTTACTCTGCTATTAGCTATTCAAATGGGTACTAAAACAACACAATTCCCCCCTAATCATCTGACCCAAGTAGAGAAAATGTCTGTTATTAATTTAAGCATCTTGTTCCAGGAGATCTCCATATGGCTGCCAATGTTCAGAGTGCTAAAAGAAATCATCATTATCATTTGCTTGGTTGTATCTCGTTTTAATCTCTGTGACTGAGATGCAAACAACAAATAAGAAAACAATAAAACATTTTCTTCCAGGCTTTGCTGTGCTTATTTTCATTCAGTTGAATGAATTATTATTATTATTATTATTATTATCATCCCACTTTATCTCCCCAAAGGGAGATGACCTGAGTCAACAATGTAATGCCACACTATAGTATCTAGATTGGGCTCGGGCAAACTTCGGCCCTCCGGGTGTTAGGAATTGTGGGAGCTGATATCCAAAACACCCTCAGTGTGTTTTGCTTGTGCCTGCTTTAGATACAGTGGTATAGATGAAGGCCTGGTCTAGATGGAGCAAAGTCATTGTCTCACACCATTTGGCCAGACTTCACCTGGAATAACCCTGTGTCTAGTTCTGGGCTCCACAATTCAAGACGGATATAGACAAACTGGAATGAAAACAGACAAACATCTGTCCAGGAACTGATGCAGTCAGCAAGTGTATGCCAGAAAACACCTGTCATTCATTTACAACTTTTGGAATAACATCAGCAGAAATATTGCTATATAAGAGACACTTTATTATCCAAAATTGTGTCAGACAGGAGGAGTTTGGGCCACCCGCCACCTTTTCCAAGGGACAGAGGAAGATGGTGTATTTGCAGAATGGCAGATTTGAAGGGAACACAATTTGGCCTATGTTCGAGGCTCTCTTTTTCCAGGTGAAGGAAGAAGAGATGGTAATGTATGCATGGTGATGAATGAATGTATATATGTGTGACTGTTGAGTAAAATGTACTTTAAGAAGTATTTATGACATAGCTATGATGGATAGTGGCATCCACCGATTGTGCAACTCTGCACGTGATTTGTTATGCCAGATAGCCACCTTACTTGCAGGTTCTACTGCGTTTTTTGGAATTTTACAATTTTGTATTTTTACAGTTTTACTAGTGGGATTTTAAATGCACTGTTGTTTATACTTATGTCATTGTATTTTACTAGGTATTGTTGTCTATATGCAGGAGCCACCCCAAGTCCCTTCGGAGAGATGGTGGTGGGGTTTCAATAAAGATTTATTTATTATTATTCACATTGGTGGGTATTATTTACTTTATATTGTATCCAAACTTTGAGGAAGCTATATAAGGAGAAGCTAAGGTGTTTGTGTCCTTAGTTTTTGGTCCATGTCTAAGTATGCTGAGCATTTTATGTATGCACTGCTCACATACATGTCGTACCATGGACAAATGGAATCGATAGTGATCACACCAAACATTTCACTTGCTTTCTGGGCTCCACAATTCAAGAGAGATATAGACCAGTGGTTCCCAACCTTTGGTCCTCCAGGTATTTTGGACAGCAACTACCACAGTTCCTAACAGCTGATAAACTGGCTGGGATTTCTGGGAGCTGAAGTCCAAAACGTCTGGAAGATCAAAGGTTTGGAAACACTGATATAGACAAACAGGACAGAGTCATCAAAAATAAACATCTGGAAAACAGTGACTGAAGAGGAACAGCTAAGGAGCTGGGTATGATTAGCTTGGAGAAGAAGGGGGACATGGTACATTATATAATACTAATAGTATAATGTACTGGTAGTGTATTACCTTTAGTGTATTATTTTGTGGTATAATAAAATAATATGTGTTGTCAAAGGCTTTCATGGCTGGAATCACTGGGCTGCTGTGAGTTTTCTGGGATGTATAGAAATGTTCCAGAAGCATTCACTTCTGATGTTGATTATCTGAGAACACAAAAATGCTGACCACTCTAACAACCACTATGTCAGACTACACAGAGAAACAATTGAAATTCACAAACATGAGGACAATTTCACAAGAAAGAAGGAACCATGAAATGAACAAAATCTGGCCACCAGTATTAAAAAATTCTAAAATCAGGACAGTAAATAAGGAACAACAGTCTGAAAACATGGGAATTCCAGACATGAAACAATCGGGGCCAGCTAACACCTCCCAACAAATGATTCCCCCTAGGCAGGAAGCAGCCAAGCTTTGAAGCTGTGAGGCTATTTAATGCTAATCAAGGTAGCCAATTGCAACATTCACACTTGCCTCAGACAAGAGTTCTTTGTCCCACCCTGGACCTTCCACAGATATATAAACCCCACTTGCCTAGTTTCCAAAAGACTTCAATAACCTCTGAGGATACCTGCCATAGATGTGGGCGAAATGTCAGGAGGGAATACTTCTCGGATATGGCCCTACAGCCCAGGAAACTCACAGCAACCCTATAATAATGTGATAATTGTATATTATATATTACTAGTAATATTGCTGTATAATGTGTTATTGTTTTTATGTAGATGTGGATTTGTTTTTGGGATTTGGGGGGTTGATTACTTTTGTCTTTGTTCAGCTTCTCACAGCATTTAATGTTTGTGGATATCTGTTGTAAACCACTCCCGAGTCCCCTCGGGGCGATAGGGCAGTGGGATATAAATAAGGCTTCTTATTATTATTATTATTATTATTATGGCAGCCATGTCTAAATATGGGTGGGTTGGTATTTTGCCTTTATCCAGTCTCTTTATGGCATTGAATGTTTCCTGACATTTGTTGTAAAGCGCCCCGGTTCCCCTTGGAGAGATAGGGCAGGATATAGTTTTATTTTTATTATTATCATGGCAGCCATGTCTAAATGCGGGTGGGTTGGTATTTTGCCTTTGTCCAGTCTCTTTACAGCATTGAATGTTTTCCGACATTTGTTTTAAACCTGAGTTCCCTTGGGGAGATAGGTCGGGATATAAACAAAGTTTATTACTATTATTATGTAATATCTAAAAGGCTGTCTTGTTTTCTGCCTGTTTTCTGCTGCTCCGGAGACTAGGCCACAATAGACCCATGGATTCAAATTGCAGGGAGAGAGATTCCACAAAAAAAACATTAGGAGGAATGATTAGGAATGTGCTGCCTGGGACTGTAATGGAGCCTCCTTCTCTGGGGGGGGGGGGGGGGTGTTAAAGCAGAAGCTGGATGGCCATCTGTTGGGAAGGCTTTAATGGCGTCTCCCCGCCTGGCTGAAAAGGGTTGAATTGGATGAAAATTGTGGTCTCTTCCAACTCTACAGTGCTATGGTTCGAATCCTGCTAACATCCCCGCTTTGTCCCCTTTACCTGGCCTGCTGCTCCTGGCTCAGCCTCAGAGATCTCCCGCGTCGCCACAGTTAACCACGAGGGCCTCCCAAAAGAGGATCCGGAAGGAACGTTCGCCTTCCCACCTTCCCTTGGCTTTAACCCCTTCCTAGCTGGTCCAAAAAAATCAAGCTTCCTGTTTTCCCATCCTGATAAGAAACTGAAGAGGGCGCTGTGTAGTAGAGGGAATCTCAGCAGCTGTGACAAGCAGCCTCTGTTAAATACACAGAGATGAAGGGAGCAGCATAGTTTCTACTGCTTTCATTGGATCTACACATGACAAAATCTACACTTCTCCCATTAGCTATGTGATTAGTTAAAGTGCTTAATTAACTGTAAATATGTATTGGAATATAATATTTTAAGTATGTGTTGTCGAAGGCTATCATGGCCAGAATAAACGGGTTGCTGTGTGTTTTCCGGCTTGTATGGCCATGTCCCAGAAACATTCTCTCCTGACATTTTGCCCACATCTATGGCAGGCATCCTCAGATGTTGTTGAGGCCTGTTTTATATATATGTGGAAAGTCCAGTGTGGGAGAAAGAACTCTTATCTGAGGCAAGTGTGAATGCTGCAATTGGATTGAATACCTCACAGCTTCAAAGCTTGGCTGCTTCCTGCCCGGAGGTATCCATTGTTGGGAGGTGTTTGCTGGCCCTGATTGTTTCATGTCTGTAATTCTCCTGTCCTCTGCATGTTGTTCTTTATTTACTGTCCTGATTTTAGAGGTTTTTTAAATACTGGTAGCCAGATTTTGTTCGTTTTCATGGACAAGTCTACACAGCACTGCCCAATCACAAATCAAGGAACATGAAAGGCACTGCAGACTACAGTATTCCCTCACTACTTTGTGGTTCGCTTTTTACGGATTCGCTGTTTTGCGGTTTTTCAATAAACTCTAAAAGAATATTATAAATCATAAAAAATTAGTAAGTAAGTAAGTAGTAAGCAAAAGTTTATTTGTATACCGCCCTCTCTCCCGAAAGGGACTCAGGGCGGTTTCCAATATAAAATCAGCATAAAACATTGTACAATAAAACATTGTTCTTATAAAACGCTATAAGAATTAAAAACAAAAACAAATCATAACAATTGACTAAAACAATCACATAAGCAGAAGGAATATAATCACTCAAATAATATATGAATCTGCAAAGAAAAAAGAAAAAAAGACCACTGGGATGGAGGAGAGGATGGCCTGGAGGGACCACTAGAACTAAAATACAATGTTATATTCTAAGATGCTTTCGGGCAGAGGAATATAGTGCAATGTTTCAAGTCAAAGAGATGGCCTGTGCAACTACTATAGCTATGGGCTCGGTTATCCAAAGGCGCAGCGGAAGAGCCAGGTTTTACAATTTACAGCCTAAGGAAGGGAGGAAGGAGAAGCTGAAGGGAGAAAAAAGGAGCTCAAGCGGCAACAGGGGGAGAAGGAGGCGATTTATCAACACACGATTGGTTGATAAAAATTTAAAATAGTGTATAACTACTAAAATAATGTATAAATATATAGTGTCTCTACTTCATGGATTTTCACTTATTGCAGGTGGTCCTGGAACCTAACCCCTGCAATAAGTGAGGGAACACTGTAATTCAACCAAAGTCAGCCATAGCAGAGAACTTGATGACCCAACCTGTACACAGCATATTATTTTAGAGTATAGAAATGCTGGACCACTCTAACAACCACCATGTCAGACTACACAGAGAAACCATTGAAATTCACAAGCATGTGGACAATTTCAATAGAAAGGAGGAAACCACAACAATGAACAAAATCTGGCTACCACTATTTTAAAAACCTGTAAAATCAGGACAGTAAATAAAGAACAACACTCTGAAAACAGAGGATTTCCAGACAGGAAACTATTAGAGCCAGCTAGCACCTCCCAAAAAATGATGCCTCCAGGCTTTGAAGCTGCACGGCTATTCAATGTTAATCAAGGTGACCAATTGCAACATTCACACTTTCCTCCAACAGACAAGAGTTCTTTCTCCCACCCTCATTCCACAGATATATAAACCCCACTTACAAGTTTCCAACAGACCTCACAACCTCTGAGGATGCCTGCCATAGATGTGGGCAAAACATACTGGCCTTGAACAAATAATAGTGTTTGCCGGGATGGACTTCCTCTGTAGATAATTTTCATTTGAGGAAATATCTCCCAGTGTAACATTCACATACTGGTGTATCTGGAGTTTTGTTTGCAAGTTCAAGAAATAGGGAAGACCATGCATCAAAAAAGAAGTCTGCCCAACAGTTTTATTTAATGCCACTTTGTCAGAAATAAGAGGAAAGTAAATGAAAAGTACTGCTAACGAAAAGTCCAACAAACATAACCAAATTTTTGGATCAAAATGCATTATACAGCCAGCTTGTTAGCAGTACAGTAGAGTCTCATTTATCCTATGCTTGCTTAGCCAACGTTCTGTATTACCCAATGCAGTCTGCCTTTTAGTAGTCAATGTTTTTGTAGCCAATTTTTTCAATACATTGCGATGTTTTGGTAATAAATTCGTAAATACAGTAATTACTACATAACGTTACCTTCTATTGAACTGCTTTTTTTGTCAATTTGTTGTAAAACATGATGTTTTGATGCTTAATTTGCAAAATCATGATGTAATTTGATGTTTAATAGGTTTTTCCTTAATCCCTCCTTATTATCCAACATTTCTGCTTATCAAACTTTCTGCTGGCCCGTTTATGTTGGATAAGTGAGACTGTACTGTACTGCTAATTAAAGTCCAACATAACAAATTTTTTGGATCAAAATGCATGATACAGATTGTTAGAAGTTGAGTCTCGCATACCCTTCGCTTAGCCAATGTTCTGTATTATCCAATACAACCTGCCTTTTAGTAGTTAATGCTTTTGTAGCCAATGTTTTAAATACATTGCAATGTTTTGGTGCTAAATTCGTAAATACAGTAATTACTACATAACATTATTGTGTATTGAACTGCTTTTTCTGTCCATTTGTCGTAAAACATGTTCTGGTGCTTAATTTGTAAAATCATATCATAATTTGACGTTTAATAGGCTTTTCCTAAATACTTCATTATCCAACATTTTCACTTATCCAATGTTCTTCCGCCCGTTTATGTTGGATAAGTGAGACTCTACTGTACTGCTAATGAAAGTCCAACAAACATAACTAAATTTTTGGATCAAAATGATGCATGATACAGCCAGATTGTTAGAAGTACCATAGAGTCTTCTCCCCCTGGGGAGAAGAGCAGTATATAAATTCATTAAATAAATAAATAATATTAATCCAATGTTCGCTTAGCCAACGTTTTGTATTATCCAACACAGTCTGCCTTTTAGTTGTCAATGTTTTTGTAGCCAATGTTTTCAACACATTGCGATGTTTTGGTGCTAAATTCAAAAATACAGTAATTACTACTTACATAACGTGTATTGAACTATTTTTTTGTCCATTTGTTGTAAAACATGATGTTTTGGAGCTTAATTTGCAAAATCATAATGTAATTTGATGTTTAATAGGTTTTTCCTTAATTCCTTATTATCCAACATTTATGCTTATCCAATGTTTTGCCAGCCTGTTTATGTTGGATAAGCAAGACTCTATCTATCTATCTATCTATCTATCTATCTATCTATCTATCTATCTATCTATCTATCTATCTCTCTCTATTTATTTATTTATTTATTTATTTATTTGCAGTATTTATATTCCGCCCTTCTCACCCCGAAGGGGACTCAGGGGGGATCACATCACACATACAGTAGAGTCTCACTTATCCAAGCTAAATGGGCCGGCAGAAGCTTGGATAAGTGAATATCTTGGATAATAAGGAGGGATCAAGGAAAACCCTATTAAACATCAAATTAGCTTATTATTTTACAAATTAAGCACCAAAACATCATGTTATACAACAATTTTGACAGAAAAAGTCATTCAATGCGCAATAATGTTATGTTGTAATTACTGTATTTACGAATTTAGCACCAAAATATCATGATATATTGAAAACACTGACTACAAAAATGGCTTGGATAATCCAGAGGCTTGGATAAGCAAGGCTTGGATAAGTGAGACTCTACTGTATAAGGCAAACATTCAATGCCTTAACATAGAACAAAGACAGAGACAAACGCAGCTCCGAGCTGGCCTCGAACTCATGACCTCTTGGTCAGAGTGATTTGTTGCAGCTGACTGCTTTATCAGCCTGCGCCACAGCCACAGACTCTACTGTGTAAGACTACATGTCCAAATCACATTTAAGCCAAAAGTTCCCTGTGTAGCTTCAGTAAATATCCTCCACTCCCTTACACTTTCCCATACAGAAATTATGTTGATCGCAGGGTGACCGTTAAATTTGCTAAGAACATGAAGTATTTCAGGTATTGTCAGTTTATTGTAGTTACCTGCTCTGCCCGAGGCCTCACTTAGATCAGATTCTCCAAGCAAGAGTGGGAGGGTAAAGAGGGCCAGAACAGGGCCAAAGCAGAGGAAGTGACTCAGAAAAGAGCTTCTGCCTTGCCTAGCCTTCTCCCACTGCCTGCTCTCTAAAATGGCGTTTCCCTCAGGCTCACACTGGGCAGTCCAAACGGGGCTGCCCAGAGCTTTCTGCAGGGGCTCTCATGAGATTACCCTACAGAAAGTTCTGGAAAGTCACTAAGGCCTCTCTTCCTCAGCCCTTCTTAGGGCTCGACAGCAGTACGTGTGAAAAAGATCTTGGAGTCCTCGTGGACAACAAGCTAAACATGAGCCAACAATGTGATGCGGTGACAAAAAAAGCCAATGGGATTGTGGCCCGGGCTGTGGCGCAGGCTGGAGAGCAAGCCAGCTGAAACTGTTGTCGACCGCGTTTTAGGGGATCGGGCCCTTAAGGAGAGACCCGATCCGGTCCTGAGGGAACGGACCTTGGCGAAGCCAAAAGGAGAATATAAGCCGCAATACAACCTGAAGCCTGAAATGAAGAAGGTCCGCCAAGGGTGAAGGAAAATCCGCCAAGGAGTCTTTATTGAGCAATTCAGCTGAAAAGGACGCTAATAGCGATCATTCAATCTACTAGCGTAACATATGTTTCAAATAAAGCCATATTTATACAATGTTTCGGTCTGACAGCCCTTTGAATTTCCCGCCCCGCTTCCCCGCCCATCCGATCGCGGATAGGCTGGGAGGTTGAACGAGGCGGGCTTTCGTTTCCCGCCTTGCCTTGTTGGCCCAATGGGGAGCCGCTTTTTGTCCCCACTCGGGCCAATCAGGGAGGAGGAGGCGGGAGCTATTAAAACAATGAAGTGACCGGACAGGAAATATCAGATTAATCCTGGCCCGGCCGATTTCTAAAGGAATTAATGGCACCCATCAAGGATGTCCGGGGTCCTGTCACGTTCACAGATTTTAGATATGTCTTTGGGGTGTCAGACGGGAAGTAAAGAAGGGTGGTGATGAGCCGTCATTGACGGGCTCCACAGGGGTGCCTTCCTGAGGCGTCCTGGCCTGGGATATGACAATGTTTGCCTTGGGGGTGAGTCACCTTTAGGAATTTGGTGACTCAAGCCCTATATTGTCCATGCGATCGGAATGAGATTGGATTAAACGGTGGCAGATTATCCTTTTGTTTTTGGGAAGGGAGGTCTGGGTCATAGGGCTAGGGTTCACGTTGGGGTCATAATATTTCCCATTTGATTTCATGATTTGACAATTATATGGGATAGAATGAAAATTAAAATAAAGTTGGAACATAAACCCTGCTGGGAAAAATACATATTTTCCGGGGATCCCAAGGAGTACAAATACATATAGGCAGATAGATAGATTTCAAGGAAATAAAGGAGAATCCATAAAGGTGGGTGACATTGCATAAAGGGGAATCATGAATGATATAAACAATAGAAAACATTTGATAAGAACGAAGTTTACAACATCTGGGGAACCCAATATAGAAGTGGAGTTCTAGCAGCATGATTTCACAATTCATGAAGTTAGCCCAACGATTAGAAGTTCATACAACAGTGAGTCATGAGAGTGTCCAAGTACATAGAATATGAAAATTCACAAATACATGAGGAAAAAGAGTTCATAAGGAATTCATAGAGATGGCATGGGGAAGGGGCACATGTGGGTTGCAGTCTTTGGAAGTATAGGATTTCATAAGTCCAGGGGTAGGTCTGGGGAAGAGTGTTCTTCTCCTTCATAAAATCATGAAAGTATGAATGAAACGTGGAGGGCACCCGTCCGGGCACCCCCTGGCAGCTGCAGAGAGGGTGAGGGTACTTGGAGATCCATGTCTCCCCCGCGAGAGAGCGATCCCCCCATCCCCAGTTCACAGAAAGGGGCTAGGGATCTCTTAAAACCATTCCGCGAGTCGCGGGGAGAGGAAAGTCCGGGATAAGGCTGGAAGGAAGCGGTCGGTCCCGTTTGACAATCAGCTGTTGAGGTGCCGAAAACTGGACCGATTCCGGTTCCGCTGGTTGTCTTCGAGTCAGGAGCCTTAGAAAGGGTTAGGACTAAAAGAGGAGCGTTCTAGGGGTAATTTTGATAGAGATATGAGCCAATTTGTATCGTCCGCCATATTAATCTATGGCGGAGAAACCTCAGCAGGAGTTAAAGGGACGGACGGGTGGAAGAGGGAGAGAGAGAGAAATTGCATGCAAAGGAAGGAGTCAGAGAAAGATACAAAATAACCAGATAGAGAGTGTTATTGTTAAAATAAATGCTACTTTTATTGGGGGATTTTGTTACATAGTTCAGGGAAGGGGAAAGTGAAATAAAAAGATCTCTTAATAATAGTCTGCTGCGGTCCCGTTCCGTTCCTTTGGTGAGCGATCTACGGAACTCTCCGTTGCGTTTTCAAATCAATTTGAAAGCCGGGGTGACGGTCATCAAAACCAGCTGCAATGAATCACTCTGACCAGGAGGTCATGAGTTCGAGGCCCACTCGGAGCCTGTCTTGTCTTTGTTCTATGTTCAAAGGCATTGAATGTTTGCCTATATGTGTAATGTGATCCACCCTGAGTCCTCTTCGGGGTGAGAAGGGCGGAATATAAATGCTGTAAATTAATCAATAAATAAAAGTCTAGTGTCTAGATCAGGGGTCCCCAAACTAAGGCCCAGGGGCCGGATGCGGCCCATCAAAGCCATTTATCCGGCCCCCACGGCACAAGAGCAGAAGGGGGTTGGGCTAAATGACCCAAGGGGTCTCTTCTTCTCTTACAACCCTTATTATTATTATTATTATTATTATTATTATTATTATTATTATTATTAACATTGAGGCTGGGTGGCCATCTGTCAGGGATGCTTTGCTTGTGCTTATGGTGCACAGAGGCAGAAGGGGGTTGGACTCAATGGCCCAAGAGGTCTCTTCCAACCCTCTTTATTATTATTATTATGATTATTATTATTAACATTGATTCTGGGTGGCCATCTATCAGAGCTGCTTTGCTTGTGCTTTCGGTGCACAAAGGCAAAGGAGGATTGGACTCAATGGCCCAAATGGTCTCTTCCAACCCTCTTATTTATTATTGTTGTTGTTGTTGTTATTTATTGCTCTGTGGCCAACTATAGTCCAGCCCTCCAATGATCCGAAGGATCGTGAACTGGCCCCCTGTTTAAAAAGTTTGGGGACCCTTGGCCAAAATCCAGGGAAGTCATGTTATCCCTGTATTCTGCCTTAGTCAGACCACACCTGGAATCACACAGTGTCCAATTTTGGGCACCGCAATTGAAGGGAGATGTTGACAAGCTGGAAAGTGTCCAGAGGAGGGCGACTAAAATGATCAAGGGTCTGGGGAACAAGCCCTATGAGGAGCGGCTTAAAGAGCTGTGCATGTTTAGCCTATAGAAGAGATGGCTGAGAGGAGACATGATGGCTATGTATAAATACGAGGGTTATCCAGAAAGTAGATTACGTATTGGAATTAAAAATGAACAAAGTATAGGAGAAAACATTTACCATATGCAGTTGAAAGCCACACCCAAATACCACTTCTCAACATAGTCGCCATTCAAATCTAGGCACTTATCATAGCGATGAATGAGCTTGGCAACTCCTTCCCCACAAAACTCTGCAGCTTGCGTCCTCATATGTATACGCAATACCCTGGGTAATAACAAACCTTATATTTTTGCTGCCAGTCACAGTCCTTCCTTTAGATTGCTGGATCCCATCTCAAGATCCCAAAAGAACCCCCACAATCCCCTCTCCTCTTTCTGACATGGTAACATTTCTGGTCTTTTTGAATAGATGGGTGGAGAAATTGTGACAATAATGATCAGGGACAGCTGATCTCCTGAAGTGGCATTAAAGCTTTCCACAAAAGATTCAAAGACAACTCATAGTTTCATTTGAAAACAAACTTTATTTAGTAGCAAAGAAAAAAAAACCTGTATACCTTAAGTGCCAAAATTCCAGTGAATAACAGAAAAGCCATTCCATATCTGGAACAAAACATTTCTGAGCCACCAAGTAAGGAAGGAAAACTTTTGGTTTTTGAGATTTTTTAATTTACAACTCCTACAATTTCCCAAGCTAGCTACAATAAACTGAAGTTGTAGGCCAAAACATCTCACAGGGCAGAGGTTTCGTATTTTTCTTAGTTTGTTGCCCAGTCTGAAACCATGGAAAGACCTGGCTTTCCAAAGGCATCCATAGAACAGAAGCAGCATCTGGGATTTTCAGACTGGGCTGTCCAATTAGGCATTTTGAAATATACTGCCACCTCAAGACTGTAATAAAAAGGTTTATGAAAGTCCCATAGCCTTCAAAAAGAAAAAAGAAAAGAAAGTTAAAGAATCTACTCAATGCTTTCACAGGTCTTCTGAAATCAACATGACTTAAAATGGAAACTGAGACATTATGAAGTCAAGTTTAAAATCCCACCTGAAAAAAGTTTCCACTCAAAAATTCAGAGAGCAGAGGGAGAAAAAGAACGAAGATGACAATGCAATCCTTTACAAAGTCAAAACAGCCGCAGAGGCATAAATAATAACTATTTGGGGGGAAAACCACCCTGAAGATAATAATAATGAACAAAGCTATGCAACATTTCATAGCTTAATAGGTTTAAGAAAAGATTGACCATGGATGTGAGAAGAATCAAAGTAAAGCGACTAACCACTAAAATCAGATGGGATAGTTAAAAATGGCATGGGATATCAACATATTCAAAAATTGGTAGAAATACTTTCGCAAGATGTTAGGTTAAGAAAGAATCAGACAGAAGCCAATGAAAGTGAATTTCATTGGCTTCTGTGAATTTACATTTACAAGTGAAAAGCCAGCTTAATTTCCAAAGGGAGACAAAGGTGAACATGTCCAAATATTAAAATGGAGTATTCTGCTCTAATGTTTCAGTTTTTTCAAGATCTAACTTTTTATCACAGCTTCAACATCTTTGATTTATTTATTTATTTATTTTGCTTTGGTTGACTGCAGATATCACAAGACTGGCACTTCTCACAACAGTATGACCACAGTCTAAACCAGGCATGAGCAAACTTAAGCCCTCCAGGTGTTTTAGACTTCAACTCCAAAACACCTGGAGGGCCAAAGTTTGCCCATGCCCGGTCTAAATACTGATAGGGTTGGACTTCTCTATGGATGATCTGATGTGAAATGAGGTGGCAGTTGTTCCTCAATTTCCCCCCCTCAAAGCATTCAAATACTTTTTTTCTCTTCATGTGTTTGAGGACATGCAAGATCTGAACTCAGGTCATGGCTTCTGGTGCACTCAGGGCATTTCAACACCTTCTCTTGTATTTGGCCTGATTGTTGCTTGAAAGTTTTCCCACATTGTGAACAAGTACAAACTTCCTCTGCGACATGGAATTTCTGATGTCGTAGAAGAACAGAGTTTGAGGTGAACATTTTCCCACAGTATGAACAGGTAAATGGACTTTGTCCTGCGTGACTTCTTGAATGTTCAAGAAGACTGGATCGCCTATTAAAACAATCCCCACAATCTGAGCATTTAAAGGGCTTTTCTTCTGTGTGAATTAACTCATGTAATACAAGATCGGACTTCCACCTGAAGGTTCTGTCACAGTGGGAGCATTTATATAGTTTCCTTCCTGTGTGAGTCCTTTCATGACATTTAGGATTCAGGGAGTTTGTGAAGTTTTTTCCACACATTAAGCACTTATGTGCTTTTTCTCCTGCATGAACTTTCTTATGAATATTAAGGCTCCGTCTCTGGGTAAAACTTTTTCCACAGTGGGGACATTTATGCTGCTTCTTGACTTTATGGACCTTTTGGTGTGCAGTGAGTTGTAAACTGTTTTCAAACGCCTTCCCACAGTCTGAGCATTCAAAAGGTTTCACTTTGTGAGTTTGTACATGTGCAGCTAGTTCTGAACTGACACAAAAGACTTTCCCACAAACAAAACATACAAATGTGTGTTCTGCTTCATGGGTCTTCTCATGTTCAGCAAGTTCTGTTTTCTGATTGAAACTTTTTCCACAGTAGGAGCATACTTCCGTGTGGATTTTCTCATGTGAAATTAAGTGTGAAATCCTGCTGAAAGACTTCCCACAATCCAGACATATATATGGTCTATCTCCTGTGTGGAGTCTCTGGTGCACTTTGAGATCAGAGTCATTTCTAAATATTTCCCCACAGACTAAACATTTACAAGGGATCTCATCTTCATGCTTTAGAAGGTCTAATCTCTGACTGCATCTTTCCACACATCCTGAAGGTGCACAGGGCTTCTCTGCCACTTGGGTTTTGTCTTGTGGGTTCCTCCCAAATGTATTTCCACAGTGTGAACACCTATGTGGCGTCTGACCTTTGTGGGTTCTCTCATATTCTCCACACTGGGAGCATTTATACACTTTCTCACCTACATGGGTTCTCTCGTGGATCAGAAGGTCTGAGCTGCTACTGAAGCTCTGTCCACAGTTCCAACATTTGTATCGCTTCTTCTCCACATCAAGATCTTCATACTTGATAATAAGGTCAAAGTTTTGACTAGAAAGTTTCCAGTTTTCATCATATTTTGCTTCATTACCCTCATTCCAAGTGGTGGCTTCACTTTTGTACACACCTTGTGCTGGAAGAAACGGATCCTCAATTTTCACAGATGTAACCAGTTGCTCCATTTCCACTGTACTCTCAAGTAAAGGATTTTGTTCCTCCTTTTCAGTCGGCTGTACATCACCTGCTGGGAGAGAAAAATAGAGAAGACTCTAGGTATCACTCAGATTGTGAGAGAACTCCACAGACTGGGCAGGCTCTATTATCTCCCTCTTTACATGAACTCTCTGGGGTCCCTGAGATACAGTATAACCTCCATGTCCATGGTAGACACATTCCAGGACTGTATGTGTATATGCAAAACCCTGGGTAATAGCAAACCTTATATTTTTGCAGTAAAGAGTCAAAGTGACCCACCCACCCTCACTTATTTGTTGACCTGTGGATGGGAGAGCTGCAAAGAGAAGACTCATATATTAAGGCAAACCTTTCTTCTTTGAGCATCAGGTCCAAAAACCAAATAGCAAATGCCCAGGGATACTGTACAACCTCCATGTCCACAGTAGGTACATTCCAGAACTTTATGTGTATATGTGAAAGTTTGTGTAATAGCAAACCTTATTTTTTGCTGCCAGCCACAGCCCTTCGTGTAGACTGTTAGATCCCATACAGTGAACATGCTGGCAAGGGCAGTGGAGGACCAGGCTGCCCATGCCTATCTCAACCAAAGAGACTCTGTGTCCTTACTTTACCAAAAAAGGTACAGCAGGACAACTTGAGCCAATCTCAGATGAGCAAGAAGACTCCATCTCCTTGCTCCACCATAAGAGGTACAACAAGGCTGCCTACAAATATATGTGTAAGCGGCTCCTTGCTCTTTGATTTGTAAGCTCTGTATAGGTCCCCCCTAAGATGCCAATGGCAGTGGGAAACCCAGTAACATTTATCTCCTGGAAGAGACAGAGAATGGGGGCTCCTTGCTTGGCTGGTATAGAAATTGGTCATCCAGCTACAGGAAGCCATGTGCCTCTCCCAGAGGAACATGAGGACAAAGGCTCCTTGCTCAGGTGAAACAGGCATGGGCAGTTGGCTGGTCAGAGCAATATGCCTCTCTGGACAGAGGAAGGGGGTGGAGATTCCCTTTGGGGTGCCTGCAGCACTCTCTACCGAGCAAGAACATGCTCCTGTCAATGGGCTGCCTATATGAGATCTAGGCCTTGCATATCCTCTGCTTGTCTGCCTAAGGAGAATACCTGAAGAAAAGTTGAGGGAGAACCTTTGCTAGCACCAGCAGCCTTGAATCTGTGGGTACTGGTTCAGTGGAAATTGGAGTTTTACTGTACATGTAATTGTCTTTCCAGTTACTGTTGCTGCCATTTTAGATGAGCTGATTAAGAAACCAACATTCCCTTCACTTTGAAGGGAAAATGGTCTGGAATCTGTATTGCCCCGGTACTCAGGAACAAGAAAGGATCTTCAAACCATTCCAATGGTTGGTTCTGTGAAGCTGGATAAGGATAAGAGAAACCCAGATCCAAATGGTCCCACAGTCATGAAGGTCAAAGGATGAACCTGAAACATTTGCTCTCTCTCTCTCTCTCTGTAAGGCATTCTAGGCATTCTAGGATCAGCATATGTTCTAGATCAGTGGTTCTCAACATGTGGGTCCCCAGATGTTTTGGCCTTCAACTCCCAGAAATCCTAACAGCTGGTAAACTGGCTGGAATTTATGGGAGTTGTAAGCCAAAACATCTGGGGACCAACACCTTGAGAACCACTTCTCTAGAGGAAAGGAATGGTTTATAGCCAACTGACAGCAAAAGAAGAATGTTGTCTCTTCTCTTTCTCCATCTGTATACAGTTGCTACGTTTCCTTCCACACTTTGACCCCACAGTAACTGCCATGCTATGAAATCACCGATTTTTTGGTTTGGTGAGGCATTAGAGCTCTCTGGCAGAGAATGCTAACTATGTACTTCACAAAATTACAGAGACTTTGCAGTTGACGTATCAAGGAGTTTGAATTAAACCTAACCTGCAGGACTCCTCCCAGTATCACCTGATTCTCCCATGCTAAAATATGCCCCACAAATGGCCAGAAACTATGTAAGACAGTAAGCGATTAGCATCAGAAATTATTTTTTCACACAACATATAGGCTTTTCGATTGGATGTGTTGCTTTGCAAAAGCCCATAATCTTCAAAAAGCTGAGTGACAAAAAATGCTGCCTCAGAGGGTCAGTGAGAAAATAGAAGAAAAGACTGAACAAGCATGATGTTGGAGATCATTGAAAAACAGGTCAGAAGAAGAGTAAATGTCAAGCAAAAGAGAAAAAGCACCAGAGAAGGGGATTCATGCAAAGCTGACACTTCTATTGGTATTAAATTAAGTAGGTTCTGGAGACTTACCCAATACATTTTCAGTACCAGTATCTTCGTCCTCAATCTTCATTGGCTCCTCCTTTGTCTTGGAGGGATTTACAAACTTGGACATCCCTGTGATCTGGAGGAAAAGATAGAAATCAAATCAAAAGTCAGGAGAAAGCAGAAGACATTTTAAGGAGGGTGAGTGACAAAGGGTATAATTACAAGTGGATAATTGTCAAGAGACAATTTTAGACCAACTTTGAAGGATTGCAAACATGACCTAGGATGCTGTCTTTTATTAGGTCACATCATTTGTCCCTCTATCTTTGTCTTTTCTATCTTTACTAGCTGCTGCTCGTCAGACCCTCAGGCAAAGATGCACCTTTCCCATCTCTTCCTACCAAAGCATTTTAAACTGGAGATGATAATGACTGAATCCATCTCCTTCTGTGTGAATAGTGATAGCCCCACAATCGTAGAAAAACTCTCACTTCTGGAGTGACATCAAAGTGACACAATTAGCACACCTTTGTGGTACACTGTGGAGTTATTATCAGCTATTTCTGATGACAACATATACAGTCCACCACCACTGCTCATGCTGCATGGGGCTGATTGAAGTTGGAAGCACAACAAAGTCCATAAAGCTCAAAGGGAGACAGAGTGGTTTACCTCAGCTTTGACAAACAAATCCCTAAATCAGGCATTTTGTTTCTAATGAAGGTTGGAGAATTGCTGTGACATAAGCAGGTGAGGGTGGAGGAAGTATTCTCAGCACAATTCCAAGTGCTGGCTTTTTAAGGAAAAGGTTCATAAAGAAATTTATATGTGTTTTCTAAAGCTTGCTTCATATCTCTGTACTGTTTTAAATGCTTTTATTTGCTGTGAATCGCCTCTGGTGCTTGTGTGGGCTACAAAATGATATATAAATGCATTAGTGACAGTATTAACTGCCATCAAATCAACTTTGACTTATGCCAGTCCTATGGAAGAGAGGATGAGACAATGAGAGACCTCCATGTCACCCTGTCCTTAAGAGCCCTGCTCAGGCTTTGCGAACTCAGGGCGGTAACTTCCTTGATTGAGTCTACCCAACTGTAGTATGGTGTTCCTCTTTCCCTGCTGCAGTCTACCCTAACAAGTATTGTCTTTTCTAATGAGTCATATCTTCTCACAATACATCTCAGGTTAGCCATTTTGACTTTTAGGGAGAATCCAAGCTTGAGTTACCCTAAGCATTCCATGATATCTGCCTACCGCATTTTACCCCAACATCACATTTCAAATGGTTTGATTTTTTTTCCTGGTAGCTTCCTTCACTGTCTAGCTTTCACAACCAGACAGCAAAATACTAAGGCACGGACAATCCTTAAATAAACAGGCTTTGCCAACATAGGAGCACTGTGATGTGGCTGTCAGTGTATGAAATCCAGCAAAAGCTGCCCATCCATACTGCAAAGCCTTATCTCCTCATCAGTCTCCCAACCACCTGCTCCCCCAATCTCTATCAGAACTACACAATTCAGAATTGTCTGGCAGAGCTCTTAAAGCTCCCTCCAGAGGTTTTGGGGCCCATCAACATCTTGGTAGCTCGATGCCAGAAAACGGTGGCGTTGTATCACCAACCCAATGTCGTCTTTATTCAACATTCCCTCTTTCCCAGATTCTGTGGCATTCCCTGTAAATTCCCCCAATGAGTGTTGGCTGAATTAGATAACATACCAGCCTGTGGGAAGGTTACTGGCCTCAGTTATTACCTGGAGGGGGACTTGAAGGTCTGGTTGTTGCTGGGTTTCCCCTTTCGAACAAGGAGACTGTATTGTCTTCAGAAATACTTCCAACTGAGCATCCCAAGTCCTTATTGGCTCTTCTTCTGGCTCCTGTTTTACCCTTATTTCTTCTTCTTCTTCACTACTTTCCATTTTTGTGAGAGCTGCTCCTTCTTTGACCCCTTCTGTTTCAAGTCCTATTAAATCATGCACTTCCATTTTAAATTCTGGATCCAGCAATCCGGTGTCCCCCGTTACTTGTATTTCAGCCATTGCTTTCCAACAAGTCTGCTTTGTTATGCTTTCCCCCTTTGCTTTTCAGCACCAGTTCTTGTGGGATGCCACAGCCCTGAAGCTATAGTCTTATAGCATGTGGGAGCCAGTCTTTCTGCAGGAGGATACCATTGCCTTCCGCTGCAAAGAAAAAAAAAGGCAGGCTGCTAAACTGATATCTAAAATGTCTGAGAATTTCTTTATTAAGGGTGGGCAAGTGAGAAGTGGGCAGTCTCCCATGTGGTCCAGCCCAATTAGCATCTGATCCTATCAGAAATGTCACATAAAAAACTGAAGATAAAATAGCTTTATTGTCAATGTACTACTGAACAACGAAACTAAATGCCTTCCCCAGCCCACATCACAAAAACAACATAGTCACAGCTTTAGGATAAAAGCTATCTCTCAGTCTATTTGTCCTTTTCTCTGTCACCCTGCACCATCTGCCAGATGGCAATAATTCAGAAAAAGAATATGCTGGATGAGATGGATCTCCGAGAATTCTGAGCTTTCTTAAGGCTGTAGGACTTACAAAATCCTACTTATAAAAGCTGGGCTGTGGCGCAGGCTGGTTAGCAGCCAGCTGCAACAAATCACTCTGACCAAGAGGTCATGAGTTCGAGGCCAGCCCGTGCCTGCGACTGTCTCTGTTCTATGTTATAGCATTGAATGTTTGCCTTATATGTGTGCAATGTGATCCACCCTGAGTCCCCTTCGGAGTGAGAAGGGCAGATTATAAATACTGTAAATAAAATGAATAAAGTTATTCCAAAGAGGGGAGAGAGAAACCTACAAGTCTCTGTGCCATAGTGAAATCACCTTTGATTTCATTTTCAATCTTCGTGCCACTCATTTCAGTAAAATTTGGTAAAATGGGTGATGGAGGCAAAATTATCAAGTGTTATATTTTTGATCTATTTGGTGGTGTAAAAAAATCAATTTTAATGGGTTCAGGGCCATATGGCTGATGGCCTATCCTTTCTTAATTCTCACTTTCAATTAAAGCAGTTAAAGAAGTTGAGGTGTTCCATTCGCAAAGAACATTCCCACCAGTAAATAGATATAAAGAAGCAAAGCACTTAATAATCCAAAACTGTGTTGTCGAAGGCTTTCATGGCCAGAATCATAGGCTTGTTGTGTGTTTTCCGGGTTGTATGGTTCCAGAAGTATTCCCTTCTGACGTTTCACCCACATCTATTGCAGGTATACCTCACAACCTCTGAGGATGCCTGCAAAACGTCAGGAGAGAATACTTCTAGAACATGGCCATACAGCCTGGAAAATACAAAACAACCCCTAATCTCAAACTACCTTAAGAACATATGATATTATACTGGATCATATCAAAGGCCTCTCCAGTTTAGCATTGTTCCGATAGGAAAGCTCACAAGAGCATGAACTTTGTGGCACTTCCATCCTAATATTTCTGGATATTCATACTCCCCAGGAAAATTTCCTCTGATACAGAAGACAGTATATATCTGGCAAAGGAAACTTGGCCCCTCCAGGTGTTTTGGACTTCCACAATTCCTAACAGCCTCCTGGGCCAGCTAATCACCACCCAACAAAGGATTCGCGCAGGCAGGAAGCACCCAAGCCTTGAAGCTGCAAGGCCATTCAATGCTAATCCAGCTGGCCATTTGCAACATTCACACTTGCCTCCAACACACAAGAGTTCTTTCTCCCACCCTGGACATTATTCCACAGATATATAAACCCTACTTGTCTGGTTTCCAATAGACCTTACAACCTCTGAGGATGCCTGCCATAGATGTGGGCGAAACGTCAGGAAAAAATGCTTCTGGAATATGGCCATACAGCCCGGAAAACTCACGGCAACCCAAGCAGGATCTTCCTTCCTGCAGGAAGCCGGAAGGAACTTTCAGCTGCCAAACTTCCTTTATCTGGGAAACTCCGCCGTTCTAGGATTCGTCCTCTATGGCTTTAACCCCTTCGCTGCTCAACAAGGGGTAAAAAGTGGCTTCCAACTTTTGACTGCCTCCAAAGGCTGCAGGAGGCTCCAAGACACACTGCTTTGCTGTTTCCAGCTGCAAATCGGTTCTCACTCAGCACCTTATTGAATCCAAGTCAAGATGGCTGTGCTAATATATATTGTCATGTGTACATCTAGAAACTGGGTTGCTTTTTCGGGCTGTGTGGCCATATTCCAGCAGCATTCTCTCCTGACGTTTCGCCTGAATCTATGGCTGGTATCTTCAGGGGTGGATATATCTATCTGCATATCTATCTGTGGTGTCCAGAGTGGAAGAAAGAACCCTTGTCTGTTTAAAATTGTTCAAAATTGTCTGTTTAAAATTGTTCAAAACTTCACTATGGGACCAGGCCTTTGAACAATAGAAGCAGCACTAACTGTAAAGGAAATTAGGATGAATAATGCACAGACCTGGATCATGATTTGGAATGTGCCCTTGGATGTATATTTATATGGATGTTTTAATTAATGCTATCTATTTTAACTGTCATTGTTTTTATATATTATGTTTTATATTGGTTTATTCAGCGTCTAATGATGCTAATTGTAAGGCCACCCTGAGTCCCGCCTCGGGGGTGAGAAGGGTGGGATATAAATGCTAGTAATAAATAAATAAAGCAAGTGTGAATGTTGCAATTAGCAACCATGATTAGCATTGAGTAACCTTGCAGCTGCAAAGTCAATCGGTGAGGGTATCTGCATAGAGGTAGCCTGGATTGTTGCCTGCAGGCATCCTCTGTTTGGCAGGTGGCCCTTGATTGCTTGTTGTCTGGAGTTCTCCTGTTTCTGAGTGCTCTTCCTTATTTACTGTCTTGATTCTGGTGTTTTTTAATACTGGTAACCATATTTTGTTCATTTCTATGGCTTCCTCCTTTCTGTTGAAATTGTCCACATGCTTGTGGATTTCAGTGGCTTCTCTGTGTAATCAGACAGGATAGTTGTTGGAGTGGTCAAGCATGTCTGTGTTCTCAGATAGTATACTGTGTCCAGGTTGGTTCAAGTGCTCTGCTATAGCTGACTTCTCTGGTTGAGTTAGTCTGCAGTGCCTTTCGTGTTCCTTGATTCGTGTCTGACCAATGCTGCATTTGGTGGTCCCTATGTAGACTTGTCCACAGCTGCATGGTATACAATAGACTCCTGCAGTTAGGGCCAGTTAACACCTCCCAAAAAAGAATTCCCCTCAGGCAGAAAACAACCAGGCTTTGAAGCTGCAAGGATATTCTATGCTAATCAAGCTGGCCAATTGCAACATTCATACTTACCTCCAACAGATACCCTGAACATTCCAGATATATAAACCCCACTTGCCTAGTTTCCACAGACCTCACAACCTTTGAGGATGCCTGCCATAGATGTCAGCAAAATGTCAGGAGAGAATGCTTCTGGAACATGGCCATACAGACTGGAAAACTCGCAGCAATCCAATACGTTTCCTATCAAAAACCCCATGATTCCTAAAACACGAAAGCAGTTTTTTAAAGTGCATCTCAACCAATGTTTTTCTTTTTCTGAGTGTTACAAGAAAGGATTCAAAGACATGCTTTGTTTTTTAAAACAAACTTTATTCAGCAACAAAGAAGAAAAACAGTTCCAAAATTTCAGTAACAATAAAGCCATTCCGTATTTGGAATGGAAATTTCTGAACCACCAAGATAAAGAGTGGAAAATATTGATCTTCCAGGTGTTTTAATCTACAGCTCCTAAAACTAGCAAAACTGGCTGCAATGAAGCGAAGTCATTGTCCAAAACATCGTACAGGTCAAAGGTTTCTTACCCTATTTTTTTTTTTTAAAAAAACACTCTTCTTGTGCTTGTTGGCCAGCCTGAAATTATAAAAAGACCTAGCTTTCTAAATGCATAGATCCACAGAATGGAAGAAGCAGCTGAGGTTCTCAAACAGGCGTGGGCAAACTTTGGCTCTCCAGGTGTTTTGGGCTTCAACTCCCACCATTCCTAGCAGCCTCAGGCCCTTTCCTTTCCCCCCTCAGCTGAGCCCAAAACACCTGGAGGGCCTAACTTTGCCCATGCCTGTTCTAGACACAGCTGTCCAAATATTCACCTGGAAAATTACTTCCACATCAAGACAGTAATAAAGAGGTTCTTGGTAGTCCCATGGCTTTCGGTGGAAGAAAGTTAAATCAATTATTTCATACGTCTGCTGAAATTAATGTAACTTGAAATGGCAGCCATCAACAAACAATATGTAACCAAGTGTAAATTCCCACCTGAAATAAGTTTCAACTCAGAAATTCAGAACAAAGAGAAAAAGGAACAAGACGGTAATACAATTCTTTCCAACTCAACACAGCTGCAGAGACTTACGCCCCATCTACACTGTCATAGCATCCGGTTTCTGAATCCAGATTATCTGGTTTAAACTGGATTATGTAGCAGTGTTGATTGATATAATCCATTTAAGACTCATATAATCCAGTTTAAAGCAGATAATCTGGATTCAGAAAATTGATACTGCCGTGTAGATGGGGTCATAAATAACCAAAGCTATGCACTGGGTTGCTGTGAGTTTTCCAGGCTGTATGGCCATGTTCCAAAAGCATTTTCCATTAGCATAAGCAGACTATGTTCCATAAGCATAAGCAGGAGAAAATGCTTATGGAAAATAGTCACACAGCCTGGAAAACTCACAGCAACCCAGTGATTCCGGCCATGAAAGCCTTTGACAACACAAAACTATGCAGCTTGATAGTGTAACTGATTCAAGAAAAGGTAACTGTTAATGTGAGAAGGGTCAAACTAAAGCTACTGACCACAGAGGTCATATGGTATAGAGAAGTGGTTCTCAATCTGTGGGTCCCCAGGTGTTTTTGGCCTACAACTCCCAGAAATCCCAGCCAGTTTACCAGCTGTTAGGATTTCTGGGAGTTGAAAGCCAAAACAGGTTGAGAACCACTGGCATAGAACAAAACAGGAGAGCGACATCATAAGAGATTGATAGGGATAACTTCACAGGATCTTAGCTCACTCAGAATAAGAAAGAATCAGAGAGAGGCTGATGGAGCTGGCATCTTTAGATGCATTTGTTATGTGAAAGGTCACTTAAATTGTTATAGGGAAGCAAATGTCAAGATGTTATGAGAGACCAATGGAAGAAGATTAAGTTCTAATTTTTCAAAGTTTTTAAAGATCTTCACAGCCTCAATATTTTTCACTCCGACAATGGTCCAAACACTGATAATAATGACCTTCTTTGTAGATGCTCGGATGTGAAATGAGGTGGTAGTTGTATCTCAACTTTTCCCCCTCAAAGCATTCAAATACTTTTTTTTCTCTGCATGTGTTTACAGACATACAAGATCTGAACTTAGATCATGGCTTCTGGTGCACTCAGGACATTTTGATGCCTTCTCTTCTACTTGGTCTGATTGTTGCTTGAAAGTTTTCCCACACTGTGAACAGGTACAAACTTTCTCTGCAACATGGAATTTCTGATGCCGTAGAAGAACAGAGTTTGAGGTGAACATTTTCCCACAGTATGAACAGGTAAATGGACTTTGTCCTGTGTGACTTCTCGAATGTTCAAGAAGACTGGATCGCCTATTAAAACATTCTCCACAATCTGAGCAATTAAACGGCTTTTCTTCTGTGTGAATTAATTCATGTAATTCAAGATCTGACGTCCACCTGAAGGTTTTGTCACAGTGGGAACATTTATGTAGTTTCTTACTTCTGTGGATCCTCTCATCACATTTAAAATTCAGGAAGTTTTTGAAGTTCTCTCCACACATTGAGCCCTTGTGTGGGTTTTGTCTTGCATGGATTCTCTTATGAATAATAAGGCTCTTTATCTGGGTAAAGCTTTTTCCACAGCTGGAACATGTGTGCTGCTTCTTGCCCTTGTGGAGTTTCTGGTGTGCAGTGCGTTGCAAACTGTTCTCAAACATCTTCCCACAGACTGAGCATTCAAATGGTTTCTCTGTGTCTGTTCGTACATGTGCAACTAGTTCTGAACTGACTTCAAAAGGTACAAATGTGTGTTCTGCTTCATGGGTCTTCTCGTGTTCAGCAAGTTCTGTTTTCTGACTGAAACGTTTTCCGCAGTAGGAGCATATTTCTGTGTGGATTCCTTCATGCGGTATCAAACATCCCATCATGCTAAAAGACTCCTCGCTGTTCTGGCATGTATATGTTTCCCCTCCAGTGTGGATTCTCTGGTGCAGTTTGAGACAGGAGTCTTTGGTAAAAGTCACCCCACAGAATGAACATCTTCTGTGTGTTCTTTCATGCTTTAAAAGGTCTGATTTCCGACTGCACTGTTCCCCACATTTTGAACATGTGTAGATCTTGTCTCCTGTTTGGATTTCATCTTTTTGGTTCCACCAACATGTATTTCCACAGTGTGAACACCTACACGGCACCAGATTTTTGTGGGTTCTCTCAAATTTCCCACAATGGAAACATTTATACATTTTCTCACCCACATGGGCTCTCTCGTGTATCATAAGATCTGAGCTGCTACTGAAACTTTCACTGCAGTTCCAACATGTGTATCTCTTTTCCTCTACATCAGGATCTTCCTGAATGACCAGGTGAGAGTCCTGGTTAAAGTGTTTCCCATTTTTTTCATATTTCTCTTGTTTAGCCCCACTGGTATTTCTGTACACACCTTGTGATGAAACAACTGGATCCTCCGCCTTCCTCTTGAAAGTTCCACTGTCTTTGTTTGCCCCATTCTTGTTCCAATCAGGTTCACTCTGAAATAGGAAACTGTTCTTTTTGTCAGTTGTTCTGGATGTCATCAACTGCTCCATCCCCTCTGTAGTCTCATGTTGGGGGTTTTGTTCCTCACTTTCAGTCAGCCCTGCACCATCTTCTGAGAGAGAAAAATGGAGAAGAATATAGATGTGTTATTTAAAAAACAAATTTCCCTTACTCTTTGGGAAAGGAAGCATTCATGGACAAGAAAGTTTCTACAAACAATTCCAAATGGTTGCTTTTGTAGACAAAAAGCGACATCCTCCTCATCAGTATTATTTGTGGGTCAGCATCTGGAGCTAGATAAGGGAGAGCTATGTCCAAATCTCCCCCAGCAACTTAACTCAAAGAGTGGTTTTGGGCCACATAATAATAATCAACATCATCATCATCTTTATTTATATCCCGCCACCATCTCTCAGAAAGGACTTGGGGGGGCTTACAAAGGCACTCCATGGTGCAGCATATAACATAAAATGGTAGATGAGTATAAAACAATCGCATACAATTATAACAACCACTATCAACACATATAACATAAAATAAAATAGCTCAATTTTAAAAATGCAGAATATCTGTAGATAAACTAGCTGCCAACAATTCACAAACTAAAGTGTCAGAGTGTCAACCTCATATGGGCCCATTACAGCCTACTCGAGGTCAAAAGCCAGTTTAAACATCCTTGTTTTTAGGTAGGATTGGAAGGATAGAAGGGTGGGGGCTAACCCAATCTCTTTTGGGAAGGTATGTCAGAGCCGGGGAGCCATCACAGAGAAGGCCCTCTCTGTCGTCACCACCAATCGCGCTTGAGACTATTGTGGACCAAGAGAAGGGCTTCCCTGCTGATCTTAAAGCCTGTGCCAGTTCATAGAAAGAGACACTCCTCCCCCTTAATACACTCCAGGGATATCTTTTTCCATTCAAATTACAATAGCTGGTAACACCACGATCTCTGTCTTTATTGACTTGGAGAAAAGGAATATGGAAATAAAAATAAAAAATAGCATCAGTGAACTCCCCAGTCTCTCTGCAGAAGTTCCTGCCTCTTGTCTATGAAGAGTAGAACTGGATGGTAACAATCTACCATCTTAGGTTGTACTTTAGGTCAAATATAGACCCTGGTTCCCTGTGGGCTACTTCATATCCCTGCTGCCAGCTAGGCTTTTTGCAAAGGCTGCATTGGTCTTCTCGGATACTGATTTTTGACTGAAACCTTTCCTGCACTGTGTGGATTCCTTCATGATATTTCAAGTGGGAATGCCGGTTATCTCAAGGTCAGGAGAGATAAAATCTTTCTAATGATGACACAGAGAGTAGTAACAATCCCACAGTGGCTCTCACCCCAAACCACACTAACAAAAATGAAAAAAAAATGCATAGAGTGCTACTTTAAATGCAACTTACCTTGCAGGATCACATGCGGTTTCAAAAAGGTGTGAGAGGGAAAAATGCTTCCCAAGTGGGTCAGGGGCAGAACAGAAGGCAAAAGTGAACAAGTATGATGTTGAGGAACACCAAAAACATGACAGGAGCCAAGGAAAAGACGAAAGGCACCAGAGCAGAGGACTCAGGCAAAGATGACACTTCTATTGGTGCTAAATGAAGCAGGACCTGGAGAGACTTACCCAACACATTTTCATTCCCAGTACCTTTGTACTCAACCTTTATTAGAAGTTTCATGTTTGGGTCCTTTGCTTCAGGGGGATTTACAAACTCTTTTTTGAACACCTCTGTGATCTGGAGGAGAGGATGGAAATCAAATCAAAATAACGTGTGTACAGCTCAAAGGCAAACAGAATGATTTAGCTCTGTTTTGACATACAAATCCTGAGATCAGACATTTTGCTTCCAATGAACGGTCCCTTCCCCGCTGTCCCTTCTGGAAGCAGGCTAAAACCTTTTTATTCAGACAGGCTTTTAAAGAATAAGGTTTTTAAGATCAGTTCAGGAATTGCTGTGGTTTTTAATTCAGGTGATGCTGTGGGTGGGACTGGGAGGAACATGAGTTTGAAATGCCATTTTAGTATATCTATTTGTTTTAATTTTGTTTTTACCACACTGCTACTATTTAATTGCTACTATTAAATGGTATTAGCCATTTTAATATAATTGTATTTTAATTGTTTTTAGGGTATAAGTTGTAATGTTTACTCATGTTTTAGTCTATCGTATTGGATTGTTTGTTTTATTTTCATTTTGATACTTGATTCTTTTGTTGCAAGTTTACAGTTGTTATTGTGCTTTATTTTTGATGTGTTTGTTCTTATTTGAGGCATTGTATGTTTGCCTTTCTTATGAGTGTAAACTGCCCTGAGGGCGGTCTAGAAATCATTATTATTATTATTATTATTATTATTATTATTATTATTATTATTATTATTATATCGTGATTGCTTTTTAACTTTGGTATTGCAGCTTTTAAACTTGCCTAGTGTGGAGTTTTAGCTGTCTTGAATCTCTGCAGGGAGAAAGGAGGTATTTAAATAAAGCCCCCAGATGGCGTAGTGGACTAAGTGACTTGAAGGTTGGGTTGCTGACCTGAAAGCTACCAGGTTCGAATCCCACCCGGGGAGAGTGTGGATGAGCTCCCTCTATCAGCTCCAGCTCCATGTGGGGACATGAGAGAAGCCTTCCACAAGGATGGTAAAAACACCAAAAACATCCGGGCGTCCCCTGGGAAACTTCCTTGCAGACGGCCAATTCTCTCACTCCAGAAGCGACTCAAGTTGCTCCTGACACGAATAAATAAATAAATAAAGATAACACTGGTAATATTATTATTATTAATATGGATATGGTGGCACAGGCAGATAAGGATCGAGGAAGTATTCACAAAACCATTCTAAGCACTGTTTTTTTTAAAGGACGGGCTTTTAAAGGACATTTTCATGTGTTTTCAAATGTTTAATTTCTCTGGATTGTTTTAAATGCTATTATTTATTTTGCATCAGCTCTCAAATGTATCTGAGCTAGGGACTGAAATACAAATTTGTTGGTAGCAATGTTTTTTTCCAATGAATCATGTCTTTTGCATGGAACATCCAAAGTACGACACCAGGTCAGGCATTTTGGCTTTTAGGTATTCTGGTTTGATTTACTCTAAGGCAATTTCTTTGTCTTTTGGCAGTGCGTGGTATCTGCATAACTATCCTCCCAGCATCACATTTTACGTAAATGGATCAACACTTTCCCTGGCAGTTTCCTTCACTCTTTAGCTTTCACAACCAGAGAAATATTAAGGCATGGATAATTCATTGTGAGAGCAGTGAGGTAGCAGAAGTGAGATATGGCTGCCAGAGCACGAAAGCTCCCCAGTGGAAGCTGTCCGCTCCTACTACAACACTTTATCTCTCCTTTCCTGCATAGGTCTCCCAACTATCTGCTTCCCCATTCTTCATTGCTCAGTGAACTACACAAGTAATGCAGTAAGCTGCTCAATGACCCCATCTGGCCCAATCCTTAGCACTGATTACAATGGCCAACACACATTTTGGTGCCTCATATGTTTGACCTGCTGATTACAAAAACAGTGCCCCGGTTTCCCCTATCATTTTAATTTTTGAGATACTGACATATGCTGTATGCCAGTTGCCATCTGCTTGCCCACAATTTTTTGTTAAACTATGTTATTTATCTATCTATTGTATATTCCCTTTTTCCCTTCGTATAACAATAACATAGCCCAACAAGAATAAATCTTGGTGTCTTGGTTTTTAGGCCTGTTCCTGGGGGTGATTGCAGTGGTGATTCAGAAAAATAGACCTCATCAACTAGATTTTTAGATATGGTTACCATGGTTTTCTGTGGGTGAGCAGATATCGTTCTGTATCTCAAAAAATAAAACTGAAAAGGGGAAACTGATAGCATTTTTGGAATCAGCAAGTCAAATAAGCCCAGAAAAAGATCTAACATTTGAGGCCGCAACATTTGCGTTGGCTAGTATGAATATATATCCTGCCTTGATCTTAGTATAGGATTCAAGGATTCACAATACACTTGAAAACAAAGGATAGTTAAAAACTACACAGAAAATACCACCACAAATTCTGGTCAAAAAGAATACATGGAAAATAGTACGCTACAGATACAACACATCTGATTAAAAGCTGCATTTAAAAACGGAAAGCCTTCCTAAATAAAGAGGTCCTTTCCTGTTCAGATAAAGACACCGGATAACCAAGAGTAGCAAAGAGGTCAAGGCTACTGAGTGTTCAGGTTGTATCTTGTGGGCTTTGAGAAGACCAACTGCAAGACCAACACTCACCTGTCCTTCACAGCCTTTGGGCCCTCGATGATTGAGAAGGAAATCCTCTGCCAGGGCCACAGCCTGGAAGCAGGTCTGGGGACAGAGTCCTCTGAGCCATTTCTGCATTTCTGGGGGCAGGGCAGCCAGGAACTGCTCCAGCGTCACCAGGTCCAGGATCTGCTCCTTGGTGTGTCTCTCTGGCATCAGCCACTTCCGGCAGAGATTTCGGAGATTCCACCAGAAATTTCTGGGCCCTACGGCTTCTTGGTAGATCAACATCCGAAAATGCTGGCGCCCCGTCTCCAACTCAACAGCACCTTTACCTGCTGTTCCCTCTTTCCCAGAATGTGAGGCATCCAGATGGCTTTCATCATCTGCAGTCATTGTCTGAGGCTCTTGGGGGTGAGATTGTTGGAGAGTTTCCCCTCCAGAAGGAGACTGTAGTGTTCTCAGAAACCTTTCCAACTGAGCATCCCAGGTCCTTGATGGCTCTTCTTTTGACTCCTGTTTTACTGTTTGTTCTGATTCTTCTCTACCGCTTCCCCTTTCTGGTAGACCTGCTCTTTCTTTGGAATCTTCTGATTCAGGACCTACTGAATCCTGCACCTCCATTTTTATTGCTGGACTCAGAAATCCAGTGGAGCCTCTTTCTTGTATTGCAGCCATTTCCTTTCCAAAGAAATCTGCTTTGTTGTGCCTCTCCCTCTGCTTTTCAACACTAGTCCTTAGGTTGTCTCCTTCTCATAACATTCAAAGAGTCAACTCATCCAAGGACACTCCTCCAGAGGATACACCTGCCTTTTGCTTCTAAGAGAAAAACACATAGGCTGTTAAACTGAAGTCTAAAATGTCTGAGAATTTTTGTATTACTGTGTTTCCCCAAAAATAAGACAGTGTCTTATATTAATTTTTGCTCCCAAAGATGTGCTAGGTCTTATTTTCAGAGGATGTCTTATTTTTCCATGAAGAATTCACATTTGTTGAAAAAAATGAACATTTATTATATACTGTACAGTAGTTGTCATCACAAACCAACATAACCAGACATATTGTGAATCCTATGAAAAATTTCTTGTTACTACCATTATTTCCATGTACTACAATCTATGGTACATTTATCAATCCTGTATGCTCTGGTGTTCTGTTTGGTGGGCATGCTTCCAAACAAAAACTTTGCTAGGTCTTACTTTCGGAGGAGGCCTTATTTTTAGCAATTCAGCAAAACCTCTACTAGGACTTATTTTCAAGGAAACAGGGTATAGATGGCCATATGAGCAAGCTCCAGTGTTGCCCAACCCAAAGGATGTCTGACACATCTGAAAATGATGTGACAACATTTCCAGTTTCATTTTCATTCGATTTTGAGCCAGTTTTTTCCCCCAGGGTTAAGACAGCAGAATAATGTTTTGTGATATTTTGGGCTGTTAGGGGTCAAAAGATGAGTTTGCTTGGTACTATTCTATTATCTGGGCAGAGGCCACCTGGGGTGCTAGAGAAAGAAGGATTGTCCCATTTATGGGTGTGAAGTTGAAGGAGGAAAACTATTTCTCCCATTTTTGCTGGCTATGCTCCCCCCCCAAAACCATATCATAAAGAGGGTTGTGTCCACGATGGGGAGATGGGTGGGGGGAATAACAAGAAAACAGGGGGACATGGTTTTCCTCCTTCAACTCACCCTCCACCCCCATAAAATGGGACAATCGTTCTCTCTCTAGGGGCCCTGATGGTCTCTGCCATGATAATGGAACAGGACTGTTTGCTTAAGTAGCAGATAGCGTGCCCTTCATCCTTGCTCTCCATGAATTCAAAAATGTTGAGGCGTTTCTTTTTTTGGAGGGACCTTTCTCACCCAAACAAGTGCTAAAGGAGGAAAGCACTCAGTATTATCTTGAGCTACCTTAAGAATGTAAAAGAATAATTATATTGGATCAGACAAAAGGCTTTCCTAGTCCGAAATACAATAACAACATGAAAATAGCTGCAATTCCTTGGTAATATTCCCTGCTAAATTGCTTAGGAACAAAAGGAAGTTGATGAGCTGTTGAGATCAAGCAGAAGGCAACCAAAATTGTCAAAGATCTGGAAACCAAGCTCCACAAGGAACAACTTCGGTTCATTACACATAGTTGCATAAAATCTACATTGAACTGGATTATCTGGCAGTGTGGACTCAGATATCCCAGTTCAAAGCAGATATTGTGGATTATCTGCCTTGATATTCTGCAGGCGGTTCCACAGTCCTTTAACCTGGGAGCAATCGCATTTTAAAAATGGATTAATGTCCACACATGCCCAAGAAAGTTCATGCTTTTCTGGGGCAGGTATACAGATGCCCTGCCAGACGTTCCAGCAGGGTACCTGGACAGAAAACAATCCCCCACCCCACAAAAGCCCTAAAAGTAAAAATAACTTACTGGCTGCCACTAGGAATGTACCAATTACATGCGAAGAGGGGGAGGCAGGAGCTATTTTCCCCTCTCGTTTCCTTGGCGTAATTGGTATATTCCCTGTGTATTAATGCGTAATGTAAATTGTTTCTTAATTACCGGTAGTTTGTGTTTTTATTGTATTGTTGTTTTTATTGGCATTGAGTTTTTGCCAGATCTGTAAGCTGCCTTGAGTCCCTCCAGGTGAGAAAGGTGGGATAGAAATCACATTAAATAAATAAATAAATAAATATGCTGCAAGGCATAATGGCGGCTGGTTATTTTTACATTTCAGGGGTTTTGGGGAATTTTGGGAAGGGGGTGGGGACAAATTGTATCTTTTGGATTCCAGGAGCCCAGAAGATATGAGATGGGTGTATGGACAAGCCGTAGGGAAGTCCCAGGACTCCCCGTGGGCCTGTCCACACAGAGCCATAGCCCATTAGACCCAGCCTTTCACAAAGGCGTGGGTGTAATAGGCTAACTAATTACTTTATGATAAAGAAGGGTTTTCCTGCTTTGTCTCAAATTAATCGTCTTTTACTGGAGCCATTGTTTGGCCACACTCCATTTTGAACAGGGAGCTCCTGGGATAAAGATACTGTCTGGATGGGCCCTGGGTTATATGGCTGTGTGGAAGGGCCCTTCAAGAGCTGGGACTGTTTACCCTGGAGGAGAAAAGGCTGCAAGCAGACACGAGAGCCATGTTTATATATTTGAAAGGATGACATATGGAAGATGGAAAGGATTTAAACTACAGAAAAAAAATTCCAGCTAAATAGCCCTATGTAACAACATTTGGAAAAAAATCTGTTCCTGGTTTGAAAGTGTTATTTCCTGTTTAACTGTGCAGTACGTATTTAATATTTATTTACTATATTTATATCCCGCTCTTCTCACCCCGAAGGGGACTCAGAGCGGCTTACAAATCAAATGAACATACAATATATTATTAGCATAGCACAATATAAGCATTAAATTACTATATTGTACTATATCGTTATATGGTAATATTATTAGTAATATTACATTTAATATATAATATATAATTAATATTATTATATTGCATTAGTAGTATAATATTGTATTCCATTATAATATATTTATCAATATTACAGTAGAGTCTCACTTATCCAACATAAACAGGCAGGCAGAACCTTGGATAAGCAAATATCTTGGATAATAAGGAGGGATTAAGGAAAAGTCTATTAAACATCAAATTAGGTTATGATTTTACAAATTAAGCACCAAAACATCATGTTATGCAACAAATTAGACAGAAAAAGTAGTTCAATACGCAGTAATGTTATGTTGTAATTACTGTACTTACAAATTTAGCACCAAAATATCACAATATATTGAAAACATTGACTACAAAAATGGCTTGGGTAATCCAGAGGCTTGGATAAGCGAGGCTTGGATAAGTGAGACTCTACTGTATATGTAATTACATTATATTATATAGTTATAAATTATTATACATTATATATATATAGGTATATAAAATTCGCATAACATTTTGCTATGGCACAGGAAACAAGATAGAACTATCTTCCTGGCTCTCAGGCTCTCTTTTACTTCCTTTGAAAGCAGTTGTTATACTCCAGAAACTTTGTTTTCATGGCTGCCACAAACTATGTTAAATGGGTTGAGACTCTAAGACAGGCATGGGCAAACTTGGTCCTTCCAGGTGTTTTGGACTTCAACTTCCACAATTCCTAACAGCTTAAGCGGCTGAGGGGGAAAAAGGAAGGGGCCTGAGGCTGTTAGGAATTGTGGGAGTTGAAGTCCAAAACACCTGGAGGGACCAAGTTTACCCATGTCTGCTCATGAGATATTCACTGACAAACTATACCAAATTGTGCTGCATAATGTCCCACAAAAACAAAGTTTTTGCAGTTTAGTAAACTTTTTCCATGTTATGACAGAATAATAATCATTATCATCATCTCCTCACAGCTCGAGGTGGGTTACAACACTGCTAAAACACATATTCACCTCAACAACATTATTTGAAATACACTATTAAAACATATTTCCACAAAATACATACTAAAGTAGACAGAGCAGGGATTAAACATAAAATGCAAGTTTAAAATCCGTCATTAAACAAGACCTCCCATTAACTCTCTACTGGCTCAAAAGGCCCCTTTGGACTGACCTCCTTCCGGCTCTGCCTTGGCGCCAAATACACTGAGCTGAAGGGGGAGGAGCCAGAGCAGGAAGCCGGAAAGAAACGTTCAGAGGCCCACTTTCTCCTGGCGGGAGGATATGGTCAGTCTAGGACCCGCTCTCTGTCACCTTAACCCCATCTTGGCTGAACAGGAGAGGGAGCTTGGACAGCCTCTGACTGGGGCACCTCTATGCTTGCATCCACACTGTAAAAAAATATTGAGTTCAACATTCCTTGAACTGCCATGGCTCAGTGCTATAGAATCGTGGGATTTGCAGTTTTACAAGAATGCTGGGGCCTCACCAAACTATAAATCACATCATGCTATAGCAGTGAATTGTAGTATTACAAGAGCTGCCAAAAAGAAAAGTTCAGGTGCCTCACCAAACTACAACTCCCTTGATATCATAATGAAGGGGCAAAGATGTAAAAATATTCTTAATCCCAAGTCAAAAGCAGGAGGCCCCTTTCTGCGGGGAGGGCGAGGAAGGACACCATGAAAGTTGGATTTTCAAACTGCAAAAAAGCTATTTATTGCGAGCTTAGCAATAACGACAAAAACATGCATACATCAATGCAATCAAAGGATTTGTTGCAACCTGGAAAATGGTTGCAAGGCTTTTATCACTTTTACAGAACGTAGGAAACATATTCTTATTGGCTTACGAAGATCATTTACCCCATTCGTCTAATATTGGCTACGTCACAAGCATCTTAACGATCATGCAATTCCATTGGTTTCTTTGTTGTAACAACATGTGACTCTTTAGACCAGGGGTCACCAAACTAAGGCCCAGGGGCCGGATGCGGCCCATTACAGAACCCTATAACATACCACAGTTCACTTCTCTCCAGGAAGAAGAGCCATTGTTAACCAATTACACATCTACCTAACCCTGCCAAGACACAAGTGTGTGCTTTCCACCTACGTAACCGTGAAGCCAACAGGAAACTGAAAGTTACCTGGGAAGGTCAAGAGCTCGAACACTGTGTTGTCGAAGGCTTTCATAGCCGGGATCACAGGGTTGTTGTATGTCTTTCGGGCTGTATGTCTTTCGAGCTGTGTTTTTTAATACTGGCTACCAGTATTTAAAAAACTCAAAAATCAGAACAGTAGATGGGAAGCAACACTCTGAGGGCAGAGGATCCCCAAGGACAGCTAATGACTCTGAACAAAGGATGCCCCCCAGGCAAGAGACAAACCTTTCCAATGCTAATTAGGGTGATTAACTGAAACATTAGCGCTGGCTTCCAACTGACAACGGACTCTTCACACCCTGGACTCTCCACAGATATATATTTACCTTCCTTGCCTAGTTTATCCATGCCTCACAACCTCTGAGGATGCCTGCCATAGATGTGGGCGAAACGTCAGGAGATAATACTTCTGGAACATGGCCACACAGCCCGAAAGACATACAACAACCCAGCTCGAACACTGTTTCCATCCTAAATATCTTTGTGACGGCGTGAGTGGCGCCATCTATATGTGGAACTTTAAGCTGCAAGATTTAAATTGTTGTATCATGACTGATTTTGCCTTTTCACCCTGTAAATGTAGTTGGATTGATTGGTTATTTATAGCTGTCAATCAATGTTGTTTGCACCAGTTATATTGCTTCCTCAGCTCAATTGTTTGGCTCCACCTCTTCCTGGAGTAGGACAGTGTTTCCTTTTTTCATTCCACCATCAAGCTTTCTACCAGATGGACGTGAGAGAGAGACTTGGCTCTAAAAGCTCTTGATTAAGTTACCTCTCAGCACCAATTCTGAGGTTCTTACCCTTGAGACTTATGCTTCATGTTCAGACCAACCTGGACAACATTGAGAAGTCTCAAGCGCCTTCAAATCGGTTCTTTGGCACCAGAGAAAGGCTCTGTGTCTTCAAACATAGGCCATTTGGACCGGGGTTGAGGATTGCTTCGACATTCACAGCCATTGAGAAAGAGGGACCTGGAAAAGCTTCTCAGCTGCAAAGCTCCTTGGACCCAAGACAACCAGTTAACAGGAGAACATACTGATGTTCACATCAGCTGATGCCAACTAAAGTTGGTTGGGGCCAAGATTTAAGGCAGCTAATCTAATATTGGCTGGCTTTTTAAAAAGTAACTTTCTAAGCCATGCCTCCCTAGGATCACACATTGTTCACCTGATGGTTAATCATATTCCAAAAATACTTAATAAGGAGCATATAAGGAAAGCTGGAGCTTGTCTCATGTTAGATCTCTGCCCTAGTTATGTTGCCACATCACAGGATTTCTGGGAAAGAGGAAACCTGTTTTCCTGATTGCAGACATGGCTTCCTAGACATAGAAATGCTCTGAGTTGACTGGCAAAGGAGAGGTGTGTTGCCCAAGCAGTGAGACAACAAGCACAGCTTTGAATGAGAATTGCCTTCTGGAGAACAAGTCTTGTGCAAAGTGGGGAGGTGTAGTACCAATTTCTTCTGGGAAGAAATACAATAAAGTTGTGAAGTGTTTAGAGGTACAGGATGGTAAATTTAGTCTTTTATATCAGTGGATTTTGCATCTATGAATTCAACCAATTACAGCTTGAAAATATTGAGGGGGGGGGGGGGGAGATCCCAAAACTAAACTGTGATTTTGCTATGCACTGGACACTGGGTTAATGTGATGACATGCTCTGCTGTAGCCTCCCACTATTTTGTATATCTCCAGGCTCTCTCTGGTGCTATTTTGAGTCCTTTACCATGTGATATACCAATTTACTCTGCCATAGTTTGTAATGGGGCTTGAGCATCCACAGATTTTGGGATCTAGAAACAAGTCTTAGAAGCAAACCCAACAGATACCAAGGACCCACTGTACACCTCAGTAGAAAGTATATGTTAATTTGCATAATAGTTTGTATTTTATGAGAGCTGTTCAACAATGAAATGTGCTGTCAGGGAGTGTGGTGGAGTCTCCTTCTTTGGGAGCTTTTAAGCAGAAGCTGAATGGCCATCTGTCAGGGGTGCTTGGATTATCACGAGCCTTGACCTCAAAACACCAACAGGAAAGACCAAGGTCAAGCCAATAAGCCTCCAAATCAAGAGCCGAAGTCCAAAAGCAGTCCAAATTCCAAAACATGTACAAGAGTGAAGGTGACAAGGTCCAGGAATGAATACAGAAGCTGCAGTCAGCAATCAAGTAATACACAGCAAGCCCTTAAATGCTGCTTTCACAGCTGATTCCGATTGCTGGTCGTCTTCTCAACAAGCCTTGCTGATCTCCTCAGCTGAGCCCTTGCTCTCTCTAAGGAAGGCAGTTAACTTCCCCAGCCTGCTCAACAGAAACCTCTTGTTACTTCTGTTATTACTTCTGGTGTGGCCAAGGGAGTTGTTGTTTCTGGCTGGGCTCTAGTTCAATAACCAAGCTCTCACTCAGCAAACCCTCATCCACACAATCCATGACATTGATCATGTTTTCCTGTATGGCTGGGGGTTAAACTGGATGACCCTTGTGGTCTCTTCCAACTCTGTGATTCTAACTCGTACTGTCCTATTCTGTGACTGTGTGAGGGACAAAGGGACGTCTCCTGTGAACTCTTGATGATAATAATAATAATAATAATAATAATAATAATAATAATAATAATAAAATTATTATTATTATTATTATTATTATTATTATTATTATTATTATTACAAACAAAACATTACATGGAAAGTTCCTTGACAAAATTGAAGGAAAAGCTGATGAGGAGAAGACCTGGCTCTGGCTCACAAATGGGACCCTGAAGAAGGAGACAGAAGGCCTGATCTTTGCAGCCTAGGAGCAAGCCATCAGAACAAAGGCAATTAAGGCCAAGATCGAAAAATCAGCTGATGACCCAAAATGCACTGTACAAGGAAACCGATGAAACCATTGATCATATCGTCAACTGCTATAAGAAAATCGCACAGACAGACTACAAACAGAGGCACAACTATGTGGTCCAAATGATTCATTGGAACTTATGCCTCAAGTACCACCTCCCAGCAGCAAAGAACTGGTGGGATCACAAACCTGCAAAAGTATTGGAAAATGAGCACGCAAAGATACTGTGGGACTTCCGAATCCAGACTGACAAAGTTCTGGAACACAACACACCAGACATCACAGTTGTGGAAAGGAAAAAGGTATGGATCATTGATATTGCCATCCCAGGTGACAGTCGCATTGACGAAAAACAACAGGAAAAACTCAGCCACTATCAGGACCTCAAGATTGAACTTCAAAGACTCTGGCACAAACCAGTGCAGGTGATCCCGGTGGTGATGGGCACACTGGGTGCCGTGCCAAAAGATCTCAGCCGGCATTTGGAAACAATAGACATTGACAAAATTATGATCTGCCAACTGCAAAAGGCCACCCTACTGGGATCTGCGTGCATCATCCGAAAATACATCACACAGTCCTAGACACTTGGGAAATGTTCGACTTGTGATTTTGTGAAACAAAATCCAGCATATCTATC
This sequence comes from Anolis carolinensis, assembly GCF_035594765.1. Classification (NCBI taxonomy): domain Eukaryota; kingdom Metazoa; phylum Chordata; class Lepidosauria; order Squamata; family Anolidae; genus Anolis; species Anolis carolinensis. The sequence goes on from NC_085842.1 coordinate 22,213,267, forward strand.
TTGTTTGCTGTGTCATACTTAAAATACTTAAAATAATAATAACTACTTTATTCTTGTACCCCACATCCATCTCCCTGAAGGGACTCGGGGAAGCTTACATAAGAAAAAAAAACAGTCCATAAATTAAACACAATATAATAACACAGTTATAAAACAACAAAACATAATAATTATTAAAACCAAGACATCAATTGCTATGTACAGAGGGTGATTAGTGCAAAACTCTGAGTAAAGTCCAAGAGTAAAATAGAGACGAGCCGGGGAGGACAAGGAACCGATCGTGTTAAAACACTAAAACCTATAAAATGGATATTAAAATGCAGCACAGTTTGAAAACAAGATACATGGCTGGTGGCCTCTTCACTCAAAAGCACACCAGAACATCCATGTTTTTAGACTCTGGAGGAAGGTGGACAATGAAGGAGCCAGTCTAATCTCGCTGGGAAGCGAGTTCCAGAGTCGGGGAGCCACTACCGAGAAGGCCCTCTCTCTCGTCCCCACCAACTCTGCTTGAGACGGAGGTAGAAGCGAGAGAAGGGCCTCCCTGGAAGATCTTAGGGCCCGATGGTACTGGCATTTTCCCAGTCAAAGCATGTAAGTTTCAGGATTACACAAGGTTCTCCCTCATTCTCATCCAGCACAATGAGGGGATAATTTGACTGAAAGTGATGTGAGTTATACTCCAATGCATTTGGAGACTACCAGGTTGAGGATAGGTAAGGTAAAGGTTTCCCCTGATGTTAAGTCCAGTCATGTCTGACTCTGGAGGTTGGTGCTCATCTCCATTTCTAAGCCGAAGAGCCGGCGTTGTCCGTAGACACCTCCAAGGTCATGTGGCCGGCATGACTGCATGGAGCGCCGTTACCTTCCCGCCGGAACGGTACCTATTGATCTACTCACATTTGCATGTTTTTGAACTGCTAGGTTGGCAGGAGAGGGTTGAGGATAGCTGCAAAAAAATTACCCTGATGTGAGAAAAGGAATTAAATGTTTATTTCTCACCCTCCCCTTTTGATCTGTAGGTGAGTAAACCAGAAAAACCGGACAGCTAACTCTTTTGCTTCCTTCCAGTAAGAAGGTTTTGCCATACAGTACTTTTCTTGGCTCTTCCTCAATTCTAGGGCAGGATAAATAGGAGAGAGATCTCCATGTAGACACAGAAGAAGTCTGGAGAGCTTTGGTGTTTTCTAAAATCTCCATCAGTAGTTCTTCTTTCACCTCAGGAACTCCAGACATTAACAGAGAATGAATCGGATTCTTTTTGGCCTCTCTTTTTTGCTGCTATGGACTTTCTGTGAGTAGCAGGGGTGGCAAATTAGCATGATGGACCTCCTGTCAGATTTCTAAAAACAGGGTTCTCAGTGTGGGTTGGTCTCAAACAAATCCTAGCAAGAGTTGAACAATATCTATACATGGGAACTGAGGAATCATGGAGAGCTCTGCCTAATCTACATTGGACAAAGACAGGACCTGTCCATTAGTCTTGTCGTTTATCAAAGACCTTCTTTTCATATCTTCTAATGTATTAACAACCCCTCCCAGTTTTGCATCATCTGAACATTTCTTTTTCCTTAGCATAGAAATTATTGATGAATATTTTGAAGGATGTCAGTCCCAAGGGAATTATGGAATTGGAGAGTTTGAAGCAGAAGGCATGGTTTCAAGTGTCATTCAAATGTAATTCGAATGTCAGATTATGGCTGAAAAAAATGTGAATCTCATGTAAATAAATTATATATTATTTTTATTACTATTATTCATGTGCAATTCACAGTTTTCACAGTGTGATCTGATATTGTGATTTAAAATGAAAAAACAACAACAGTGTATGCATGTGCATGTATATGTTTATGCTATTTTGGGTTCATAAATTCTATGTGCTTATGTATGTGTGTTTCAAATCCTTGCCCATATTCCATTTACTGTATATACTCGAGTATAAGCTTAGTTTTTCAGACCTTTTTTTTAAGACTGAAAAAGCCCCCCTCAGCTTATACTCGGGTGAGGGTCCTGGTTGGCTTATATTTGGGTCAGCTTATATTTGAGAATATATGGTATATTTATTATTTTTCTCTACTGTTATTGGTATTATTACATTTATTATTTTTCTCTATTATTGTTGCTACTATTACATTTATTTTACTCTATTTTTATTATTATTAATACATTTATTATTTCACTCAGATCTTATTATTATTGCATTTATTATTTTACTCTATTTATTATTTCATGTATTATTTTACTCTATTATTATTAAAAGGATACATAAGCACATTTACATTGAAGAAGATGAGAATAATGATTTGATCAGAGTTGGAAAGTCTTGTCTTAAATTTGAGCTTTATGTAAATATTCAAAAACATTTAACCTACTGATGCCTCAATTAATGTAATTTTATTGGTATCTATTTTTATTTCTGAAATTTACCACCCTTGGCTTATACTGGAGTCAATGCTTTCCCAGTTTTTTTTGTGGTAAAATTAGGTGCCTCGGCTTATATTCGGGTCGGCTTATACTCGAGTATATATGGTAACTCTCCTTTGATTTCTCAGCCCAACAGCTATTGTGCAAGGAATGCCATAGCCAGAAACTCTCTGACTGTCGGAATAGCAGCAAAGTATGTGAAACTAAATCTGGAAGATGTTATACATCGGGATTCTATGATGGTAAGTGCTCATTGAGCAAAATCAGGCATGTTGAAAAGAATCATCCACCTTGGACAGACTGAATGGATTGAAATTGGGTCCATCTGTAGCATTAGATACCCAATAGAACAGTCTATGTTTAATACAAGCTGTTTCTCAGAGGAAAAAGACAGGTGCTAAAGGCCCTACCCCTAACCTGTCAACAGAGGATAGTGGAGAGGTGGGTTCGGTTATGCTTCACAGCCTGTAGACTAAGTCACACATAGATATTTCTCATCCTATATGGGAAGAGGGATTCGGGTAAGTGGACAACTGAAGATACCACGGCAGTATCAACCAAAAAGACAGGGAAGCAGATGAAGGGACTCCCTTAGATGAAGAGGTCTGCGTGAAGAAGATCCTCTGGAGAACCTCTATTTCTTCTTTGCTTCCTGTCTAGGCCCTTTGGGGAATCTCTGGAGACTCTGTTTCCAGCCTTTCAAGATTGCCATTGTGCTTTTTCCCCTTTCCCTATATTTAACCCATTCAAAACTTGCGGGAGGTGTCACCTGAATGAAAGAGATACCTCTTGGGTGGGACCTGGGTGGGAATACCTATTTTCTAAATAGGACTTCAATGCCATCCCATGGAGACTTTAACAAATGGCCCTATGTGCTCAAAGTAATGAGTGCAGTGTATGCCTTGTTTACAAGAACAATTCTGTTTGTGGAAAGGCAAGTGTGAATGTGAACACTACCTCTCACCACTGGGCACTGGTCGTGATTCTTAAATGGCCTGGGGAAATGAAAACAACATAGTTGCACACCTGGGTCAAAGCAATAAAGTGTAGATTTTTGCTCTTTTTTGAATACAAAGAAGATTGCCTAACTTCCAGAAACTGCAACATACAGTAGAGTCTCACTTATCCAAGCTTAACGGGCCAGCAGAAGCTTGGATAAGCGAATATCTTGGATAATAAGGAGTGATTAAGGAAAAGCCTATTAAACATCAAATTAGGTTATGATTTTACAAATTAAGCACCAAAACATGTTATACAACAAATTAGACAGAAAAAGTAGTTCAATACGCAGTAATGTTATGTTGTAATTACTGTATTTACGAATTTATGACCAAAATATCACGATATATTGAAAACATTGACTACAAAAATGGCTTGGATTATCCAGAGGCTTGGATAAGCGAGGCTTGGATAAGTGAGACTCTACTGTATATTAGAATAGAAAGTGTACCTGTCTGAACCAGGTTTGCTAGGCCTCTGTTCAGTAGAAGTAAACAAGACAATTAAGAATGGATTGCTCCCTTGAATGCAAAAATTAGTCCATTTCTTTTTCAGAAGGGGAGGGATTTGAACATAAGCATAAGCTCTTGATTGCAAGTCATATTTATTGGGCATAATTCTTTGGAAACAAACATCTTTTTGACATTGTTTTTCCCCTCCACAGTTGTAACATTAGACCATGTGACATACGGATGCTATGAAGGTCCAAGAGGTTCAGTGGATTGTGATCATCCTGTAAAGAAGAGTCAACAGTGGACTAATATTACTGTTTGTTGTGACACAGACCTGTGCAATGGATGGAAGAAACCGCCTGCTCGCTCATAAATGTTACGTTTAAGATTATGATTTTTTAATCCCCAACTTCCTGGCTACTCTTTCTGCTGTATTTGGTCTCATGAATCCCTAATTTCCTCCCACCTGTGTGTACTTACAGCTAGTAAAAGATATAAATCTTCTCAAGTCCTGGAAATTCTCAGCTACACAACCATTAATTGGAGAGGGAGGTGCTCTCCTTAAGTCCCATCCTGCAAGTAATGTGCCACATATCCTGCAAGTGAAGCTGTTCTGAGGTTTATTGGATTGTAAGGAAGACATCCAAAGTGCCAAACTCCTTCCTCCAAACAGTTAGACTACTATGGACAGCTCTCCCGGTATTCAGACTCAAACTTTGAGTATGCTTACTATACAGTACAGTATACAGTCTGTAGCCTCGGAGATTTCTAGTGAAGCCCCATCTCTGTCACAAATCTTAAACCTTTTTTAGCCCCGAAGCCTGGACTCTCTGTTTTCCATTCCTCTTCCCCCTCTTGCTATTTTGGGAAGGAGAAAAAAGAATGAAGAAAGATGGCCAACTCCACTCAAAGTTCACCAGCACAATCCAAGATCATTTGGCATCCTCTCCTTCCTCTTTGCAAACCAGGAGAAAAAAAGCAAAGTCAGTTACCAAACAAACCTTAAGGTGGGAAAGGTCCACTCAGCATTCGTCACAACAGGAAATCATGCCACCCGTAAGGGAAGTGTCCAATGTTTCACATTTTAAAGGAAATATTCAGTGTTTCATATCCTATTCTCAAGATATGTTTAGCAATTTGGAGAGCTTCTTTAAAGTTCAGGCTAAAACCCACAGCAAGTTCAGCACCCTGGTGAGAAAGCAGCCTATAGCCATTGCTGAATACTGCCCAATTATGTCAATAGAAATTTCCAGTTAAAATAAACCGTGTTCTTTGCTAACTAAAAGGCTGTCCTGTGTGCTTTTAACTTCTGTGCTTTTCCTCTGTGGATCTGTGTGGTTTATTCGAAGCAGACCCAGATCTGTCCCTTGTACGGCTTCTTGCTCTGAAAACACTAAGCTTAACTTAGAAATCAAGAGTGTGGTTCATTCATTCAGTCTACATTGTGAAACTGGGTTGGACTGGGCAGGAGTCCAATATGATGATCTGGTGATGAAATAATTAAAAAACACACATTGGAAATAATGACTTTTCAAATGTTTTCATTAATAGTTATATTTTATTACGTTAACTTTGGTCTTATAATAGTTTCTATCCAATGAAAATATAAAGTAGGACCATACCAAAAGAGAACACATAACTAGGGGTGCCACTACATTGAAGAATTAATAGTTTGACACCACTTTAACAACCATGACTCAGTGCTAGGGAATCCTGAGAGTCGTAATTTGGCAAGGCACCAGCACTCCTTGGCAGAGAATGCTAAAGACCTTATAAAACTACAACTCCTATGATTTCATAGCACTGAGCCAGTGTAATTAGTATCAAACTGCTATTAATTCTACGATCTTACTCACTTTTCAGCTCTTAAACCAAACTATGTTTTGACACTTGAAATGTTGATAAAGCCCTGTTCTGCTTCAGAAGAACCAAGTCCTCAAAAATATAGTCTGGCAAGGAATGCCTTTTCGCAGCCATGATGTTCCCATCTCTACAGATGAGGTTTTCTGCTGCAGCACTTGAAGGCACGCCTGTGTTGAACTTTAAAAAACTCCGCCATATAATTGGAAAGGCAAGCAGGGATGACAGCTCCCTGCTGGGTGTCTTTAGGTACTTTGAGATTTCCTTCTCAACTGGGTCCGCTACTGATCTCCCTTCCTGGGGCTGGATGTCAAAAAAGTCAAGCAAACCCGTGTCTCCTTCCTGGTCTTTCTCTGAGGATTCTTCAGTGGTGGCACCCTTGAGTTCAGCTTTCAACAAGGCTTCCATGGTAGACCTAGGAGAGAGGAGATAATGGATCAATGCATGGCATAGTGGACTAAGTGACTTGAAGGTTGGGTTGCCGACCTGAAAGCTGCCAGGTTCGAATCCCACCCGGGGAGAGTGCAGATGAGCCCCCTCTATCAGCTCCAGCTCCATGCGGGGACATGAGAGAAGCCTCCCACAAGGATGGTAAACATCAAAAACATCCGGGCGTCCCCTGGGCAACGTCCTTGCAGACGGCCAATTTTCTCGCTCCAGAAGCTACTCAAGTTGCTCCTGACACGAAAAAAAATGCACGAGAGGGAACCAAAGGGGGGATCTTTTCACTCAGGAGGTTCTTCCCCCCTTTCCAATATTGCACATAACTTAGTGGAAAATAACTGCACATATTCTTTTGACAAATGTGAACCTCCATGAATATGTGAAAACCACCTTTTGAAAACCACTATTCAAGAAAACCATGACCTTGTTAGATGTCAACTCTTTGAACAAGTGATATTCACAAGAATTAATGAAATGGCACACAGGTAACTCAACTGTTAAACTGAAGAACTATGTCCTTGAACTGCCAAGGACAAAAACATGCCACTACAAAAATATATTTGGTTAGCAGAGGATGGTTGTTTCTTTGAAGTTGAAATTGTAGTTGCATTTGCCCAAAACATACACTCCCTTTAAAAATCTTTTAATTTAAAATATGCACTCAAAGTTAAAAAAACACAAAATCTCCTTTGAATAATAACATATCTTGTTTACTCATAAACTCCTGTATTAATTCACCATACAGGCACATTTCTTATTGAAGATCAGTTACAGATAGGATGTAGCTTCTCTTCTCTCTGTATTGAGTACACAGGGTATCATTCTTAACCAATTCTCAGTACAATCACTGATTCAAAGGGCTGACTTCTAACAAGGTCATGCTTTTCTTGACTAGTGGTTTTCAAAAAGTGGTCTCCACATGTTCATGGAGATTCACATTTGCCAAATGGATATGACATCATTTTTCCCCTTTTCAATAAGGTTATAATTGCCATTTATTTCCAAAGGCAAATAATGGCACTCAGAGACTGGGTGCAGTTATTTCCAGTAAGTTATGTCCAATACTTCTGCTATCACCACTACGTGAAACCAGGATCATGTATCCTAGGATTCCTTGTATGACTCTCCAGGTTCTTCCACCATGTGTGAGACACTCCTGAAGTTATCTAGGCAGCTGTCATGAAATGAAGACCTGCTAGGTCTCACCTTCCCTTCTTACCTGTTGATCTGGGCAGTCTGAGCTGAATCCACCCAGTCTGTTTTGAAACGGGGGTGTAAGCAGGCTGCCAGAATAAGCTCCTTGTCCTCCCAAATGCCTGCAAACCGCTTCCTTAGGGCTTCCCGGATGCCTGTCAAGAGTGGGAGACAGTACATATATGGTACAGGCTTGCTTTCTAGCTCTTGCAACTTGCGCTCCAGGCTGTATAGAGTTGGCAGCAGGTACCCCATGAACATGCCATTCTCCCGTTGCAGGATATCAAGGGACAATGCTAGTGGCCCCATGATCTCAGTGTACTCCTGCAACACTAGGCGCTCATCAGCAGTGATCCTAGCCAAAGAACACATGTCCATTACGGCATCCACTTTTAGTGGCATGGTAGACAGAAGCATGTTCAATTGCTTCAGTGCATCAAAGACAGAAATCCATTGGATCTGGTTTGGTACCGTCAAATATGTACCACATTGTTCATAGATGTACTCCGCAACTAGCGCTGAATTGTTCTGCTTGGACCACAGCTTACGGCACTTTCTTGCCAAGGCACAAAAATGTTTTTGGAAGGGACCAAAGGGGCCATCTTGGGTGGAGCCAGCTATCATGGCTGCAACGTCATGAGTTGCTACCAGGTTAAGAGTGTAGCTGGCACATCTATGGTGTGGTGGCAAACTGGGATCTGACTCTGGGGCATATTCATCTGCCAGGTTGCCTGTATCCAGGGTCTCAGAAAGAGGAAGAAACTCCATTCCAGATTCATCTTGGTTGACATCATAATTATCCTCCTCCTCCTCTGAACTGGAGTTTGCAGCAGCTGCAGGTTCTCTGGCCCCAAATCCTTGGAATGCTTCCATAAAGTTGGAGCCATTGTCTGTGGTCACACATACAACTTTGTCGTGAATCCCGTATTGTGCATGAACATCATACAGGGCTTTGGTGAGGACACTGTAAGTGAGGGGCCCTTTCAGGCGCTTGTACGTCAAGGCCCCAAACTCCCGCTTCAGAGTAATGGGGCTGATCCAGTGGGCCGTGACTCCTAAGAAGGTCCTCTTGCCATCGGTCCAGCAATCAGCAATAGTCGCCACGTGGGACACAGCACTCATCCGGCTCACAAGGCTTTCACGCAAGCCGGCCGCCCTCTTTTCAATTCTGTCTCTCAGTGTCTTTGCAGACATGATGGTGAGATCCTTTGGAAGACCCAGTCGAACCAGTGCAAGGAAAGTAGGTTTGTCCACAGTCTGAAGTGGAACAATCTCCTCTGTAATGTAATCCATGAGAATCCTATCGAGAATTTTTTGGGTGACATTTTGTTTGCCAGATCTTCTGAACCTCACGGCAGGGGGACCATAAACATCAGCAATATCATCCTCTTCCCTATCAAAATGCACAGGTTCTTCTGAAGGGACAGGCCTTCCATCTCTTGTGATTTCAAGAATGGTGTTCAGCTTATCAGGGTGAGCCATCTGAGAAGAATGGAAAAATAAGGAAAGCAAATCTTAAAACTGAAAAAGATACTTCAAAAAGATTAAATACAAAAGGAGACAGTGGAGATGTCTGATAATTTCATTGTGAAATAGTACAATGACAATAAATAATAAATAATAATAAACTTTTTTGTACAACTTTATTTCCCCAAAGGGACTCAGGGTGGTATACAAAGCTATTTTATTCTATAACACCAGGCACTATTATCCTTCATTCTATTTTGTATAGTAACTGTAGGTACAGAGCAGCTTGAGGAATGTGTGCAGCTCCATAGTAGATGTATTAATTTGTTTACAGAGATCTTGGACCACCCCTAATTTTCTTGGACATAGAAAGGGTGAATCACCTCTAGAAGAGGCAATTCATCTTTTAAATAGCGTGACCCAGCACCAGTAGCCAAAAGTGATAAAAAGAACAAAAACACACAAACCAATGTTATCTCTTTTCTTTGTAGCAAAATAACATGATTGCACTATTTACAAAAACAATGTTTCCATAACACAAATAAAGTTCTTTATACTTCCTTCTTTGTTTCCAAGCTGGGCTTCTTTCTCCTGCAGAGAAACAGCTTTGCTCTCACAGAGCCTCCTCTCACACCAAACTTACACAGGAGCTTCTCTCATGAACTTTAAACACAGCAGCCTTTATACTGGAGCTTCTCTCACCACACTCCTCAGGACGACACTAGCTTCAGCCCACTAACTCTAACAGGCTTCGACTTACTCACTCTCTTCAGGGCGACACTACCTTATTTAACCCTTTTAGTGCTTAACTCACATTTTTGTAATTAAAATAATTAATTAATATTTAATATTTCTGACAGACACTTTGTGCAGATAAAGGGGGATCCTAGAGCAGAGTATCTGTTACCCGAATGTTTGCACTTTCTCCCGTTGCAATACCAAGTGGATTTTTAATATCCCCTGGGATTTGGTTCCAAGACTCCCCATGAATACCAAAATCCGTGAATGCTAAGAGTTCTATTATATTCAGTGGAAGAGTAAAATGGTGTTTCTTGTATAAAATTAACTTTTTGGATTTTTTTAAAAAACATTTTCAAGCTAAGGATGATTAAATCTGTGGATAGGAGAGTTGACTGTAATAAGCAAAACACAAACATTGAAGGATTGTCAGCGTGACCAGCACTCACCTTCAAGTGCTGCTCCACACTAGATGCATCACTAAGCTCTGAGCAAATCTTCTTGATCAGCGGTAAACAGTATTTGCATTGCACCACCACGTTTCTCTCTTTCTGACTCACAAACGTCACAGCTTTCTTGGGCACTTGCTGTTGAGGAGCCTCTGCCTTCATCAGCTGCTCCTCTGAATCATTCTTAAGGGAATCCTGGTCGCATTGAGGCTGTGGTTGCTCATCAGTCACCTTGGTCTCACTGGTCGACTCCTCCATCATTGCACCCTCGGGCTCAGAAACTGCAGCAGCCTTGCCTGCAAAAAAGTTACAACATTGTTAAAAAGCGTTTGCCAAGATCCCATTAAAGGCCTAAGGAAAGGAAAGCCTCTCTAGCATAGCAATCTAAAAAAACAAAACAAATTCAATTGTATCTGTAGTATCAAGGGAGCTTAAGTTTTATAAGGTATTTTCCATTTTCTGCCAAAGAGTGCTGGTGCCTCATCAAACTACAGCTCCCATGATTCCATTGCATTGAGCCTTGGCAGTGAATGTTGAATCAAACTGCATTAATTCTACAATGTACATGCTTTGGATGTTTCCCAAAAGATCATCTGTGCTCAGTGAGAAAAAAGAGCAGATGATGCAGTAGGGAAAATGCAGCACAAAATAGGTAAAGAGTTAGCTAGCACAGATGACTGACATCCAAGGGCATTTAAAAATCTGACAGAAGGAATTTCAGAACCAACCAGCAATCACCTTTATTCCATAATCCAAATAATAAGACTCTGCAATAGTTGACCTTATTACAGGTATGTGTGCTGCTTACCTAGAAATGACAAGGTAACAATCCACTTCCTTCAGATGCATAAAAGGCAAAACAGAGAAAAGGGAAGAACAAAAAAAACTGTTTCACTAGCTGCAACATGCTAAAAAAAAAGGCTCTGGTCTACAAGTCTGGCCATGAAAAGGAATATTATTAGAAATGTGGAAGCTAGTGGAAGAAAAAGGAAATCTCTGGATGCATTCTGAAAGGTTCAAATCATTTTTACTTACGTAAAGTTTACCCGACCTCGCAATTTTATTTCATATGTGCTTATTATTAGTTCTAAATAAAAGGTTTTTTGAGACTATTAAAGTGTTCTTCTTTGGAGTGTGGGTTTAAGAACCTTTTTCCCCCATGTTATGCCTACCTCTAGCACATTTTCTATTAAAGAAGTAAAGCCCAGGAATACATCAGATCTGTTAACTGAGGTATGTCTGCATGTATTCTTTATGTCCTACTTACTTATCTCCCCAGTGAGCCGCCGTCTTTTCCTTGGTTCCTCTTCTTCTGCCTCCATCTTAACCTCGCTTGGCCCCTCAACACACTCCTCCTGATCTTGCTGATCCTTCCAGTGCTCACCTAAAGACCAAGAATAAAACAAAACATGGGGCACATTGTGAGCAAAGAAATAGTGTGACATTCATTTAAGAAAGATAAAACCCCATAAGAGTTGCCATAAGTCTGAAATGACTTGGAGGCACAAAACAGCAGCAAAAGATTCCCATTATGGGTAACTAGGCGGACCTCATTGCTCTTACAATGCAAAAGAAGCAAGCTTAACTCTTATTATGTTACAAATACAATTTTTAAAATTTATTTATTTCTACCCCACTTTTCTCCCGGAGCAGGACTCAAAGCGGCATACAGCATATAAAATCAGAAAACAGTTACATAATATAAAATATAAAAATACTACAGCAGCAACAACAACACCACTTTATTTGTATTCCTCCCTATCTCCCCAAAGGGACTCAGATGTACACAGCAGGTTAACCACCAGCTGTAATAAATCTTGCAATTGAAAGGCTGGCAGTTCGAAGCCTAGGTTTTGAGTGAGCGCCCGACCTTCAGCCCAGTTCATTGCCCACCTAGCAGATCAAAAACAGCGGTGAGTAGATAAATAGGTACCACTTAGCGGGGAGGTATTTTAATGGCACCATAAGGAAAAATACCAGAAAAATGCCAGCAATCAAAAAAAGGAGGAAGTCTGTGAACTGAGCTCTTCAACATGGAAGATGGAGCAACAGCACTCTCCCTCCCGTGGCAGGAATCAACAACAACCTCCAGGACACCGAAGATGGGAAATGCCTATATAACACTATCTGTACTGTCTCTGTCCTGTCTGTACATAACGGCATTGAATGTTTGCCGTATATGTGTTTTCTGATCTACTCTGAGACCCTTCGGGGTGAGAAGGGCGGAATATAAATAATATAATTAAATAAATACCCCAACACCCGTAAAACCCATAAAAGACTAAAACAAAACGTAAGTTAGACAATGCAATGTTATGTCCCTGTTGCAGGAAATGAGTAGAGGACAAATTACAGGCAAGACAATAGAATTATAGAATTGACAAGGTTTCCAAGGGTCATCTAGTCCAGCACTTTTCCATGTAGGAGTACACAACTAAAGCACACACAAGAAATGACCATCTAGGCTCTATTTAAAGACCATTCAAAGGAGAGTTCACCACTCTCTGAGGCAACCTATTCCACTGTCAAACAGCCCTGGTCATCAGGAACTTCTTCCTAATGTTTAGACTGAATCATTTTTTGGTTGGTACCACCGCTATATCTATACGGGACACATTACTGGACTTCTCACTGAAATGTGATATTGCAGGTACATAGCAAATCCTATTGAAACCAGCAGCAAAATATTAAAGCATACTAGAGGACCTAGAAAATGTCTAGAGGGATTTGATTGTATACTTTTATTAATATGGATTCTCTCTAAATCTCTAGGTCATTCAACACAACTCCATGATCAACTGTCAGCACAAGCTGACCACAGAGTTATACTGAGGACCTCAGCTGTGTCAAACTTCTAGCTCTCATGGTGTTTGGGACTCTAACTCCCAGAATTCCTGACCATTAGACAAATTGGCTAGGACTTCTGGGAGTTGGGAGTCCCAAATGTCATGAATAAATATGATACATGGTTTGAACGAATTGTATGAAAGAAATGAATGAATGAGAGCTAATAATTTTGAAAACACAATTCAAAAAGATTAAGGCCTGCAATGACTAACTACTTGTTTACTGAACTGAAATTAAAAGTTGCTGATAAGAACTGTGACAAATAATTAACTGCTGACATTGCTGACTTGATAAGCTTTTGGGTGAAAACAACGTGTTTATATTAATCAAAAACAATGGTTCTTTTAAGTTAAGGAAATGTTTACAAGATTCCTGACATTAAGAAGAAAGTCAACACAGAGTTTCTTGAGAATCAACACCAATTAAATACTGTTTTTAACTCACATTTTTCCCATATTCATAGAGTCCTGTGTCTCTAACAGAATACTGACTTTAAGCCCAAACATTACATATTAACACGAATAGACCCTTGATATTCATTTCTCACCTCTATGGACTCTCTGGTGTGTCTTGAAGGCTGAGGCATGTTTAAAGTTATCTCCACATTCCAAGCAAATGAGGGTTTTCTTGGTATCAGGGCACTCTAGTTTCTTATCCTTGTGAGTCCGAACATGAGCCATCAGTTCCGAGTTGAATTTGAAGGCCTTCCCGCAGTCGAAACACACAAACGAATCCTCCCTGGCGTGGGTTCTCTCATGTTCAATAAGATCAGACTTATTTCTGAAGCTTTTCCCACAGCTGGAGCACACCACCACGTGGATTCGCTCATGGGCTCTCAAACGCGCAATACTACTGAAACACATTTCACACTGCAAGCATTTATACTGCTTCTCTCCGGTGTGAGTCCGGCAGTGAGTTCGGAAATTTGAGTAGTTTCCAAAGTTTTCCCCACACTTCAAGCATTTGTAAGGTTTCTCTCCCCGGTGGACTCCCTGGTGTTTAAGCAAACCCGATCTGTGCATGTACTTTTCCCCACATTCTGCACAAGTATGGAATTTCTTCCCTCCATTTGTTTCCTCTTGAGGGTTGCAGCCAAAGGTGTTCCCACAGTGAGAACATTTGTGGGGCCTCCGTCCCATGTGGATCCTCTCACTTCCTCCACAGTGGGAGCACCTATACAGCTGTTCGCCCACGTGGTTTCGCTCATGAGACAGAAGATCTGAGCTGCTGCTGAAGCTTTGGCCACAGTGCCAACATTTGTACGGCTTCTCCAATTCAAGAGAGCTCTCCTGCGTGCCTTGTTTGCATCTATCATATTTCATATCGACATCCTGTTGGATAGTGGACTCATCACCAGCTTTACAACCACCGTGTGAATCAACATACAGATCCCTTTTCTCCTCTGTGGCATTCCTATTCTGCCCGTCTGTCTTCTGTTGACTTTTCTCAGGTTCTCCCTGACACAGAAAATTGTTATCATTTTCTGTTTTCAGGAATGCTGACATTTTCTCAGGTCTATCCAAGAATGGATTTTCTTCCTTCCTGTCTTTCAGCCACTCACCGATTTCTAGGAGAAATATCAGAATGCAAATATGAATCAGACAAAAATATATGGATGCTGAAGTCCCATTATATACAATGGTGTAGTAAAAAGTTATCCCTTGTATAAAATGGAAAAGTCAAGCTTTCCTTTTGAGATTTTATTTCCAACGGGAAGGGATTTTCAAGCTATGAATGGAGGGCCATATTTTAATAAATAACTAATAGCCAATTAAAAGACCATACACAAAAAAGTATCAGATAGTAGGTTCTTCTAAATACAATCAGTTCCTGAGTTACAAACAATATAGGTTCTGTAAGTTTGTTTTTAGGTTGAATTTTTATGTAAGTTTAAACAGGAGCCCCGGTGGTGCAGAGAGTTAAACTTACTGAACTTGCTAACTGAAAGGTTGATGATTTGAATCTGGGGAAAGGGGTGAGCTCCCACTGTTAGCCCCAGCTTCTGCCAACCTAGCAGTTTGAAAACATGCAAATGTGAGTAGATCAATAGGTACTGATCTGGCAGGAAGGTAACTGCGCTCCATGCAGTCATGCCAGCCACATGACCTTGGAGGTGTCTATGGACAATGCTGGCTTTTCGGTTTAGAAATGGAGATGAGGACTAGCCCTCAGAGTTGGACACAACTACACTTAATGTCAAGGGGAAACTTTTACCTTTACCTTTTTAAACAGGCACATTTTAAAAGTCCGATTCCATTCAATTTGTTTTAGTTTAGGATGCCATAGGGAAGGGTTATCACCCTTGTGGTGTTTGTTTTGCTGTATGTGCCCCTGTTCAGAAGATTTTCAACATTTTGGATTATCGTGGAAACAAGGATTGGTGATAAAGCTTCAGTGGAGATACCTTTTCCCAATGAGATCTCTTACAGGAGTTAATTACCCTTCCTAGAGGTAGAATTCTTCTCACTTTCTTTGGAACTAGGAGTCGTATACAAATCATATGTTTGTACCTCGGGGACTGCCTGTAGTCCACAAATCCAAGGGGCTTGAGCACTGAAAAGGCAACCTCTTTATTTTAGACCCTGGCAAGTAAAATTTGTTTATTTTTTATTTATTTCCCACAGTTGTACCCCGTCCTTCTTGCCCCGAAGGGGACTCAAGACGGCCTTACAACAGGCATCAATTCAATCCCAACGACATACAATTCAGAAGATAAACAATTACAAACTAAAACAATTTAAAACATCCAATTATTAAAACATCAAGTAAAATCATGAAAATTCAAGTAATATTCCAAGGCCTGTCCATATCAGTCGTATTAATTCATTCTTATTATTGCACTGCATTAATTACTGCTTAAATGTTTGGTCCCACAGCCACGTCTTAAGTTTTTTCCTGAAGGTCAGGAGGGAGGGGGCTGACCTAATTTCATTGGGGAGGGAGTTCCACAGATGAGAGGACACCACTGAGGAGGCCCTGTTTCTCGTCCCCACCAGTCGTGCTTGCGAGGGGGGAGGTACCAAGAGCAGGGCCTCCCCCAACAATTGTAGGAGGTGATAAGTTCAGACAGGTAAGCGGTGGCAGTAACAAATGAAGATTTTGTAATCATTACTTTTTCTGAATACAACTCTCAGAATTCCTCTGTATAAGCAGGTCACTTTCTCAACTTGCTCCACAAGTGCCGTCATAAGAAAATGGAGACTCACCCAATAGGTTTGCACTGGCTTTATCTTTCTGTTTGGTTTCATGCCTCTCCTCCGTGTCTGAAAGCTCCTGCATTCCCTGGGGAAGATTTATAAACTTTGAATACATGAAGCAAATTAAGGAAATACAGAACATGGTTTAGACAAATTATTCTGGGTACCAAAGGATAACTACCTATGGTATATTTGAACTTGGAAACCAACTACAAAGTCCAATCCACTCTAATTAGGGCTCAGATTGTTGTTGAAACAACTTCAATTTATGACAACCCTTTGAATGACAGATCTTGATTCTCAGTTGACAACTCATATCTTGAAAACTGAGGATTGTGACTTCCTTGATTGAATTAATCCACCTATAGAGAATAATAATAATAATAATAATAATAATAATAATAATAATAATAAACTTTATTTATACCCCGCCACCATCTCCCCAACGGGGACTCGGGGTGGCTTACATGGGGCCATGCCCAGAACAATACAATATAACAAAATATAATAGAACAACAAATCATAGCACATTAAACAACAATAAAACAACAACAATTAAAGAAAAGATACACTACATTAAACAAGATCAAAAGAACAATAAAACCAAGGGCTTTTCTACTGCTTTCCAAGCATTATCAACCTTTCCAATGAATCACATCATTTCATGACACAGTAGAGTCTCACTTATCCAAGACTCGCTTATCCAAGGTTCTGGATTATCCAATGAATTTTTGTAGTCAATGTTTTCAACATATCATGATATTTTGATTCTAAATTCGCAAATATAGTAATTGCAACATAACATTACTGCGTATTGAACTACTTTTTCTGTCAAATTTGTTGTATAACATGATGTTTTGGTGCTTAATTTGTAAAATCATAACCTAATTTGATGCTTAATAGGCTTTTCCTTAATCCCTCCTTATTATCGAAGATATTCACTTATCCAAGCTTCTGCCAGCCCGTTTAGCTTGGATAAGTGAGACTCTACTGTATTTCCAAAGTACAACAGCCTCAGTTTGGTCTTTCTGGCTTCTAGGGAAAATCCAGGCTTGATTTACTCTAAGACCCATTAATCTTTTTGGCAACCCATGATCATTTCTCCAGCCCCATATTTCACATGACAGTATTGAGGAGTTACTAGTTTGGATGACAATTACACTGCATTCGCAAGATTGTACTCCTCTCACAAAGGTTTGACGTGGGCCTTAAAAATATTTTTGTGGGACATGGGGCATCCAGAGATCTCCCACAGACAGAAATATTTCAAATTATTTTCAAAGCCATGAAGAGGGGTCTCTTGGAAACCTCCAAAGGGAGTCGTGTCTCATAACCCCTAGACCTGTCCCTCCCAAACTGCAAAACCAACTTGCTACATAAAAATAGCCATTGTTAGCTGCCAAACAGCCATTACTTGGATTGAAACTGCCAGGTAGCCAATTTATCTTTTCTTATTGATAAAAGCGCCTCAAAACAGTGTTTCAAGGAGGCCCTGCTCACCTGCTCTTCCAAGTCTCTGTCTCTTTGCTGACTCTGCAGGAAATCTTCTGCCAGGGCCACAGCCTTGGCACATGTCACGGGGCCATTTTCCCAGAGGTAGCTCAGCATCTCCGCCGGAACCACGGCCAGAAAATGTTCCAAGGTCACCAGCTCCAGCATCCGCTCCTTGGTGTTTCTGTCTGGGTTCAGCCACTTCCGACACTGCTGCTGGAGCTGCTTGCAAAGCTCCCGAGGCCCGTCAGCCTCTTGGTAACGCAAGGTCCGAAAATGCTGGCGCCGCATCTCCAACCTGGCAGCATCTCCAGCTAAGGCTTTCTCCCTTTTCTTCCCATAGCTATCGGCATCCAGGTGGGCCCCAAATACCACCTGGGTTCCCTCAATAAGATGTGGCTGAGTCCTTGGGGAAACACACAACTTGCTAGCCTGCTTGTTGGGCTCTGTCTCTCCCTGGGAAGGCACTTCTGATGTTTTAGGATCCCTTTGTTGTTCCACCTCAGAGGTTTGTGGGGTTTCCTCTTGTGAACAAACTGGCTGCAGTGTCCTAAGAAACTCTTCCAACCGCGCATCCCAGTTCTTTGACGGCTCTTCTACTGGTTCCTGTTTTACCCTTTGAGGATCTTCTTCTCTGCTTCCCCGATGCTCTTCACTTGCATTCTCATCTTCTGCCTCAAGGCCTACTGAATCCTGCTCTTCCATTTTTATTTCTGGAAGCAGAAAAACAGTAACCCCTGTCTCCTGAGCGTCATCCATTTCTTATCACAGAAACCAGGATCCTTGTATTTATTTGTTCTCCCTCTTTTAGTTGCACCCCTTGAAGAATGCCTCAGTACAGCTGCTTTGTCCTTCAAGTCTGATCAGTCCAACAGGTTCATTAAAAAAAACAGTTCAGATATCATCCAGCCCTTGTAAGGCCTTGCAGTGACTGATGGAGGCCAACATACTTTTGGATGATATGCCTGGTGTTTGTTGTTCATTTGTTTCATCCTTCCTCTCATGTTTATCCCATCATTCTCCCAAAATGTGATTGAGGATTAAGAGGAAATCTTGCTAAGAAGAAAAAATGACACCGAGTGAAAAGAAGGTAAGGGAGGCCAAAAGCTCAAACCTATAGAATTATTATTATTATTATTATTATTATTATTATTATTATTATTAATAATAATAATAGTGATAATAATAATGATATTTATTTATATCCCGCTTTTCTCCCTAATGGGACCCAAAGCAGTTCAAAACATCATAGCACATTTAACGTAAAATACAAGACAAAAATCATACAAAGAATAATAATATCCAGAAATAAGATATACATAAAGATTAAGCATTAAAAATATCTAAAACCTATTACAATTATTGTGGAGACTCATCAATTAAATAGTATATTTCATTTAGTTCAATCATCAGTGATAAACATGAGCCAGCGAGAAAATTAAAAAAGTCCCCACATTAAATAAATAAATAAAAATTGAAAACAAAACAAAAACCAAAGTCCCCATTAAAGCCCAGGGGGAACAGAGTCCAAAGTTGAGCATCAGCAATTGTATTAGAAAGTGAGCATTTTATTCTATACTCTTATTCAAATATAACACTCACGTTTTAAGGTACCTTCAGAATCTTTCAGTAGTCTGTAAATTGTAAGAACGTCAGTACATAGATCAAAAACCTACCTAGTGCAGGATTCTGTTTCCACTGCAATCAGCCTGTTGTCTCCTGGAATGTCTCTATCTCTGGAGGTTTTTAAGCAGAGTCTGGATGGTGTCTTCCTTCATGGCAAAATGGGGATGGACCAGATGGCCCTTGTGATCTCGTCCAACTTTATGATTCTATGGTCCACAAGCCAAACATGAAGGCAATAGAACATTTCTGTTCATGTTTGCCAGGAATTCATAACTCATGGGCATGCTTCCTCTGAAAGTAATATACAGACATATCTCAGTTAACACAGCCTCTGCCAAAGAAGCTCTTCTTTACTCTTTTAAAGCTCACCTTCACTTTTCTTCCTCCTCCTTTTTCTAGTGGCATTGCTATCAGGACAGTGATGAGAGATGGTAGAAACACAACCTTTTGGTGCTGGGCTGCAGCAAAATGTCAGCAGTAAACAATGCAATGAAGCTCAAGGTATTAAAAATAGGATGCTCTTCCAATCAATCCTACTAAAACTGCGGATACTTGCTTACATCAGCCACAGTGAATAGCAGCTGCGCCAAGAACAATAGTTCTCAAACTGTGGGTCTCCAGATGTTTTGGCCTTCATCTCCCAGAAATCCTAACAGCTAGTAAACTGGCAGGGATTTCCGGGAGTTGTAAACCAAAAATTAATCTTTGTTCTGTGTATTTTAATATATGCATTTTGAAGAAATACATTTTAATATGTGATATCTTTGTGTTGCCGAAGGCTTTCATAGCTGAAATCACTAAGTTACTGTGAGTTTTCCAGGTTGTCTGGCCATGTTCCAGAAGCATTCTCTCCTGATGTTTTGCCCACATCTATGGAATGCATCTTCAGAGTTTGTGAGATCTGTTGAAAATCAGGCAAGTGGGGTTTATATATCTGTGGAATGTCCAAAGTGGGAGAAAGAACTCTTGTCTGTTAGAGGCAAGTGTGAATGTTGCAAGTGGCCAACTTGATTAGCACTGAGTAGCCTTTGTAGCTTCAAAGTCTGGCTGCTTCCTGCCTGGGGGAATCTTTTGTTGGCAGGTGTTAGGTGGCCCTGACTGTCTCCTGCCTGGAATTCCTTTGATTTCTGAGTATTGTTCTTTATTTACTGTCCTGGTTTTAAAGTTTTTTTTAAATACTGGTAGCCCAATTTTTCATTTTCATGGTTTCCTCCTAACAAAGGTTTTCCCCAGGCAGGAAGCAGCCAGGCTTTGAGGCTGCAAGGCTATTCTATGCTAATCAAGATAGCCAGTTGCAACATTCACATCTGCCTCAAACAGACATGAGTTCTTTCTCCCACCCTGGACATTCCACAGATATATAAACCCTACGCCAACAGACCTCACAACCTCTGAGGATGCATATCATAGATATAGGCAAAACGTCAGAAGAGAATGCTTCTGGAATATGCCCATACAATCCAGAAAACTCGCAGTGACCCAGTATCAATAAACTGTACATAATAATACATTAACATAATTATCATTACACATAAGGTTATTGAGATTATACACTTAAAATAACAACAATAATTTTATTAATCTATCCTGTATTTATTATGTGTTTTAAATGCAATTTTTTATCCTTGTATTGTTGTTTTAATTGATATATTGTATAACTGTTTAATCTTTTTTATATTGTGACTAGCTTTGCTCGGCCACGCGTTGCTGTGGCTTTTCAGAATCATTTGTTGATCAGGTGGAATAGTAATGAATAGCCTTGGAACTTCAAAGCCTGGCCGGTTTGTTCTTATGGGAATCCTTGTTTGGTGAGATGGAATACAATGAGTAGTCTCTGTGCGGGAGGTTTGAATGGTGTTATTAGTCACGGTTGAGGGATGGGGGTGAGATGTGTGTTGGGCACGCGCCGGTGGCCTAGGGGATAAAAGCCTTGTGACTTGAAGGTTGGGTTGCTGACCTGAAAGCTGCCAGGTTCGAATCCCACCCGGGGAGAGTGCGGATGAGCTCCCACTCTCGGCTCCAGCTCCACGCAGGGACATGAGAGAAGCCTCCCACAAAGGATGGCAAAAACATCAAAAACATTAGGGCGTTCCCTGGGCAACGTCCTTGCAGACAGCCAATTCTCTCACACCAGAAGCAACTCCAGTTGCTCCCGACTCGAAAAAACAAAAACAAAAACATATTGGTTCATGTTTGGCGCATGCGCTGTTTGTTTTTCCTGGTTTTTGGGCTTTTATGGGTCCCAGTTCAGTAGATGTTCGGTTTCGTGGTAGGAACCTAGCGGCAAAGCCGATGGGTTCTGTTGTCAAGTTTCATGTTTCTGGGACATTTAGTTTTGTTGTTTACTTCTAGGCCCAAATGTCATTAGCCTTTTATATAGATTTGTATTATGTTGCTTATATTTTGTCCTTATGTTGTTTGGGCCTCTGCCCCATGTAAGCCGCCCCGAGTCCCCGCGGGGAGATGGTGGCGGGGTATAAATAATGTTTCATTATTATTTTATTTTTATTATTAACAACAACCACCACCACCATTTTCTTTCTCCAAGGCCAAAGAGGATGACTCCCTTTGCTTCACTTGTTCTATAAGGCCATCAACATTCAAAGTAAAGAGCTATGCAATGATAATGAAGGGAACCCATTTCAGCTCCATTTACCTCCAGAAAACTCATTGAACTCACTCATTTTGGGCGATCCTCTGCATTCAGGTTTCCTGCAATCCCCAGGAGCGTGTTGCCTAGCCGAGGGATACCGGAAGGGAACGTTTTCTGTGTGGTGCTTCCACTTGTTGGCTGTTTCCGGCCGCTCTAGGATATGAACCCTATCACTTTAACTCCTTCAATGCCAAAGCTGTGCTTGACGAGGAGAGTTTGGCCTCGTCCAATAGGGATGCTGTTTTGACCAGGGAAGTTATGCATTTAAAGATATTAATAAAGTATCTCAAGGGCCTACTTTAACACACGCAAACTCTCTCACACACCATGTATTGTGTATTTTAATATATGTATTTGGTAGAAATACTTTTTTAAATATAGGATATATGTATATATACATACATACATACATACATATATATATATATATATATACACACACACACATACATACACACACACACACACACACACACACACACACTAGCTGTGCCCGGCCACGTGTTGCTGTGGCGAAGTCTGGTGGTATGGGAAATAAAGTATTGAGGAATTGGTGGTAGTTAAGGTAAAGGGGAACGGTTTTACCTTATATTAAGTCCATTATAAATGGGTTATATAGCTGTGTGGAAGGGCCTTGAGTCTACACTGCCATATAATCCAGTTAAAATCTGATAATCTGTATTTTATAGGCAGTGTGGAAGAGGCCTAAGTGAGGCCTAACTCTGCCTGTCCCCTGGGTTGAGTGGGTTGCTAGGAGACCAAGTGGGCGGAGCTTAGCATTCTAACTGGCAGCAATTGGATAAAAACTATTATTCCTCTCCCTCTAATTAGGACTTTCTTTTTCATTTCTTTTTTGTTGTATGAACGTAGAGGCATGGATGAGGGATTGTGCTGCCAAGTTTAGTGTTTCTCGGATGTGTAGTTTTGTTGTTTTGTCCTAGGCCGAAATTTCATTACCCTTTTATATATATAGACTAGCTGTGCCCGGCCACGCGTTGCTGTGTCTGAGTCTGGTGGTGTTGGTCAGTCTACATTAGGTTGTATTTATGCTGTGACCTCCACCCTTCTTTATACTCACATTAGTAGTAGTATTTGAAGTCTGTTACCTTCTTCAATTTTTGTGTTGATTGAGAATTGCTTGAGATCCCTGTTGTCTTTGGTTTGTTGTTAGTTGTAATGTCTGATTCTGCTGAGTGCGGTTTATAGTTTTATTGTGGTACAATATTCCTTTTTTTTGTTTTGCCTGTGTAGGTGTTTATTATTGTTGTTGTTGTTGTGGTCATGAAGGTTGGATAAGTTAGATGCGATTGTATTGTTTTTTGGAGGCCCAGTGTAGCACTGACTGGCCTCTCAGCCTCAGTGCCTGGCTGTTTCTTGCCTGTGATGGTGTTGATTCTTATTGTTGTTGTTGTCATTGTTATTATTGTAATTGTTTTTTTGGAGACCAAGTGTGAATGTAGGGATTGGGGAGGTGGATGAGTTGTGTTGTCAAATTTTGTATTTGTTATAGTCACAATGCGTTGTTGTGAGTTTTGTGGGTCCGGATTGTGGTTTTGTGGTGTAGTTGTGTTGTTACAACCGGGAGAAAAGGCTTTTGTGTTGTGTTGTCAAGTTTTGTATTTCTGGGGCGTTTAGTTGTGTGCCAAGTTTTGTATTTCTGGGGCGTTTAGTTGTGTTGTTATAGTCATGATGTGTTGTTGTGAGTTTTATGGGTCCGGATTGTGGTTTTGTGGTGTGGTTGTGTTGTTACAACCTGGAGGGAAGGCTTTTGCGTTGTGTTGGCAAGTTTCGTATTTCTGGGGCGTTTAGTTGTGTTGTTATAGTCACGATGCCTTGTTGTGAGTTTTGTGGGTCCTGTGTGGTTTTGTGGTGTGGTTGTGTTGTTACAACCGGGAGGCAAGGCTTTTGCATTGTGTTGCCAAGTTTTGTATTTCCGGGGCGTTTAGTTATGTTGTTATCGCATGATGCGTTGTTGTGAGTTTTGTGGGTCCGGATTGTGGTTTTGTGGTGTGGTTGTGTTGTTGTAACCTGGAGGCAAGCCTTTTGCATTGTGTTGCCAAATTTCGTATTTCTGGGATGTTTAGTTTTGTTGTTATAGTCACTGCGCAAACAACTTTATCATTTTATATATATAGATATGTGTGCGTGTGTGTTTGTGCATCTTTGTGTTGTCCAAGGCTTTCATGGCCTTAAATCACTAGGTTGATTTGCTTTTTCCGGGCTGTATGGCCGTGTTCCAGAAGCATTCTCTCCTGGTGTTTTGCCCACATCTATGACAGGCACCCTCAGAGGTTGTGAGGTCTGTTGGAAAATAGGCAAGGGAGGTTTATTTATCTGTGGAATAAAGTCAAGGGTGGGAGAAATAACTCTTGTCTGAGGCAAGTGTAAATGTTGCATTTGGCCACCTTGATTAGCATTGAGTAGCCTTGCAGCTTCAAAGCCTGGCTGCTTCCCACCGAGGGGAATCCTTTGTTGGGAAGAGTTAGCTGGCCCTGATTGTTTCTTGTCTGGAATTCTATTAGAGGTTTTTTAAAACTAGATTTGGTTTATTTTCATGGTTTCCTCTTTTCTGTTGAAATTGTCCACATGCTTGTGGACTTCAATGGCTCCTGTGTGTAGTCTGACATGGTGTTTGTGAGAGTGGTCCAGCATTTCTGTGTTCTCAAATAGTATGTTGTGTCCAGGTTGGTTCATCAGGTGCTCTGCTATGACTGACTTCTCTGGTTGAGTTAGTCCGCAGTGCCTTTCATATTCCTTGATTCGTGTTTGGGTGCTGCATTTGGTGGACACAGCATATTATTTGAGAACACAGAACTCCAAAAACCACCATGTTATGAACTCCACAAGCATCTGGACAATGCCAACAGAAAGGAGGAAACCATGAAAATGAACAAAATCTGGCTACCAGTATTTTTTTAAAAAATCTGAAATCAGGACAGTAAATAAAGGGCAACAGTTTTTTAAAAAAGAGAATGAAACAATCAGGGCCAGCTAACACCTCCCAATAAAGGATTCACCCAGGCAGGAAGCAGCCAGGATTTGAAATTGCAAAGACATTCAGTACTAATCATGCCGGCCAATTGCAATATTCACACATGCATTTAAAGATCTTAATAAAGTATCTCAAGGGCCTATTTTAACACACACACACACAATGCGTATTTTAATATATGTATTTTGTAGAAATACATTTTAATATGTCCTATATATGTATATATGTGTGTGTGTGCATCTTTGTGTTGTCGAAGGCTTTCATAGCCTGAATCACTGGGCTGGTGTGAGTTTTATGGGAATAAAAAACAGACGCAGAAGAATATGAGTGGAAACTTGTATGTATATATCATATTTAATAACCTGGACCTACCTGTGCTGAAAACCCAGCACTGCCAATGTTGGCATTTTATAAAAACATAAGATCCAAGACATGAATAATCCTGTTGTTTTTCTAAAAATAATGTGATCAAATTCAAACCAGCACCACATTCCTTGCTACCTCAGTGTAGTCTAGGAGAGTGATTTAGGGGCATCCCATGTAACAATTAGTGTTTCCTCATAGTCTGACCAATTCCTCTTCTTTGAGAATTCACTATTGCAAGATATTAAGTTGAAACTTTTTGTTACAGCAGGAGCAGTTTTATCATCTCTCTTCCATCTCCTGGATCTCTTGCAAGATTTAATGTCAGGGACCTTTCAAAACATCTATGTCTTCGAAACCATTTTTCTTTTGAAGAGCTCTGCCTCTGATGAAAGCCTTTCCTACTAACAGGTTTAGATGTGCCACTTCTCGCCTGATGCATAATTAGTTGCATTCTTTTTCCTGAAGAGTTTTTTCCCACATCAGTCCAAGCATTCAAACAGTTGTACCATGTGAGTTTTCATACGAATTAACAGTTCTGAAGAGATGCCAAAAGTTCTCACACAGGTCCTCTCCTGTTCAACAAGGTCAGATTGACAGCTGAAGCCTTTCCCACATCAGGAGCATATAAACAAGTGGACTCCTTAACATGACATTAGGTTACGGGGCCAAACAAAACACTTCCCACTATATCTTCTCCCCTGTGTGGATTCTCTGATGGACTCTGAGAGCAGAGCCATGTGTCATGGAGCCAGATCCCAGGGCTGAATTTCCAAGACCTGAATCTGACTTCATAACATAAACAATCCTGCAAGCACCTGGCGGGAGAAGATAAAATGAGCCTGGGAACTCAGAGTTGAAAGTGTAAACAATTATAATTGCTGTAGTGTGTGGGAATAGAAATCATGGTGGTAATGTGATCCCGAAGGTGGGGTTTGATGATGATATTTGCGTGTGATATTACGTTGCATCAGAAGTGATAAAATTAGATGTATGTAAACATTAGGTCATTCTCGACTTTTCCAAAGTCATGTATTCTTCAATAAAGATTGTGTTTGAGAGCAGCTATCTTTGATCTGCGTTCAGACTGGTCCTTTGAAGTGAGCCTGACATTAAAGTCGAGAATCCATTTCTCACCCTCCTGCGGAATTCGCAGTGAAGTGATAATGAGCGAAGAAGGAGATCAAAGCCCAAATGAGGCAGAGAGGCCTTTGCAAGGGGCCCGGCCGAAGAGAGAAGAAACGCTGCAAGCCATAGCTTCCTCTACGGGGTACCCCAGGCCGAACGGCGTGACCCAGAGAATTCCCAGGGGAGGAAGAGGCGTCTCTGCGGCTGCAGAAACCAGTTGGGGATCTGGAGGAAGTATGCCGGAGACCGTGGCCCTGCGGTTATCCATCCTGGAAACTAATTTATCCAGGCTGTCGGAAACCGTGGGGAGATTGGTGCCATTATTGGAAGAGAATCTCCAAAAGGAGCCCAGCCGATATGGCGCCGAGAGAGAACCAAGTAAAGGAGATTGGAGCCAGAGGGGCCAGCGAGCGTCAACGCAGAGTCCCGTGGCGGCAAGGGACGAGGGAGATGAGGAATACTGGCAGGAGCTGCAGTTCCGGGACAGAATGGCGCGAGAAGTGGAGCGTCAGCGAGCCCTGGGAACTCTGAGGCCGCCATCTCCAACAGAGCTCCCAACCCCCCGAATGGGCGTCGGGGTGGAAAGGCCACTGGGGCCAGGGATCGGGTCCAGTGGATTCGCAGACGAAGGCGGAGAGGAGCGGGGGATCCAGGAAGAGGAGGAGGATGTGCCGTACGACGAGGAAAGGCGAGATGAGGGGGCTACAGCGAGGCCAGTATGCGGATGGGCGGAAGAGCCGACAGCGGCGGCAGACTTTCGGGAGCCGCGCAGAATGACCACCGGAGTGGGGCGCGGCGTGTTCCAAGGAGCCGCCCGAGGAAACCTGATGCAACCCTTCCCCATGCCTCCCAGACAGCAGCAACGGGCTGCAGAATGGATGCCTAGAAGGGAAGATCTCAAACTAGAATACGGAGGGGAATCAAATGAACTGAACTTTTTTCTAATTAGCATCAGAGGATACATGGAAGACAATGCACACACATTCCCCTCCGAGGCAAGCAGGGTTCGAGCCATCGGCAACACACTAAAGCGAGGAGCAGCCAGCTGGTATGTGCAGCTTCATGCCAGACGCGACCCATGCCTGAGGTCAGTGCCCCGCTTCCTCGCCGCACTGGAAAACCGGTTCAGAGACCGGCTAGAGCAATTGAGGGCTCGAGACCAGCTGAAAGGAATAAAGCAGAGGGACAAAACAGTACCCGAGTACGCAGAAGAATTCCTCCACCTCGCGGAAAGGGTACCAGAATGGTCTGAAGTGACCAAAGTGGAATTATTTAAAGAGGGACTACGCCCCGAGATTTTCAGCTGGGCAGCGCACAGAGACGACCCCGAAACGCTCCAGGGATGGATTCAACTAGCGGGGCGCGTCGAATCCACCCTGGCCCAAGTAAAGCGCTTCAGGAGCGGCAGCGGCCAGCAAAGACCAGTGGCGAGAGGTCGAGGAGAAACGAGGAAGCAGGAAAGACCCGGAGGGAGGCCGGGGATTCCCTCCAAAGGAGACGACAACAAACCTAAACCGGGATGCTTTGTATGTGGGAAGACGGGCCATCGAGCAGCAGAATGCTGGGCCCGGAAGGGGGAGCCGCCAAAAGCCCCAAAGCCCAAGCCAGCAACCGGGAGGCGCGCGGAAGAGGAGGTGCAGGCCCCAGAATCTTCAAAAAAACTGGTGAGTCGGGACAAACGCATGATAGTAGTGCCAATCTGCCTCTCAGGGCTAGAAAATCGGGCCACCTGCAAGGCATTTGTGGATTGTGGGTGTTCCAGAAACATTATAACCCCGGAGTTAGCAGGAGCGCTGAAATGCCAGCAGATGGCGCTTGACTCCCCAATTGCATTTTCGCAGCTAGATGGATCAGTCGCTGCTGGGGAAGTGTCTACAAAGGAAATACGGGAAATCCCATGTAAAATAGGCAAATGGGAAGGAAGGATATCCTTTGTGATAGCCCCTATTGCCACATACCACGTAATATTAGGGATACCATGGCTCGAACAGGCAAATCCTGAAGTAGATTGGAGAGGAAAAAGCCTAGCATTCAAAGAACAGCAGATGCAATGGGAGATAAGCAAAATTGCGGAAGAGGAGGACGAGGAAGATGAAGCAGGGGAAATAGACCCACAGCTATTGCCACCTGAATACAGAGACTTTGTGGATGTTTTCAATCAGAAAGAGGCCAGTAAATTGCCTCCCAAAAGGAATATAGAAGTAGAAATTGAAATAACCCCAGGAGCAAACTTACCAAAACCAAAAGTGTATCCCATGTCTGTGCAGGAGAAGGAGGAATTGAGGAAATACATTGATAAAAACCTGGCGCGAGGCTTCATTAAGCCATCCAATTCTCCTCTCGGGGCCCCAGTGTTATTTAGGAGAAAGAAAGACAACTCCCTAAGATTGTGCATTGATTATCGAAATTTAAACGCAATTACTAAGGACAATAAATACCCTATGCCCTTAGTCAAGGATTTAATTACCGTATTGAAGAAAGGGAGCATATTTACTAAACTGGATTTAATTGAAGCGTATCATAAATTAAGGATCAAACCGGAGGATACTTGGAAAACTGCATTTTCCTGCGCATTCGGCCATTTTGAATATGAAATTTTGCCTTTCGGGTTAAAAAACGGAGGCGGCTGCTTTATGCAGCTTATAAATGAAATATTACACCCGTTATTGTACAGAGGGGTGTTCATATTTCTTGATGATATCTTGATCGTATCTGAAGATAAGGAAAAGCACGTAAAATTGGTCCGGGAAGTTTTGCAGAGACTAAGAGAAGCAAAGCTGTACGCAAAACTGTCCAAATGTGAATTTAATAAAACTCAAATTGACTTTCTGGGGTATCGGATATCTCCAGAAGGGTTAGCTATGGATCCAGCTAAAGTAGCAGATGTGAAAGAATGGGGAGTGCCTCAAACAAGGAGGCAATTACAATCATTTCTGGGGTTTGCAAATTTTTACAGACCCTTCATAAAAGGCTTCGCGCAAATAACCGCACCCCTTACAGAACTTTTAAAAACAAAAGGGAAAGGGGAAACAGCAAAAGTGAAAGCTCCTGGCGCCAAACTGAGTTGGACGCCAGAATGCCAAAAGGCATTCGAAACCTTAAAAGAATGCTTCACTGAAGGACCCATCCTAAAACACCCCGATATCAGGAGCCCTTTCATAATCCATTGCGATGCCTCAGACTGTGCGTACGGGGCAGTACTATTGCAAAAAGATCAAAATGGGAACTTAAAACCCTGTGGATATTTGTCACGGAAGTTCAGCGAAACTGAAAAAAGTTGGCCAATATGGGAAAAAGAGGCATTAGCCATATTAAAAGCCTTAGAATGCTGGCGACACTTCCTCGAAGGAAGCGGAATCCCATTTGAAATTTGGTCTGACCATAAGAACCTCCAGTATTTAAAGTCTCCTAGAAAATTGTCCCCCAAACAAATTAGATGGGCGCAATACTTCAGCAGATTCGATTTCCAATTAAAGTTTTTTCAAGGGAAGCAGAATGTCTTGGCAGATGCTCTTTCACGCATGCCTCAACACGAAGGCATAACCACAGCAAAAGAGGGGACAATATTCTCTGACAAACAATGGGGCTTAGCCGTCAGGACCAGAGCACAAACCCAAAAGGAGGACACGGCTTTTGTTGAACTCGGCGGGGAAGAAAACTGGGGAAATGAACTGAAACAGTATTATGAAGGTGATCAATGGATCGCATCCAACGCAGAAAAGGGGGAACAGAAGGGGGGATTTTGGTTTGTAAACAAGAAACTGTATATCCCAGCAATGTTAAGGATTAAGATTCTGCATCGTTTCCACAACAACCAGAGCGCTGGTCATACAGGAATTACAAAAACAACAAAGGCAATAGCAAAGCATTGTTGGTGGCCAGGAATGAGGAAGGACATAAAGAATCATGTTGTTCAATGTGATGATTGTGCCAGAAATAAATCGGGGGGAGGGAAGCCTATGGGATTGTTACAAACAGTAGCGGAACCTACCAGACCTTGGGAATGTGTAGCTATGGACTTTGTGGGAGAACTGCCGGTTAGCAAAGGACATCGTTATATCTGGACAGTATTAGACCTGTTTTCTAAACAGGCCCACTTTATAGCGCTGACGAAACTACCATCGGCTGAGAAACTAGCTGAATTGTACATAAATCATATTTACAAACTACATGGATGTCCCAGTAGAGTAGTTAGTGACAGAGGAGTACAGTTCACAGCAAAATTTTGGGAAAAATTCTTGGAAATGCTAGGAGCAGAAAGGAGTCTAAGTTCTGCTTTTCACCCCATGACAAACGGGGCGGTAGAACGTACTCAGCAAACGCTTGGGCAGTTCCTTCGAATGTACTCTAACGTGAGACAAAATGACTGGTCTAGGTGGTTGGCTTTTGCGGAACTAGCCTTTAATTCAACTATACATTCAGCAACAAATAAAACCCCCTTTGAAGTAGTTTACGGGTATGAAATACAGCCTTTACCCCAGTTGCCAAGGTGGACAGAAAATGAGGAAACAGAGGCAGGGAAATGGAAAACGCAAATGCTAGAATGCTGGAGTCAAGTGACTGCATCCTTAAAGGAAGCGCACAAAAAGTATAAAGCGTTCGCAGACAGAAAGAGGGTGGAAGGCGATAAATTAAATGAAGGAGATCTAGTGTGGTTAAGTACCCAAAACATCAAATTGGGGCTACCTTCGAGAAAACTGGGCCCCAAATATATTGGACCATTCAGAATACAAGGTGTTATCAATGAAGTGACTTTCCAGTTGGCATTGCCAAAAAGTTTAGGGAAAATACACCCAGTATTCCATCGCAGCTTACTGAAAAAGTATATGGGGACTTTGGACAAAATGGACACATAGAGTTATTGTTTGATTTGTTTCAGAACTATGATGAAAGAAGAACCGAAGAGGAGGACGAAGAAAACGAGGGCGCCATGTCATGGAGCCAGATCCCAGGGCTGAATTTCCAAGACCTGAATCTGACTTCATAACATAAACAATCCTGCAAGCACCTGGCGGGAGAAGATAAAATGAGCCTGGGAACTCA
This sequence comes from Anolis carolinensis, assembly GCF_035594765.1. NCBI lineage: Eukaryota > Metazoa > Chordata > Lepidosauria > Squamata > Anolidae > Anolis > Anolis carolinensis. The sequence continues at coordinate 22,244,634 of NC_085842.1, forward strand.
GAGTTGAAAGTGTAAACAATTATAATTGCTGTAGTGTGTGGGAATAGAAATCATGGTGGTAATGTGATCCCGAAGGTGGGGTTTGATGATGATATTTGCGTGTGATATTACGTTGCATCAGAAGTGATAAAATTAGATGTATGTAAACATTAGGTCATTCTCGACTTTTCCAAAGTCATGTATTCTTCAATAAAGATTGTGTTTGAGAGCAGCTATCTTTGATCTGCGTTCAGACTGGTCCTTTGAAGTGAGCCTGACACCATGACTAAAAGTACTGCCACACTGTGAGCACTGGAAGATTTCCCTGGAGTCCGAACATTTGGGCGTCATATCCGTGTGAGTCCGCACATGGAAAACCAGCTCTGAAATGACTTCAAAGGCTTTCCTGCAGACAAAACAGGCTAATGAATCTCCTCTTGAGTGGGTTCTCTCATGTTCGATAAGTTCAGACTTTTTGTTGAAGCTCTTCCCACAGTAGGAACACATCGCCATGTGCGTTCTTTCGTGGGCTCTCAAGCGCGGGCTGCAGCTGAAACACATCCCGCAATACGAACATTTGTACTGGTTTTCGCTGGTGTGAGTTCTCCGATGGACTCTGAGGCTTGAGAAGGTCCCAAAGTTTTCTGCGCACTTTGAACATTTATAAGGTTTCTCCCCTCTGTGGAGCCCCTGGTGCTGAAGGAAACTCGATATCTTCATGTATGCCTTCCCGCATATTGGACACACGTGTATTTTCTTCCTTCTCTGTTTTTCCTGCTGGGTGTTGTAGACAAAGGTATTCCCGCAAGTTGAGCATCTGTGTGGCTTCTGGCCCATGTGGATTCTTTCGCTTTCTCCGCAGTTCGAACAGGTGTACAGTTTCTCCCCGACGTGGCTTCTTTCATGAGACAGAAGGTCAGAGCTGCTGCTGAAGCTTTGGCCACAATGCCAGCACTGATATGGCTTCTCCTTCTCCTCTTCATGGGGGCTGTTGGGCATTGTGAGGTGCAAACTCAGACCAAAGTTTTCGTCACGTTCCTCATATTTCACATTCTGAACCTCCTGGATGTTGGGTTCATTTTCGGTTTTGCAAACCACCTGTGGGCAAACCAACTGACACTCTCTCTCCTCTTCATCCCCTCCATTCTGCCTCTCTGGCTTATACTGACTCTCATCAGGTTCTTGATCTGTTTTCAATAACATCACTGGGAGCTCCATTTGCTCAGGATGCTCCAAGATGGGTTTCTTCTCCTCCTCACTTTCTTCCATCCACCCTCCATCTGCTGAAAGAGAGACAAATATACAAAACATGAAACAGAGCTTTCCAAGATGAGTTAACTAGACAACACAACATAAATAAAGTAAATCAAAAACAACATGCTGAAAACAGAGGATTTCCAGACATGAATCAATAAGGGGCAGTAATGTCTCCGAACCAATGATTCCCCCAGTCAGGAAGAAACCAGGACATTAGCAAGGCCATTAATGCTAATCAAGGTGATTAAATACAACATTCATACTGGCCTCCAACAGACAAGAGTTCTTTCTCCCACCCTGGACCTTCCACAGATATATAAACTTCCTTGCTTAGTTTTTTCCAATATACCCCACAACCTCTGAGGATGCCTGCCATAGATGTGGGTGAAACGTACTGAGAGAATGCTTCTGGAACATGGCCATACAGCCCGGAAAACACACAACAACCCTGTGATTCTGGCCATAAAACATAAAACATAAAAAAAACAATTCCTCAACCTTATTTTCACTAATTTCACAGATAATATGAGGATATGTCCAATTTTGACCATTTATAGTAGGGGTCCTCAAACATTTTAAGCAGAGGGCCGGTCCAGAATCCTTCAGGCTATTGAGGGGCTGAATTATCACTTAAAAATACGAAAAAATTCCTCTGCACATTGCACATGTCTTATTTGAACAGCAATGAAAGAACAATACAATATTTTAAAATAAAAACAATTTTAACCAACATAAACCTATCAGGATTTCAATGGGAAGTGTGGGCCTGCTTCTGGCCAATGAGATAGTCAAGTTAATTAGGATTGTTGTTGTTGTGTGCCTTCACGTCCTTTCAGACTTTGGGTGAGCCTAAGTCTAAAACTGAGGGGGGAGGCCAGAAAAATGACCTTGGAGGGCCACATCTGGCCCACGGGCCTTAGTTTTGGGGGCCCTGATTTATATACTATAATAGAATGTATATATCTGTAAAATGTTTAAAAGCAGTGCTTACAAAATTTTACAAAAACTGTCCAGACCCTCCTTGAAAACTGCAGCTTTTATGTGGAATTTCAAGGCAGGAAAAGTAGATGGAGGAGGCAAAAGAATGGTTTACCCCAAGGCAACGTTCTTGCACCAACCTTGTTTAACATCTTCCTAATGTTTAAACTGAATCATTTTTTGGTTGGTACCACCGCTATATCTATACGGGACACATTACTGGACTTCTCACTGAAATGTGATATTGCAGGTACTAGCAAATCCTATTGAAATGAACAGCTTCCAGAGGAAGCAAAATATTAAAGCATAATGGTTAAGATTAAGATCGCCTATTCCTATCATAATTACAACTATACTCCTCGACCTTTTGTACTGGTTGCTCTTTCCCTGATTACTTGATATTAATTCAGGGCTCCTCCCTACCCAATGTGACCTTGAATGAATCTATTGCACTTTATTTAAAAAATCTGTAACTTATAATGTGCACCTTGCTTATCCACTATTGCAACCTCATTGTTTTTAATTCGATGTTTTAATACTGTGTTGTTTTTTGTTTTTTTTCGGTTGCTGTGTATATATTATTATTGGTTTTGTTCTCTGATGTTTCATATTTTATTTTGTATTGTTTTGTATCCGATTTTGCTGTAAGCCGCCCCGAGTCCCCTTCGGGGGAGATGGAGGCGGGATATAAATAAACTTCTTCTTCTTCTTCTTCTTCTTCTTCTTCTTATTATTATTATTATTATTATTATTATTATTATTATTATTATTATTATTACTGGAGGACTTAGAAAATGTCTAGAGGGATTTGATTGTACTCTTTTATTAATATGGATTCTCTCTAAATCTCTAGGTCATTCAGTACAACTCCATGATCAACTGTCAGCACAAGCTCACCACAGAGTTATACTGAGGACCTCAGCTGTATCAAACTTCTAGCTCTCATGGTGTTTGGGACTCTAGCTCCCAGAATTCCTGACCATTAGACAAGTGGGCTAGGACTTCTTGGAGTTGGGAGTCCCAAATGTCATGAATAAATATGGTATATGTTTTGAACGAATTGAAGACACAATTCAAAAAGATTAAGACCTGCAATGACTAACTACCTGCTTACTGAACTGCAATTAAAAGTTGCTGATAAGAACTGTGACAAATAATTAACTGCTGACATTGCTGACGTGATAGGCTTTTGGGCAAAAACAACGTGTTTATATTAATTAGAGACAATGGTTCTTTTAAGTTAAGGAAATGTTTACAAGATTCCTGACATTAAGAAGAAAGTCAAAGCAGAGTTTCTTGAGAATCAACACCAATTGAATACTGTTTTTAATTCACATTTTTCCCACATTCATGGAGCCCTGTGTCTCTAACAGAATACTGACTTTAAACCCAAACATTCCATATTAACACGAATAGACCTTTGATATTCATTTCTCACCTCTATGGACTCTCTGGTGTGTCTTGAAGGCTGAGCCATGTTTAAAGTTATCTCCACATTCCAAGCAAATGAGGGTTTTCTTGGTATCAGGGCACTCTAGTTTCTTATCCTTGTGAGTCCGCACATGAGCCATCAGTTCCGAGTTGAATTTGAAGGCCTTCCCGCAGTCGAAACACACAAATGAATCCTCCCTGGCGTGGGTTCTCTCATGTTCAATAAGCTCAGACTTATTTCTGAAGCTTTTCCCACAGCTGGAGCAAACCACCACGTGGATTCGCTCGTGGGCTCTCAAACACGCAATACTACTGAAACACATTTCGCACTGCAAACATTTATACTGCTTCTCTCCCGTGTGAGTCCGGCAGTGAGTTCGGAAATTCGAGTAGTTTCCAAAGTTTTCTCCACACGTCAAGCATTTGTAAGGTTTCTCTCCCCAGTGGACTCCCTGGTGTTTAAGCAAACCCGATCTGTGCATGTACTTTTCCCCACATTCTGCACAAGTATGGAATTTCTTCCCTCCATTTGTTTCCTCTTGAGGGTTGCAGCCAAAGGTGTTCCCACAGTGAGAACATTTGTGGGGCCTCTGTCCCATGTGGATCCTCTCACTTCCTCCACAGTGGGAGCATCTATACAACTGTTCGCCCACGTGGTTTCGCTCATGAGACAGAAGATCTGAGCTGCTGCTGAAGCTTTGGCCGCAGTGCCAACACTTGTACGGCTTCTCCAATTCAAGAGAGCTCTCCTGCGTGCCTTGTTTGCATCTATCATATTTCATATCGACATCCTGTTGGATAGTGGACTCATCACCACCTTTACAACCACCGTGTGAATCAACATACAGATCCCTTTTCTCCTCTGTGGCATTCCCATTCTGCCCGTCTGTCTTCTGTTGACCTTTCTCAGATTCTCCCTGACACAGAAAATGGTTATCATTTTCTGTTTTCAGGAATGCTGACATTTTCTCAGGTCTATCCAGGAACGGATTTTCTTCCTTCCTGTCTTTCAGCCACTCACCGATTTCTAGGAGAAATATCAGAATGCAAAAATATATGGATGCTGAAGTCCCATTATATACAATGGTGTAGTAAAATGTTATCCCTTGTATAAAATGGAAAAGTCAAGCTTTCCTTTTGAGATTTTTTTTCCAACGGGAAGGGATTTTCAAGCTATGAATGGTAGATTCTATTAATATGGAGGGCCATATTTTAATAAATAACTAATAGCCAATTAAAAGACCATACACAGAAAAGTATCAGATAGTAGGTTCTTCTAAATACAGTCAGTTCCTGAGTTACAAACAATATAGGTTCTGTAAGTTTGTTTTTAGGTTGAATCTTTATGTAAGTTTAAACAGGAGCCGCCGTGGCACAGAGGGTTAAACTTGCTGAACTTGCTAACTGAAAGATTGATGATTTGAATCCAGGGAAAGGGGTGAGCTCCCACTGTTAGCCCCAGCTTCTGCCAACCTAGCAGTTTGAAAACATGCAAATGTGAGTAAATCAATAGGTACTGATCTGGCAGGAAGGTAACGGCGCTCCATGCAGTCATGCCAGCCACATGACCTTGGAGGTGTCTATGGACAATGCTGCCTCTTTGGCTTAGAAATGGAGATGAGGACTAGCCCTCGGAGTTGGACACAACTAGACTCAATGTTAAGGGGAAACTTTTGCCTTTACCTTTTTAAACAGGCACATTTTAAAAGTCTGATTCCAATCAATTTGTTTTAGTTTTGGATGCCATAGGGAAGGGTTATCACCCTTGTGGTGTTTGTTTTGCTGTATGTGCCCCTGTTCAGAAGATTTTCAACATTTTGGATTGTCGTGGAAACAAGGATTGGTGATAAAGCTTCAGTGAAGGTACCTTTTCCCAATGAGATCTCTTACAGGAGTTAATTACCCTTCCTAGGGGTAGAATTCCTCTCACTTCCTTTGGAACTAGCAGTTGTATACAAATCAGATGCTTGTAACTTGGGGACTGCCTGTAGTCCACACATCCAAGGGGCTTGAGCAATGAAAAGACAACCTCCTTATTTCAGACTCTGGCAAGTAAAATTTATTATTTTATTTATTTCCCACATTTGTACCCTGCCCTTCTTGCCCCGAAGGGGACTCAAGACAGCCTTACAACAGGCAACAATTCAATGCCAATGACATACAATTCAGAAAATAAACAATTATAATTAAAAACCAAACAGTTAAAAACATCTAATTATAAAAGCATCAAGTAAAATCATGAAAATTCAAGTAATATTCCAAGGCCTGTCCAGTTATCAGTCGTATTAATTCATTTTCATTATTGCACTGCATTAATTACTGCTTGAATGCTTGGTCCCACAGCCACGTCTTACGTTTTTTCCTGAAGGTCAGGAGGGAGGGGGCTGACCTGATTTCATTGTGGAGGAAGTTCCACAGACGAGGGGACACCACTGAGGAGGCCCTGTCTCTCATCCCCACCAGTTCCCCCCCCCCCCCCCCCGACGATCTTAACCTCCGAGATGGATCATAAAGGGCCAGGTAAGCTGTGCCAGCAACAAATGAAGACTTTTTAAACATTACCTTTTCTGAATACAACTCTCAGAATTCCTCTGTATAAGCAGGTCACCTTCTCAACTTGCTCCACAAGTGCCTTCATAAGAAAATGGAGACTCACCCAATAGGTTTGCACTGGCTTTATCTTTCTGTTTGGTTTCATGCCTATCTTCCGTGTCTGAAAGCTCCTGCATTTCCTGGGGAAGATTTATAAACTTTGAATGCATGAAGCAAATTAAGGAAATACAGAACATGGTTTAGACAAATTATTCTGGGTACCAAAGGATAACTACCTATGGTATATTTGAACTTGGAAACCAACTACAAAGTCCAATCCACTCTAATTAGGCTCAGATTGTTGTCGAAACAACTTTAATTTATGACAACCCTTTGAATGACAGATCTTGATTCTCAGTTGACAACTCATATCTTGAAAACTGAGGATTGTGACTTCCTTGATTGAATTAATCCACCTATAGAGAAAACTTCTTTTTCTACTGCTTTCCAAGCATTATCAACCTTTCCAATGAATCACATCATTTCATGACACAGTAGAGTCTCACTTATCCAAGACTCGCTTATCCAAGGTTCTGGATTATCTAATGAATTTTTGTAGTTAATGTTTTCAATATATCATGATATTTTGATGCTAAATTCGTAAATATAGTAATTGCAACATAACATTACTGCGTATTGAACTACTTTTTCTGTCAAATTTGTTGTATAACATGATGTTTTGATGCTTAATAGGCTTTTCCTTAATCTCTCCTTATTATCGAAGATATTCACTTATCCAAGCTTCTGCCAGCCCGTTTAGCTTGGATAAGTGAGACTCTACTGTATTTCCAAAGTACAACAGCCTCAGTTTGGTCTTTCTGGCTTCTAGGGAAAATCCAGGCTTGATTTACTCTAAGACCCATTAATCTTTTTGGCAACCCATGATCATTTCTCCAGCCCCATATTTCACATGACAGTATTGAGGAGTTACTAGTTTGGATGACAATTACACTGCATTCGCAAGATTGTACTCCTCTCACAAAGGTTTGACGTGGGCCTTAAAAATATTTTTGTGGGACATGGGGCATCCAGAGATCTCCCACAAACAGAAATATTTCAAATTATTTTCAAAGCCATGAAGACGGGTCTCTTGGAAACCTCCAAAGGGAGTTGTGTCTCATAACCCCTAGACCTGTCCCTCCCAAACTGCAAAACCAACTTGCTACATAAAAATAGCCACTGTTAGCTGCCAAACAGCCATTACCTGGGTTGAAACTGCCAGGTAGCCAAATTATCTTTCCTTATTGATAAAAGCGCCTCAAAACAGTTTTTCAAGGAGGCCCTGCTCACCTGCTCTTCCAAGTCTCTGTCTCTTTGCTGACTCTGCAGGAAATCTTCTGCCAGGGCCACAGCCTTGGCACATGTCACGGGGCCATTGTCCCAGAGGTAGCCCAGCATCTCTGCTGGGACCATAGCCAGAAAATGTTCCAAGGTCACCAGCTCCAGCATCCGCTCCTTGGTGTTTCTGTCTGGGTTCAGCCACTTCCGACACTGCTGCTGGAGCTGCTTGCAAAGCTCCCGAGGCCCATCAGCCTCTTGGTAACGCAAGGTCCGAAAATGCTGGCGCCGCATCTCCAACCTGGCAGCATCTCCAGCTAAGGCTTTCTCCCTTTTCTTCCCATAGCTATCAGCATCCAGGTGGGCCCCGAATACCAACTGGGTTCCCTCAACAAGATGTGGCTGAGTTCTTGGGGAAACACACAACTTGCTAGCCTGCTTGTTGGGTTTTGTCTCTCCCTGGGAGGGCACTTCCGATGTTTTAGGATCCCTTTGTTGTTCCACCTCAGAGGTTTGTGGGGTTTCCTCTTCTGAACAAACCGGCTGCAGTGTCCTAAGAAACTCTTCCAACTGCGCATCCCAGTTCTTTGACGGCTCTTCTACTGGTTCCTGTTTTATCCTTTGAGGATCTTCTTCTCTGCTTCCCCGATGCTCTTCACTTGCATTCTCATCTTCTGCCTCAAGGCCTACTGAATCCTGCTCTTCCATTTTTATTTCTGGAAGCAGAAAAACAGTAACCCCTGTCTCCTGAGGGTCATCCATTTCCTATCACAGAAACCAGGATCCTTGTATTTATTTGTTCTCCCTCTTTTAGTTGCACCCCTTGAAGAATGCCTCAGTACAGCTGCTTTGTCCTTCAAGTCTGATCAGTCCAACAGGTTCATTAAAAAACAGTTCAGATATCATCCAGCCCTTGTAAGGCCTTGCAGTTACTGATGGAGGCCAACCATACTTTAGGATGATATGTCTGGTGTTTGTTGTTCATTTGTTTCTTCCTTCCTCTCATGTATATCCCATCATTCTCCCAAAATGTGATTGAGGGTTAAGAGGAAATCTTGCTAAGAAGAAAAAATGACACATAGTGAAAAGAAGGTAAGGGAGGCCAAAGGCTCAAACCTCTAGAATTATTTAATTGTATGAGAAAGTTAGTATTTTATTCTATACATTCACGTACAGCAGTATTCATATACAGCACTCACGTTTTCAAGTACCCTCAGCTTCCTTTAGTCGTCAGTAAATTGTAAGAACTTCAGTGCATAGACCAAAAACCTAACTATTCCAGGATTCTGTTCCCACTGCAATCAACAAGTTGTATCCTGGAAAGTCTCTTTCTCTGGAGATTTTTAAGCAGTCTGGAAGGCCATCTTTCGGGAGTGCTTGGATGGCGTCTTCCTTTATGGAAAAATTGAGATAGACTGGATAGCCCTGTGGTCTCTTCCAACTCTCTATGTGTCTATGATCCACAAGCCAAACATAAAGGCAATAGCATCTTTCTGTTCATATTCGCCAGGAATTCATAACTCATGAGCATGCTTCCTCTGAAAGTAATATACAGACATATCTCAGTTAACACAGTAGGCCTTGAGGCAGTAGGCCTTCTAGGGGCAGCTGCTCTTCACTATGGCTGATGTTAACAAGTACACGGTGCTACAATAAGATTGATTGGAAGAGCATCCCATTTTTAATACTCTGAGCTTCATTGCATTGTTTACTGCTGGCATCTTGCTGCAGCCCAGCACCAAAAGGTTGTGTTTCTACCATCTCCCATCACTATCCTCCTGATAGCAATGCCACCTAGAAAAGGAAGAGGAAGAAAAGTACAGTAGAGTCTCACTTATCCAACACTCGCTTATCCAACGTTCTGGATTATCCAATGCATTTTTGGAGTCAATGCTTTCAATATATCGTGATATTTTGGTGCTAAATTCATAAATTACTTACTTACTTACTTACTTAGGCGATCCCTCGTCGTTTGAGGACGATAGTCTTCCAACCTTGGTATCTTGGGCGTGTGTTCTTAGGTGACTGAAGAGACCGATTCTTGACCCGCATATTCTCCCGCAGTGAGGACATCGGTTTCCAGGTGGAAGGCGGTCCCGGTCGGGGTTAGCTTGACGCTCCTTCCTCTTGGCACGTTTCTCCCTTAAGCCCTCCGTTCGTGCCTCTTTGAACTCCGCAGCACTGCTGGTCACAGCTGACCTCCAATTAGAGCGCTCAAGGGCCAGGGCTTCCCAGTTCTCAGTGTCTATGCCACAGTTTTTAAGGTTGGCTTTGAGCCCATCTTTAAATCTCTTTTCCTGCCCACCAACATTCCGTTTTCCATTCTTGAGTTCGGAGTAGAGGAGCTGCTTTGGGAAACGGTGATCGGGCATTCGGACAACGTGGCCAGTCCAGCGGAGTTGATGGCGTAGGAGCATCGCTTCAATGCTGGTGGTCTTTGCTTCCTCAAGCACGCTGACATTTGTCCGCCTGTCTTCCCAAGAGATTTGCAGGATTTTCCTGAGGCAACGCTGATGGAAACGCTCCAGGAGTTTGGTGTGACGTCTGTACACAGTCCACGTTTCGCAGGCGTAGAGCAGGGTTGGGAGGACAATAGCTTTATAAACAAGCACCTTGGTCTCTCTACGGATGTCCCGGTCATCAAACACTCTCTGCTTCATACGGAAAAATGCTGCACTCGCAGAGCTCAGGCGGTGTTGTATTTCAGTGTCGATGTTGACTTTTGTGGAGAGGTGGCTACCAAGGTAGTGGAAATGGTCAACATTTTCTAATGTTACACCGTTAAGCTGTATTCCTGGCTTTGCAGAGGGATTAGCTGGTGCCTGTTGGAGTTCTATAACAGATGTTGTGGTGACCTTGGTTTTGGCTCTCAGTCTGCTGAGGTTAAATAGCTTGCCATCTGTCCGATAGATGATTTCCACTCCGGTGGGAAGCTTCCCATCAACAAGGTGAAGTATCATAGCGATGAAGATGGAAAATAAGGTGGGGGCAATAACACAACCCTGCTTGACACCTGATTCCACCTTAAATGGGTCACTTTGGGAGCCGTTGCTGTCCAAGACTGTTGCCATCATGTCATCATGGAGGAGCCGCAGGATGTTCACAAATTTGTCAGGGCACCCGATTTTTTGGAGGATGGTCCAGAGAGCGCTGCGATTCACTGTGTCGAATGCCTTTGCAAGGTCAATGACTGCCATGTACAGAGGTTGGTTTTGTTCCCTGCATTTTTCTTGGAGCTGTCGTGCAGTGAAGATCATGTCCACTGTTCCTCTGGAGGGACGGAAGCCATTCTGGGATTCTGGGAGGGTGTCTTCATAAATTCATAAATACAGTAATTACTACATAGCATTACTGCGTATTGAACTACTTTTTCTGCCAAATTTGTTGTCTAACATTATGTTTTGGTGCTTCATTTGTAAAATCATAACTTAATTTGATGTTTAATAGGCTTATCCTTAATCCCTCCTTATTATCCAACATATTCGCTTATCCAACATTCTGCCGGCCCGTTTATGTTGGATAAGTGAGACTCTACTGTAAATGTAAACTTTAAAAGTGTAAAAAAAAAAGTTCTGTAGCAGAATTCAGTATTGTTTTTATAATGTTGATTTTACTGCGTTTTATTGTTGTGATATGCCTTGTTGTATTTGTTTGTTTTCGGGCCTTGTCTCGTGTTAGCCGCCCCGAGTCCCTGTTGGGAGATGGGGCGGGATAGAAAAATAAAGTTACTTACTTACTTACTGTGCACTGATAATGGAGAGAACCCATTTCAGCTCTATTTACCTCCTTTCCCTCCGGAAAACTCATTGAACTCGCTCATGTTGGGCGATCCTCTGCATTCAGGCTTCCTGCAATCCCCAGGAACGTGGGATGCCCTCAGTTCAGAAGCCCAAGTTCTTGTTTTCTAGCCGAGGCCGAGATGGAGGGACACCGAAAGGGAATGTTTTCTGTGTGGCGCCTCCACTTGTTGTCTGCTTCGAGCCGCTCTAGGATGTGAGCCCTATCACTTTAACTCCTTCAAAGCCAAAGCTGTGCTTGACGAGGAGAGTTTGGCCTGTCCAATAGGGATGCTGTTTTGACCAGGGAAGTTATGCATTTAAAGATCTTTATGAAGTATCTCAAGGGCCTATTTTAACACACACACACACACACATATAATGTGTATTTTGATATATGTATTTGGTAGAAATATATTTTAATATGTGATATATATATCTATATATATAAATGAGTGATGGCATCATGGTGACCAACAAAACAACAAAACTACAGGCCCCCCAACCTCGAAATTTGACAACACAACCCATCATCCATGCCTCTAGGTTGACACAACAAAAAGAAATGAAAAATAAAGTCCTAATTAGAGGGAGAGCAATAATTGTTTTTATCCAATTGCTTCCAGTTAGAGGACTAATCTCTGCCCACTTGGTCTCCTAGCAACCAACTCAGCCCAGGGGACAGGCAGACTTAGGCCTCGGCCTGTTTCACAGATTATCTAATTTGCACTGGATTATATGGCAGTGTAGACTCAAGGCCCTTCCACACAGCTATATAACCCATTTATAATCTTATATTATCTGCTTTGCACTGGATTATCTGGACTCCACACTGCCATATAATCCACTTCAGTGTGCATTTTATACAGCTGTGAAGAAGGGGCCTCATATAATCCAGTTCTAAGCAGATAATATAAGATTATAAATATAATATGTAATAATTACTGTGATATAGAATCATAGAATAGTAGAGTTGGAAGAGACCTCATGGGCCATCCAGTCCAACCCCATTCTGCCAAGAAGCAGGAAATCGCATTCAAAGCGATTAATAATAATACAGAACAATATAATCTCTAAAATCAGGACAGTAAATAAAGAGCAACACTCTGAAAGCATAAGCCACAGCAACGCGTGGCCAGGCACAGCTAGTATGTGTGTATATATATATATATATATGTGTGTGTGTGTGTGTGTGTGTATCTTTGTGTTGTCGAAGGCTTTCATGGCCTGAATCACTGGGTTACTGTGAGTTTTCCGGGCTGTCTGGCCATGTTCCAGAAGCATTCTGTCCTGACATTTCGCCCACATCTATGGCAGGCATCCTCAGAGGTTCTGAGGTATACTGGAAATTAGGCAAATGAGGTTTATATAGCTGTGGAAGGTCCAGTGTGGGAGAAAGAACTCTTGTCTGTTTGAGGCAGGTGTGAATGTTTCTTTTTCTTTTTTTAATTTTTTTATTATCGTTTTGATAGTGTCAGACTACACAGAGAAGCCATTGAAATCCACAAGCATGTGGACAACTTCAACAGAAAGGAAGAAACCATGAAAATGAACAAAATCTGGCTACCAGTACTACAAAACTCCAAAATCAAAACAATAGATGGGAACCAACACTCTGAGGGATAATGACTGAACAAAGGATGCCCCCAGGCAAGAGAGAAAAACATTTCCAATGCTAATTAGGGTGATTAACTGAAACATTAATGCTGGCTCCCAGTGACAAAGGACTCTTGCCACACCCTGGACTCTACACAGATATATATTCTTTTCCTTTCCTTACTTAGCTTATCCATACCTCACAACCTCTGAGGATGCCTGCCATAGATGTGGGCAAAAGGTCAGGAGAGAATACTTCTGGAACATGGCCACACAGCCCGAAAGACATACAACAACCCTGTGATCCCGGCCATGAAAGCCTTTGACAACACATTAAACAGAGTAGGGTTCAGGGAAATATCACCAAAACTGGGAAGTAAACTTCCAATCTTTACCTATAAACATAATTTCACTGTATTTAACATTTTTCTGATTCACAAATTTTTAATCTATATTTCTAACTTTCTTAAAATATTCTTCTATTTTGGTCCAATTTGTCCTTCTTACATAGTTTCTTCTCGTCTCCTTCAGAAGGAACGTAAGTTTGTCCATATTATGTATCTCTTCTATTTTATCCATCTAAGTGTCTTTCTTCGGAATATCCTCTAGCTTCCATGTTTTCGCAAGTGTCATCCTGGTGGCTGTAGCACAATATGTGCACAAGTTCACCCCTGTACATACTGTACTTATGCCCACGTTTTTAAAGTAACTGATATGTTTTTATGTTGTTTTATATTACGAGGCTTATCCAGAAAGTAAATTACATTTTGGAAGTAAAAATGAACAAACTATAGGAGAAAACATTTACCATATGCAGTTGAAAGCCACACCCAAATACCATTTCTCAACATAGGCGCCATTCAAATCTAGGCACATATCATAGCGATGAATGAGCTTGGAAACTCCTTCCCCGCAAAACTCTGCTGCTTGCGTCCTCAACCAATTCTCTCACACCAGAAGCAACTTGCAGTTCAAGTTGCTCCTGACATGAAAAAAATTGAAAAGAAAATAATCTGCTGAGTAGAAACTGCATCTGATGACAAAATGAATCTCACAAGACATACAACATGTGGAAAAAAATTAAGAGGAAGATGAGGATTGTTTCCACTGGAATTCTGCAGTTCATAAAACTTGCAGAAAGGTGCTATTGAGTAGCTTTTACCAATAAGTATAACAAATTAAATGAGAATTAGAACCTTATTTTCATTAGTCTGCTGATAACATAGTGTTTCCCCCTCTTGTCCATGAATAAAAAACAGACGCAGAAGAATATGAGTGGAAACTTGTATGTATATATCATATTTAATAACCTGGACCTACCTGTGCTGAAAACCCAGCACTGCCAATGTTGGCATTTTATAAAAACATAAGATCCAAGACATGAATAATCCTGTTGTTTTTCTAAAAATAATGTGATCAAATTCAAACCAGCACCACATTCCTTGCTACCTCAGTGTAGTCTAGGAGAGTGATTTAGGGGCATCCCATGTAACAATTAGTGTTTCCTCATAGTCTGACCAATTCCTCTTTGAGAAATCACTAGAGCAAGATATTAAGTTGAAACTTTTTGTTACAGCAGGAGCAATTTTATCATCTCTCTTCCATCTCCTGGGTCTCTTGCAAGATTTAATATCAGGGACCTTTCAAAATATCTATGTCTTTGAAACCATCTTTCTTTTGAAGAGCAAGGCTCTACCTCTGATGAAAGCCTTTCCTCCAAACAGGTTTGGATGTGCCGCTTCTCCCCTGATGCATAATTAGTTGCATTTTTTCCTGAAGAGTTTTTTCCCACATCAATCCAAGCATTCAAACAGTTGTACCATGCGAGTTTTCATACAAATTAACAGTACTGAAGAGACGCCAAAAGTTCTCACACAGGTCCTCTCCTGTTCAACAAGGTCGGATTGACAGCTGAAGCCTTTCCCACATCAGGAGCATATACACAAGTGGATTCCTTCACATGACATTAGGTTACGGGGCCAAACGAAACACTTCCCACTATATCTTCTCTCCTGTGTGGATTCTCTGATGGACTCTGAGAGCAGAGCCATGACTGAAAGTATCCCCACACTGTGAGCACTGGAAGATTTCCCTGGAGTCCGAACATTCAGGCGTCTTATCCGTGTGGGTCCGCACATGGAAAACCAGCTCTGAAATGACTTCAAAGGCTTTCCCGCAGACAAAACAGGCTAATGAATCCCCTCTTGAGTGAGTTCTCTCATGTTCGATAAGTTCAGACTTTTTGTTGAAGCTCTTCCCACAGTAGGAACACATCGCCATGTGCGTTCTTTCGTGGGCTCTCAAGTGCGGGCTGCAGCTGAAACACATCCCGCAATACGAACATTTGTACTGGTTCTCGCCCGTGTGAGTTCTCCGATGGACTTTGAGGCTTGTGTAGGTCCCAAAGTTTTCTGCGCACTTTGAACACTTATAAGGTTTCTCCCCTCTGTGGAGCCCCTGGTGCTGAAGGAAACTCGATATCTTCATGTATGCCTTCCCACATATTGGACACACGTGTATTTTCTTCCTTCTCTGTTTTTCCTGCTGAGTGTTGCAGCCAAATGTATTCCCGCAAGTTGAGCATTTGTGTGGCTTCTGGCCCATGTGGATTCTTTCACTTTCTCCGCAATTGGAACAGGTGTACAGTTTCTCCCCGACGTGGCTTCTTTCATGAGACAGAAGGTCAGAGCTGCTGCTGAAGCTTTGGCCACAATGCCAGCACTGATATGGCTTCTCCTTCTCCTCTTCATGGGGACTGTTGGGCATTGTGAGGTGCGAACTCAGACCAAAGTTTTCGTCACATTCCTCATATTTCACATTCTGAACCTCCTGGATGTTGGGTTCATTTTCGGTTTTGCAAACCAACTGACACTCTCTCTCCTCTTCATCCCCTCCATTCTGCCTCTCTGGCTTATACTGACTCTCATTAGGTTCTTGATCTGTTTTCAATAACATCACTGGGAGCTCCATTTGCTCAGGATGCTCCAAGATGGGTTTCTTCTCCTCCTCACTTTCTTCCATCCACCCTCCATCTGCTGAAAGAGAGACAAATATACAAAACATAAAACAGAGCTTTCCAAGATGGAAAAACTAGACAACACAACATGGTCTGAAAGGCCAGACCAAACCTTGGTAAATAAATACTTACTTACTTTTCATGTATTACTCTATTCTAGAAACATAGTGTCTAGATTGGGGGAAGCAGTAGTCCCACTCTATTTTGCTTTGATTAGACCTCACTTGGAATATTGCGTCCAATTTTGGGCATCACAACTCCAGAACGTTGAGCAAGAAACATAAAAAAACAATTCCTAAACCCCATTTTCACAAATTCCACAGATAATATTGAGGATATATCCAATTTTGACAATTTATAGACTATAATAGAATGTATATGTCTGTAAAATGTTTAAAAGCAGTGCTTACAAAATTTTACAAAAACTGTCCAGACCCTTCTAGAAAACTGGAGCTTCTATGTGGAGTTTCAAGGCAGGAAAAGTAGATGGAGGAAGCAAAAAATGGTTTACCCCAAGGCAGCATTCTTGCACCGACCTTGTTTAACATCTTTACAAACGATCAGCCACAGCCACCACTTGAAAAGAGCTCGTATATGCTGATGACTTTGGTCTAACAACACAAGCAAAAGACTTCGAAACAGTCGAAAGCCAACTTACTAATGTCTTGAAAGATTCCAGCTACTACAAAGAGAACCACCTGAAGTCTAACGCTGCCAAGACACTACGAAACCATGAAGCCAACAGGAAATTGAAAGTCACCTGGGAAGTCCAAGAGCTCGAACATTGTTCCCATCCTAAATATCTTGGTGTCACCTTAGATCAAAGACTAACATTTAGGAAACACCGTATGAACACCAGGCACAAAGTAGCTGAATGCAATAACATCTTTCAGAAACTTACTGGCAGTGTATGGGACGCAGACCCAGAATTAATAAGAACATCAGCCCCGGCCTTGTCTTACTCAACTGCCGAGTATGCCTGCCCTGTTTGGCACAAGTCTGCCCATGCGAAGCAGGTGAACACAGCACTGAATGAAACATGCAGCATAATCACAGGATGCCTCAAACCCACCCCTGTTGATAAATTCTATAAACTAGCTGGCATTGCCTCTCCTGATTTGTGATGGGAAGTTGCTGGTAACTGTGAGAGAAATAAGGTTGAACACTGTGAAAACCATCCACTGCATGGCTATGATCCTCCTCCCAGTAGATTTAAATCATAGAATCATAGAATAGTAGAATTGGAAGAGACCTCATGGGCCATCCAGTCCAACCCCCCGCTAAGAAGCAGGAAAGCTTCATGAGAACCACCAGCAACAGCAGGGGTGTCCCTCTGGGCAACTAAACCAGGAAATTCCAAATGGATGCCCCCCCACCCCCCCAAGGGTATTCCTCCAGGAGCAAACCAAGAATGGGCAACTTGGTGATCCCTGAACAGACTCAGAAGCGGAGTGGACAGATCAAAAGACAACCTGGCTAAATGGAACTACCTAGAAGAATCCTCCACCTTGTGTGACTGTGGAGCAGAACAAACAACTCTGCATCTGTATGCTTGCCCACAATGTCCTCATATAAAGAGGAGAAATTGGTGAAAGCCACAGACAATGCAGTGACTATTGCCTGTTTTTGATCAAAATTATTTAGCCACTTGTGTTCCCTCTACTTTTATCAGTTTTATACTTATTTATGCAATGCCCTTGACTCAAAATAAATGTCTGTAAAATTTGACAATAAACATAAGAGTCCTGATAAGTGAAGACAATACTTTTAGACCGAACTCAGGAAAACAAAACAATCAGAGATAAATCAACTTCACAAATGCTACAGAGGTCAAAGAAAGATGCCTCAGAGACACTCACCTTCTTAAGACACTTTAAGAAGGATTTTAAGAGCATGTCAAGGGCTGCTGTGGTTTTGTGAATTTAACCTTAATTGTTTTTACAACTACTGGTGTTTAATAATAATAATAATAATCATAATAATAATAATAGCAACAACAACAACAACATTTATTTCATACATTTATATTCCGTCCTTCTCACCCCCAGGGGTGAACTCAGGGCAGCCTCACAATTGGCAACCATTAGAGGCCAAGACACAACAATTCTATTAACAGTAAAAAATAAAACAAATAGTTAAAACATCAATTATAAAGACATCCATTTAAAATTACATCAATTCAAAGTCATAATAATAATAATAATAATAATAATAATAATAATAATAATAATAATAATTCTAAATCTTTATTTGTATCCCGCTTTTCTCCCACAAATGGACCCAAAGCGACTTACAACATATTAAAAGCCTTAATACCGTTTTAATATTCATATATTTTAAATTGTATTGTAATGCTTTTAGTGTTAGCTGCTTTGAGTCTTCTTATTATGGAGAAAAAAGCAGGATTTATTAAATAAACATAATAATAATTACCCAACACAGACGCACTCTCTTCACTCGCTTGCTTGGCTTCAGTGAGAATTTGTATCTTCACCACATCTGCCTGAACCTGTTTGTCCTGAGAGAAGTTTACCAAATCCTCATCAGTCATGGCTGTGCCCTAAGGGGTAGAAATTTAAAATAAAGTTAGGATGCAACAAAATGAGTATTGTCATTTTGCAAACAAATGAAAACTTGGCTTTGGGAGGAAGCATTTGGCCCAGTATAATTATCTGTGCAATACAGTTGGAATTGGCTTTGGATTGGTGAATATGATTATCTGATTATCTGGCTTTTAATCTATGCACAATAATTGTCTAATGTTTACATATGTCATTTTAAATTGTTGTTTAATTGGTTTTAATTGTTGTTGTTGTTCGGGCATGGAATAATGCCACTTATGTAAGCCGCCTTGAGTTCCCTTCGGGGTGAGAAGAGCGGGATATAAATGTCATAAATAAACAAATATTGAGTAGGTGTGCAAAAGTTATATGTGAATTGCATCTTCAATACAAAGTATTTTGGAGGACCAAGAGATTCTCAAGAAATTTTCTCTTGAGGTTCTCCAGCACAACTTCCAGGGGAAGCTGATGAAATAGGGACCCAGCTGTGGCGCAGCTGGTTAATAGCCAGCAGCAATAGATCATGAGTTTGAAGCCCGCGTCGGATTGAGCACCCGACCATTTAATAGCCTATCTTACTATCCACCTAAGGAGTTTGAAAACAGATGCAGCTGTGAGTAGATAAATTAGGGACCACTTAGGGTTGTTGTGTGTTTTCCGGGCTGTATGGCCATGTTCCAGAAGTATTCTCTCCTGACGTTTCGTCCATATCTATAGCAGGCATCCTCAGCCCAGAAAACACACAATCCTGTGATCCCGGCCATGAAAGGCTTTGACAACACATAGGGACCAGTGAAGCGAGGAGGTTAATTTAATTTACGACACCATAAAACTGCCGGCAAGTGAAGAACAAGGAGGAAATACAGTACACTTATCCAAGACTAGCTTATCCAAGTTTCTGGATTATCCAAGCCATTTTTGTAGTCAATGTTTTCAATATATTGTGATATTTTGGTGCTAAATTCGTAAATACAGTAATTACAACATAACATCACTGCGTATTGAACTGCTTTTTCTGTCAAATTTGCTGTAAAACGTGATGTTTTGGTGCATAATTTGTAAAATCATAACCTAATTTGATGTTTAGTAGGCTTTTCCTTAATCCCCTTATTATCCAAGATATTCGCTTATCCAAGCTTCTGCCAGCCCGTTTAGCTTAAATAAGTGACTCTACTGTACTATGATCACAAAGGACTCAACGTCATAATGGATAAAGTGACAGCTCCCCCTGTGGCCAGAATTGAGCATAACCTCCTGAAGCCAGAAGTTGGAAAATGTTTAATTACCTCTACTGTCTGTCTGCATGTGTGCTGTATGTCTAATGATGGCATTGAATGTATGCCATGTATATGTGTATTGTGATCGGCTCTGAGTCCCCTTTGGGGTGAGAAGGGCGGAATATAAATACAGTAGAGTCTCACTTATCCAAGACTCGCTTATCCAAGGTTCTGCATTATCCAATGCATTTTTTGTAGTCAATGTTTTCAATATATCATGGTATTTTGGTGCTAAATTCATAAATACAGTAATTACAACATAACATCACTGTGTATTGAACTACTTTTTCTGTCAAATTTGTTGTATAACATGATGTTTTGGTGCTTAATTTGTAAAATCATAACCTAATTTGATGTTTAATAGGCTTTTGCTTAATCCCTCATTATCCAAGATATTTGCTTATCCAAGGTTCTGCCAGCCCATTTAGCTTGGATAAGTGAGACTCTACTGTACTGCAAATTAATAAATAGTTAGGACTGGATAAGCTAGAGATTCCAAGAGAATTGTTTTCTATAGGAATCTCTAGATCTCTCCATATGACTCGGGAGGAAGTTGGCCATAAAATCACACTAGAAATTTCTTGATAGACTGAAGCAGCTGAGCAACTACCCTGTTTCCCCTAAAATAAGACATCCCCAGAAAATAAGACCTAGTAGAGGTTTTGCTGAATTGCTAAATATAAGGCCTCCCCCGAAAGTAAGACCTAGCGTAGTTTTTGTTTGGAAGCATGCCCAACGAACAGAACACCAGAGCATGTAAGATCGGTAAATGTACATACCATAGAGTGTTGTACATGGAAATAATGGTAGTAACAAGAAATTCTTGACTGGATTCACAGTTTGTCTGGTTATGCTGCTTTGTCATGACAACTACTGTACATTATATAATAAATGTTCGTTTTTTGTTCAACAATAAATGTGAATTCTTCATGGAAAAATAAGTCATCCCCTGAAAATAAGACCTAGAGCATCTTTGGGAGCAAAAATTAATATAAGACACTGTCTTATTTTCAGGGAAACACTGTATGTCTGTTGACTATGAATACCATTGTCAGCAGCACTTCAAAGACATTAATTGGGCAATGCACTCACCTGCCCTTCCCAGACTTTGGCCTCTGGCTGCCACATGAGAAAATCTTCCGCCAGGGTTACTGCTTGGGCGCATGTCTTTGGACCATTCTTCCGGAGCCAGGCTTGCATATCTGGCGGCAGGACAGCCAGGAACTGCTCCAGGGTCACCAACTCCAGCATCTCCTCCTTGGTGTGACTCTCAGGCTTCAGCCATTGGCGGCAAAGCTCTTGGAGCCGCTGGCAAAACTTCCGTGGCCCGTCAGCCTCTTGGTAGCGCAATGCCCTGAACTGCTCATGCTGTGTTTCTGATCGAACGGCTTCTCCAGCCAGAACTCCCTCTTCCCTCTTCCCACTGTGTGTCATACTGTCTTGCATTTCACCAGTGCCTTGTGGCTGGATTTGGGAAACCCACTTGTTGAAAACAGTTGCCCTTATTGTTGGATCGTGACATTGCTTTAGTTCAGGAAGCTGTGGAGTTCCTCCACTCAAAGGATGAGCCTGAAGGCCCATCAAAAAGCCCTGCAACTGGGCATCCCAGTTCCCAGATGGGCCTTCCTCTGGCTCCTGTTTCACCTTAGCTTTCAGAAGAACGGCGCCTTCTTTTACGTCTCCTGGTTCAGTAATGGTCGACTCCCCCTCCTCTTCCTCCATCTTTATTTCGGGATCCATGTCCTCCTTGATGAGAACCATCATAACATTTGCATCTTGAGTTTCTGCCATCCTGTGGCAAAGAAATCACCTTCTTTCTGCTTTTCAGCACCACCTCTCAAGTCCCGCTGCTTTATCTGTCAAGTTCCGTAAGCGTGACAGACTTTTCTAACAAGATGCTTCTTAAATAATGCTTCAATGTTGAGGACTTTCAACAAGCAAGAAGAGCCGAAACGTCTGAGCTCAAATGCCTCTCCCACTGTGAAGGGAGAAAAATACAGTTACAATATGTGAGACAAAGTCTAGGACTCCAGGCTAGAGCAAGATTATACAAAGCTTTAATGTTGAATATTTATTTATTTATTTATTTTAATTTCGTGTCAAAAGCAAAATATTTATTTATTTACAGCATTTATATTCCGCCCTTCTCACCCCGAAGGGGACTCAGGGCGGATCACATTACACATATAGGCAAACATTCAATGCCTTTTAACATAGAACAAAGACAAGACAAACATAGGCTCCGAGCGGGCCTCGAACTCATGACCTCCTGGTCAGAGTGATTCATTGCAGCTGGCTTGCTCTCCAGCCTGCACCACAGCCCGGGCCCAATTATTATCACTACTATGTGGAGTCCACAACATAAGAGTTTGGAGAAGAGCAAACCACAGAGCACCTATTACAATGCAGCCTAAGTCCTGCCACATGCACAAGGGAGGACCTTCTTATAGCAACACCAGAAGCACTCCAAGGGGCCAGTTACTGATCAAAGGACATTTAGTATCATGCCAAGTTTTTAACCTTGTTTGTGTTTTTAAATAAATTACAACTGTATCCTCGGTTTCCTTGTGACACAATAAATAAATCACTACTCTATATATATATATATATATATATATATATATATATATATATATATGTATATATATGTATATATATATATATATGTATATATATCCCATATATAATGTAATATTACTAATATATATGTAATATATATGTAATATTACTAATAATATTGCAGTATAGTGGTCTAGTACAATATAGTAACATACCATGCTAATATTGTAATATGCTAATAATGTATCATATGTACATATAATATTGATCATAATATTGTAATAAACTATAATTCTACTAATAATACAATACAATAATAATAATATGCATCGCTTCTCGGTCTTTTGGCTAAGATCAAGTGTGTAATAATAATAATATATATTACATGTAATATTACTAATAATATTGCAGCTTAGTGGTGTAGTACAATATAGTAATATATGATACTAATATTATGCCACGCTAATAATATAATATATTGTATGTACATATAACTTGTAAGCCTCTCTGAGTCCACTTTGGGGTGAGAAGAGCGGAATATAAATGTTGTAAATAAATAAATAAATGTTCCTTATTTAAAACGAGACTCAAAGTGGCTTATAACCTAAATAATAATAATAATAATAATCTTTATTTATACCCTGCCACCATCTCCCCGCGGGGTCTCGGGGCGGCTCACATGGGGCAAAGCCCGATCAGCATAGTTTACAAAAACAACAGCATAAATACATTACACAATATACAAAAGATAAAACACAATAAGGCAATAAAACAAGAGTTAACACAACAGTAATAATATCAATCAACCACCAAGTACTGGGTTTTATGAATTAGTCTCCTGTTTTAATATTGTATGTTTTTATGTCAATTTTATCGATTGTTTTATTGATAATTGATGTTTTATTGGTATAATTGTTTTATTGTTGTATCATTGATATTTGATTGTTTTATCGGGCTAGGCCCCATGTAAGCCGCCCCGAGTCCCTTCGGGGAGATGGGCGGGGTATAAAAATAAAGTTATTATTATTATTATTATTATTATTAAGTACAATTCAGTTGACTTCATAGATGGGGGAACTGCAGCAGCACTATAAAGACAGCATCATCAGATTAAAATACCCAAATAAAAGGGACCTAATAAAATTCAGGATAGAATTATAACCTAAAGGCTTAGGCTCCATCTACACTGCAATATAAATGGTCATTGTAGACTCATGTAATGCTACTGAATGCAGATTGACCTGTTGTCTACACTGATGATATAGTGCAGTTCCAAACTCCACTACATAACAGTGTGGATGAGGCCCTAATATCATTCTGTATTGCATCCATATTGGCCCATATCTACCAAAGCTCCTGCTAACCTAGAAGCCAGTGAGTCTTAAAGGGGCTGCTACATATATATACATACATACATACACACATATATATATATATATTATATTATATTATATTTTATATATATATATATATATATATATATATATATATATATATATATATATGTATGTATGTATATACACACTTCTGTAATTGGCTGGAGGACACTATATGAAAAGTTTCAGGCTGCAAATGAAAAGCCCCTTGCAAACCTTGCAGCATTTCTCACTCACCTCTTTGCAGGACTTCTATGGCGCTCATGGCCCCGCCCCTCCCAGATCACTCCTAGCCCCGCCCTCCCCCAGACCGGAAGGAACGTTCCATGACTACACACTGGGGCCACTCTAGGACTCAGAGCTCTGTCGCCTTAACTCGTTCATTGCCAGGCCATCCAACCTCTTTATCAAGGGATGCTGGAACAAAAAGGCATGCTCATCTCGATTTGCAACATGACACCAAATCGAGAGCATGAGCTCATACCCCAGAGGACAGGATCGGGATACGAAATGGCCTCAACAAAAGTTCAAAATTAACAAATGGGTTGTTGTGCATTTTCCGGCCTGTATGGCCATGTTTCAGAAGCATTCTCTCCTGACCTTTCGCCCACATCTATGGCAGGCATCCCCAGAGGTTGTGAAATATGTTGGAAAACTAAGCAAGGGAGGTTTATATATCTATGGAAGGTCCAGGGTGGAAGAAGGAACTCTTGTCTGTTGGAATGAAGCTTGCAAGGCCATTAATGCTCATCAAGGTGATTAATTACACATAATAATAAGAGTAATAATAATAATATTAATACAGTAGAGTCTCACTTATCCAACAATCGCTTATCCACACTTGACTAATGTGTTTTCCAGAGGGTTATGGGGGACCTTGCTGAAGGCCTTACTTAAATCCAGATATGCTACATCCATGGCGTTCCGTGCATCTACCCAGCTTGTAACTGTACATAGCAGCAGCAAAGGAGGGTGATAATCTCAAGTTTTTCATTACATTTTATTTATAAAAAATTACAAACAGTAACTCCCCAACATCCCATAACACTTTATAACAAACGGATATAACAGTCATCAAAATGAAACAAACCGCAACAGTGGCGGGCTGTGATAGTCATGGTTTCATACATAGACATGGAGTCTTGGTTCTGTACAAGTAATATTGAAGCTAGAAACAATTGGTTCTGCAAAGTTGAAAACTACAACCAGAGAACAAGAGATGAGAGACACTTCAAAGAGATTATCCAAAAGTATTAATAATATCCTTTTGAATAAGGATACTGTGAAAAGCACAAGGGATGCTAAACAGTAGAAAGAATTGGAAGATGAGATATAGCTAAGTATCACAGGCCATATACAAACGAAATCTGCAAAAACAATGCATGGTGCTTGTAATGCTTTGCACTTAGATAATAATTATAGAACAAGAGCAGTTTCTATATTAGGCATGGGCAAATTTCGGCCCTCCAGGTGTTTTGGACTTCAACTCTCACAATTCCTGGCCTCGGGCCCTTTCCTTTCCCCCCTCAGCCGCTTAAGCGGCTGAGGGGGGAAAGGAAAGGGCCCGAGGCCAGGAATTGTGGGAGTTGAAGTCCAAAACACCTGGAGGACTGAAGTTTGCCCATGCCTGTTCTATAGTGATAAAGATACAGAAGCAGGAATCATATAAAAATCCAAGTCCATCTGAATATGAATAGGATAGTCTATTATCTTTAATCATTAGCATTACAGTTGCCCCTTCACATTTGTGCATTTGACTGAAAATATTCTCTCTATGAATCTCTAGATCCTCCAGAGTGACTAAGTGGTCAACGTTTCCCAGTCACTCATGAAGACCTAGAGATTTAGATTTTCCAGTGCAATTCAGTTTCTTGTAGAAGTTGACCACAGCACTGTGCTGTAAGATATAGAAATTCCTAGAAAGGTGTTTTCTCACATTTTTAAAAAAGCAATTCAATGTGTTGTTGAATGTTTTCATGGCCAAAATTACTGGGTTGCTGTGAGTTTTTCAGGCTGTATGGCCATGTTCCAGCAGCATTCTCTCCTAACATTTCATCAGTCACAAATACAGCCAAAATGTCAGGAGAGAATGTTAATGGAACATGGCCATACAGCCTGAAAAACTCACAGCAACCCAAAAAGCAATTCCTTTATTTGCTGTTATACACATTCATAAGGGTCCTGTGAACCTCCAGCAAATATGGAGAGCGGTCTATATTTTGGGGGGAAAAACAAAAACAACTCCCGATGCTCATCAAATCATTGATGAAGACTTGTGGAAATGGGAGTAGTCACATCAGCTCCTGATGTCAGCTCTTGGATTATACTTCTCCCCTTTCCACCCTATATGAATGGATTTGGATAATTATTGGCTATTTTTAAATTTTAATTGAACCTGATTTCAAGATTTATCACTGTTGATGCTTCTCCTATTTTATAATAGTTATCTAGCTGTATATATCTAGCTGTACATATCTAGATGTATACATTCTTATAAATGTGACACATTGCCTATATGATGGTCACCTGATTGTACCGGGCCTTATAACTTAGGATGTCCAGATATGTTGTACTACCTTCAGTGGTTTTGTACCCTTGATATTTTTCACAGGGCTAACTATTGTCCTATTTACACGTTTTAAAAATTACAGCTACCCCTCCACATTTGCGGATTTAACTGCTGTGGATGAGATTATTCTCAGAATTGCTTGATATGTCCTCCAGCATGATTCCACAGACTATAGCACTGGAGAATCTAGAGCAGTGGTTCTCAACCTGTGGATCCCCAGATGTTTTGGCCTTCAAATCCCAGAAATCCTAACAGTTGATAAATTGGCTGGGATTTCTGGGAGTTGTAGGACAAAAAAACTGGGCACCGACAGATTAAGAACCACTTGTCTAGAGATTCTTAAAGAAAAGTCTCCTCTCTGGAGAAAAAAAACCCGTTTTTTTTTTTAAAAAAATCACATTTTTGTACTTTTGCAGGGATCCTGCACCCATAACCACCATAAAAGTGAAAGGCCTAGTGTATCTCCTCCTAGTGTATCACTGCTGCATCATTTTGGGTGTTTTGCTTCTTTAAGAGATCCTCTCTTGTTTTCTCTTTTTTGAGAGTGAATAATCAACCTTCATAAAAGTGGGGGGTCTATAATATCTATTTGAAGGGAAATAACATAAAAAGACTCTCTTTTCTACTCCACTCTCTTTTGACATCTAGCTCGTTTAAGACATCCTCTCTTGTTTGAGAATGGATAATACATCTTCACCTGGAAGCATTTCGCCATCCTCAGCTGAATGGCCAAAGAAGGCCTTTGAAACAATGGTGCCTTTGTTGTAGCAAAGTCCTTGAAATATTGGTTAGGCACTATTCATAAAGTAGTTTGCCAGAGTATCTCTCACTAGCATCCCATTCTGCTGATCTTCAAGCGATGTTGGGAATGAGAGGAGTCCCTCGGGGGCCTGGTCAAACACACTCTGGTCTTCCGAACACAGCGCATCCACCAAATCGTGCCCACGGTTTTCGCATATATTGTGGAGGACGACACACCCCACGACGACAGGGATGATATTGTCTTCCGACACCTCCAAGCGTGTGGCCAAGCATTTCCACCGGCCCTTCAGCCGCCCGAAGGCAAGTTCGGCGATCTTCTTGCAGTCCTCCAGTCGGGAGTTGAAACGCCTTTTGGACGGGTCGAGGTTGTCAGTGAAGGGAGTCATAAGCCATCGCTTCAAGGGATAGGAGGCGTCAGCCAAGATCAATGGGGGAATCTCGACATTGCCAATGGTCAAGGTGGGATTCCCGGGCACAAAAGACCCCTGGTCCATGCCGTCGCACAGCACCTGGTTTCGGAAGAAGGAGGCGTTTTCATCTTTGCCACACCAGCTAAGTTCGATATCGACGAAACGGCCCCTGTGGTCCACAAGGGCTTGCAACGACATCGGGAAGAAGCCCTTCTGGCTGACGCTGGTCCCCTTCCGCACGGTGCAGAGGATGGGGATCTGGGTCCGGTCCACAACCCCCACGCAGTTTGGGAAGCGCATATTCGCAAATCCTGCCATGACCTTCAGAAATATAAGGAGACAATGTTAGAAAGAGTCTGTGTGCTTAACTCCCACTACTATCTAGATCAGGCATGGGCAAACTTCAGTCCTCCAGGTGTTTTGGACTTCAACTACTGGCTGTTACGAATTGTGGGAGTTGAAGTCCAAAACACCAGGAGAGCCAAAGTTTGCTCATGCCTGATCTAGATCATGGTTTCTTAAACCTTTTCCACTAGCCATTCCTCTCCACTTGAGAAATATTTACATGACTCCAGGTATAAAAATCAAACATTTACTGAAAATAAATAGTCATTTGCCACAGTGGTCCATGCTCTTGTTACGTTGAGAATAGATTACAGCAACGCGCTCTACGTGGGGTTATCTTTGAAGACTGTTCGGAAGCTTCAAATATGTTTAATGGTTTTAATGATTTTAATTTATAGCTATATGTGTTTAGTTATTATGATTTTTTCTATGATATGTATGTTGGCACTGAATTTCTGCCATTAATATAGTAAATAAATAAATAAATTTGCATGGCTTGCTAAACAGGCTGATCCTTCTTTTTGTGGAGTACATTTTCAGCAGAGTCCACTGTAAACACTGCACATTGTTGCTAACAGACTTGTATAACTGTGGGACATTCATAAAACTTTTCCTGTTGCTAATTTTTTGTGACTACAACATTGAAATAAAGGGAACTCATTTTGGGTTGGGACGCACAATTTAAGAGGTAGTAGTCTAGATTAGCAATGAGAAGTATACATCAGTCCCATAGGCATTTATATGGACAGAGGATAGCCCCATGCTGCTTTCCTTTCATAAACTGGTGGAAACATTCAGGTGTTTATATCTGAGAAAAGCAAGACAAAAATAAAGTAAATTAAAAATCAATCAGTCAATAGTTCCTTCTCAGGCTCTTATTTTCAGTAATCCCAGAACTGAAGAGATCCCAAGGACCATCCAGTCCAACTCCCATCCTGCCATGCAGAAATACATAATGAAAGCACTCCCGGCAGATGGTTATCCAGCTGGCAAGGGTTTTGTTGTTCTTTGGTAAAGTTCCATGTTCAAAGATGGCACTATATAAATAAATGATTATAATGATAGCAAGAACAACAAGAACAAAGAATACAAAACCCCAGGCAGCTATGTCTTGGTGCAGAATTTGGGTTTTCCTCCGAGTTAGCTTAACCCATTAATGCAGTCTTGCCCTAGGTTAAGCTAGATCAGCCCCATCTGGCATTTAGTTGCCACAGGACTGTTTCATCTGCAAACTGATTATAGTACAGATGTGCCTTTAGTCTTGCAGATGTTTTGCAGGATTTCAACTCTCAGAATTAATAACTGTTGGCCAAGATGGCCGGAGCTTCTGGAAGTTGATGTCCAAGATAGTTGGAGGACTAAAGTTTGGGAACCACTGGCCTAGAGCATCCCCAGCAAGTATCTGTCCACCTTTTTTTCATAGACATCCAGAGAAGGAGATCCTATCACCTCTCTAGGCAATTGGTTCCATTGTCAAACATCGCTTACTACCAAGTTATTTGTAATATTCAATCAAATATTCAAACAATTAGATATGGTTTTATTCTCAGGATAAATGGCGCTGGGAAAAAGCATCCCCTTCCACAACCTATTGGGATGATTTCAGTCCAGAAGGAACAGAGAAACCCCACAAGGAGTGCATCTACACTGTAGAATGAATATAGTTTGAGACCTCTTTAACTGCTATGGCTCATTGCTGGGGGATATGAATTGGGATTTGTAATGGTATCAAATCCTGGCTGTTGTAGTTTGGTAAGGCACCAGCACTTTTTGTTCGAGGCCTTGTAAGACTACAATTCCCATGATTCCACAGCATTGAGCCATGGCAGTTAAAGTGGTATCAAACTGCATTAATTCTACAATGTGGATCAATGATTCCCAAACTCTAGTCCTCTAACTGTTTGGACTTCAACTCCTAGCAGTCTGGGCAAATGATTCTGAGAGCTAAAGTCCAAAACACTTGGAAGAGCAGAGTTTGGGAAACATTAGCATGGATGTCTTCAATGCTGGCCGGATGACTACATGCCAATCGAACAGTGCTTTGGCCCTGAAAGCTCTCCTAATACAACTAATCAGAAGTACCTCCTGAGGGTCTTTGAGAACCACCAACTTCTTGAAGAGGAGCTTCTCAATCGCCAGGCAGACTTCGATGAAGACCTCTCCGACAGTGGAGCGCCCGACTCCAAAGCGGTCAGCCACTGCCCGGTAGCATTCGGTGGTGGCCAGCTTCCAGAGGGCGATGCCTGTCCGCTTCTCCACGCTCAGCGGGGCCCTCATGGTGGTGGTCTGGCGGTGCAGCTCTGGCCGAAGTGCCTCACAGAGCTCCAGGAAGGTGTCCTTGGTCATGCGGAAGTTCTGCAGCCACTGGTCGGGGTCCCAGGTCTCCAGCACCACCCGCTCCCACCAGTCCTGGGTGATCTGGCGGGACCAGAAGCGGTGCGGCCCAGCATCCAGCTCCTCAGCAATCAGCCGGGTCTCGCTCTCAGGGCAGATATCTGGCAGGAGCTGGTGGAGGAGCGAGATGTGATGGGCCATCACCCGACGAATGGTCCTCCGGGCCCGGGCTGCGACACCCCCCCGGTGCAAGTGAAGCCGGACCAAGCTGTGGGTAGCCAGGATCACGAGGATGATCGCTTCCATGTTCTCCATGGTTAGCAGAGAATAAGAAGAGGAAGAAACCCTATAATAACACAATTTTTGAAGTTTAGAGGCGGGAAATCCACTCTGGCTGGATCTACACTGCCCTATATACCAGGATCTGATCCCAGATTAAACTGCAAACACTTTGGTTTTTTTTACAGGACATCCTGCAGCACATTTTGCTATAATTTCTCAATTAATATCTCATCAAGTTTCAACCAATTCAACATAATTTGTGCCATGAAAACGAAGTTCCTGGGTTATAACGACCACTTTCAAAGTAAGTATAGCACAATTAAATAGGAAATAACACTATCAGACCAGGAACAGAATTATTTTTTTCCAAATTTGTTATATAGTGTAATAGATATCTATATATATATAAAGGTAAAGGTTTCCCCTGACATTAATTCCAGTCATGACCAACTCTGGGGGTTGGTGCTTATCTCCATTTCTAAGCCGAAGAGCCGGCGTTGTCCATAGACACCTCCAAGGTCATGTGGCCGGCATGACTGCATGGAGCGCTGTTACCTTCCCGCTGGAGCAGTACCTATTGATCTACTCACATTTGCATGTTTTCGAACTGCTAGGTTGGCAGGAGCTGGGTCTAACAGTGGGCCCTCATTCCACTCCCGGGATTTGAACCTGGGACCTTTCGGTCTGCAAGTTCAGCAGCTCAGTGCTTTAACACACTTCGCCACTGGGGCTCCTTATATATAGATGGATAGATAGATAGATAGATAGATAGATAGATAGATAGAAATATAGATAGATAGATAGATAGATAGATAGATAGATAGATAGAGTTTAACTTATCCAAGATAAACGGGCCGGCAGAACATTGGATAAGTGAAAATCTTGGATAATAAGGAGGGATTAAGAAAAAAGCCTATTACACATAAAATAAAATTACATTATGATTTTACAAATTAAGCACCAAAACATCACATTTTACAAGAAATTGACAGAAAAAGCAGTTCAATACACAGTAATGTTATGTAGTAACGAATTTAGCCCCAAAACATTGCAACATTTACTACAAAAACAATGACTACTAAAAGGCAGACTGCCTTGGATAATACAGAAGCTTGGATAAGTGAAGCTTGGATATGTGAGACTCTACTGTACTTGCATTCTCTTTGATCCCTTAATGGCTTCAAATAGGTGGTAATATTGCAAGAAAGCATTTAAAGAGGGCAAAATGAACAAGCTGGAAGAAAAAAATGAAGGAAGAATGGGAAATTATAGGAAATGAATTAAGTCACAGCTTAGGTTCCCCCAAAGTTTCAACCAAATAGGAAGTAAGATCTATATATTGCAGGCTTGGGCCAATTTGGGCCTTCCAAGTGTTTTGGACTGCAACTCCCACCATTCCTCACAGCCTCAGGCCCTTTCCTTTTCCCCCTCAGCCGCTTAAGCGGCTGAGGGGGAAAAGGAAGGGGCCTGAGGCTGTGAGGAATGGTGGGAGTTGCAGTCCAAAACACCTAGAAGGCCCAAGCTGGCCCAGGCCTGGTCTATACCTCACTTGGCTTCTCTTCTATCTGGCTTCAATCTCTGCTCCTTTGCCACCCCTCAAAAAGGTTTGAAAGCTAAAGGTTTAAAACGATAGAGCAGCGTATCCTAGACTAGTATTTTCTCAACCCTCTTCTTCCACTTTGGACTTCACTTCCCAGAATCCTTGATCATAGGCCAAACCAGCTGAGGCATCTGGGAGTTGAAGTCACTTAGATCGCTGAACGTGGGGGCGTGAGCGTACGCGCTGACGTCATCCACCCTCCAACATGTTTTGGACTCCACTTCCCAGAGTTCTCTCCCATTGGCGAGCCCAAGCAGAGGCTTCTGGGAGTTGGAGTCCCAAAACCGCTGAACGGGGAACGCTTGGTCCAATGGGGAAACCGCTCTCAAGGCGTCAGGAGAGCAGGAGGCCTGGATGGGCAGGGCGCCATTTCTTGTCCATTGTGGGGGCCAAAATGGCGCCTGCTCAATCTTAAAGGTGAAGAGTCGTTTAAATAGCTTAGAATAAGGCAGAAAAGGAAACTCTGTAGGGGTGTTAGCTCTTCCTTATTGCTATCCAAAGCTATTTGGCTGGAGTTGAACTTAAAAAATGGATGTGAACACCTGTGGAATGTCCAGGGTGAGAGAAATAACTCTTGTCTGAGGCAAGTTATGCTAATGCTAATTTTATATACATATACATATATATAATATACAATAATTTATAAATATATATTGTATATACATATAATATTGATAATAATATTATAATTTAATACATTATACTAATAATAATACAATATAATAATATTAATTATATATTGTATAATAAATGTAATATTACTAATAATATTACTATATAATGATATAGTACAATATAGTAATTTAATGCTTATATTGTGCTATGCTAATAATATATTGTATGTACATTTGATTTGTAAGCCGCTCTGAAGTCCCCTTCGGGGTGAGAAGAGCGGGATATAAATGTAATAAAATAAATAAATAAGTGTATATGATGCAATTGGCAACCTTAATTAGCATTGAATGGCCCTGCAGCTTCAAAGACTGTCTGCTTCCTGCTTTGGGAGGAATCCTTTGTTGGGTGGTATTAGCTAGCCCAGGCTTTGAAGCTGCAAAGCTATCCAGTGCTAATCAAGGTGGCCAATTGCAACTTCCACACTTGCCAGATATGAACCCCACTTGCCTTAGTTTCCAACAGACCTCACAACCTCTGAGAATGCTTGCCATAGATGTGGGCAAAACATCAGGAGAGAATGCTTCTAGAACATGGCCACACAGCCCGGAAAACTCACAGCAAACCAGTGATTCTGGCCATAAAAGCCTTCAACAACATATCAGCAATATGTTTTATATACAGTAGAGTCTCACTAATCCAAGCTAAACGGGCCGGCAGAAGATTGGATAAGCGAATATCTTGGATAATAAGGAGGGATTAAGGAAAAGCCTGTTAAACATCAAATTAGGTTATGATTTTACAAATTAAGCACCAAAACATCATGTTTTACGACAAATTTGACAGAAAAAGCAGTTCAATATGCAGTAATGTTATGTTGTAATTACTGTATTTACGAATTTAGCACCAAAATATCACGATATATTGAAAACATTGACTACAAAAATAGCTTGGATAATCCAGAACGTTGGATAAGTGAGACTCTATTGTATTACAATATAGTAATTTAACGCTTATATTGTGCTATGCTAATAATATATTGTATGTACATTTGATTTGTAAGCCGCTCTGAGTCCCCTTCGGGGTGAGAAGAGCGGGATATAAATGTAATAAATAAATAAATAAATAAGTGTATATGATGCAATTGGCAACCTTGATTAGCATTGAATGGCCGTGCAGCTTCAAAGACTGGCTGCTTCCTGCTTTGGGGGGAATCCTTTGTTGGGTGGTATTAGCTATCTCAGGCTTTGAAGCTACAAAGATATTTAATGCTAATCAAGGTGGCCAATTACAACTTCCACACTTGCCTCAAACAGACAGGAGTTCTTTTTCCCACCCTGGACATTATTCCATAGATATATAAACCCCACTTGCCTAGTTTCCAATAGGCTTCACAACCTCTGAGGATGCCTGCCACAAATGTGGGCAAAACATGAGGAGAGAATGCTTCTGGAACATGGCCACACAGCCCGGAAAACTCACAGCAAACCAGTGATTCCGGCCATGAAAGCCTTCGACAACATATCAGCAATATCTTCTATCTATCTATATATATAAAAGAGTGATGGAATCCTGGTGACCGCCAAAACAACAAAACTAAATACCCCACAACTTCAAAAATTGACAACACAACCCATCATCTACGCCTCTAGGTTGATACAACAAAAAGAAAAGAAAAAGTCCTAATTAGAGGGAGAGGAATAATTGTTTTTATCCACTTGCTGCCAGTTAGAAGGCTAAGCTCCGCCCACTTGGTCTCCTAGCAACCCACTCACCCAGGGGACAGGCAGAGTTAGGCCTCACTTAAGCCTCTTCCACACTGCCTATAAAATACAGATTATCAGATTTTAACTGGATTAGGTGGCAGTGTAGACTCAAGGCCCTTCCACACAGCTATATAACCCATTTATAATCTTATATTATCTGCTTTAACTGGATTATCTGGACTCCACACCTTTACCTTAACTACCACCAATTCCTCAATACTTTATTTCTCATACCACCATACTTCACGACAGCAATGCGTGGCCGGGCACAGCTAGTGTTTTATATATTTGCAGCCTTGTAGCTATTCTTGGCTCTTGAAGAAGCAACAGTATAGCCACTTTAACAAATATTATGTTGGCAAAACAAAACAAATCAAAAAACCTCAACCAACCACAAATTAGAGAGCTGGGCCAAACCTAACAAAATGAATTTCAACAGGAAGATATGTACAGTAGTACATTAAGGGAGAAAAAATGAAATGCACAAATACAGGATGACTGACAGTCCATGTGAAAGGAGCCTAGGAGTCTTAGTGGACAATAAGTTGAATGTGAGTCAACAGTGTAAGGCAGAAACTTAAAAAGCCAGTGATTCTAGGCTGCAACAATAGGAATCTAGTGTCGAGATCGAAGGAAGTCATAGTCCCAGTCTGTGATGTTTTGGTCAGACCTCACTTGGAATAATCCTTGTTTTGAGAGAAAGGCAACCAAAATGATCAAAGGTTGGAAAGCCTTTGAGTGGAGTGCCACAGGGTTCCGTCCTGGGCCCGGTTCTGTTCAACATTTTTATTAATGACTTAGATGAAGGATTAGAAGGCAGGATCATCAAGTTTGCAGATGGGACCAAACTGGGAAGGATAGCCAATAATCCAGAAGACAGGAGCAGAATTCAAAGCGATCTTAACAGATTAGCGAGATGGGCCAAAACTAACAAAATAAAGTTCAACAGGGACAAATGCAAGATACTCCATTTAGGCGGAAAAAAATGAAATAATAATAATAAAAATACTTTATTTATATACTGCCCTATTTCCGCAAGAGGAGATAGGTTTAGAACATAAAGTAAAACATTCAATTGTCAAAAAGGAGACCATACAACAAAATCAAATATCAAAACATACAATCCTGCTAAACGGGACTACCCAAATTTTTCAGGGTTTTTTTTTAAAGGCTAGTTTACTCATGAATTATAACTGATTAACCAAATCCCCATGAGTGTCCACTGAAGTTTATCAATGGAGCCCAATTTCTACATTATTTTGCATTATGGAACTACTTTTCATGATTCGCTAAAAAAAAAAATTCACCCCCCCCCCCCCATATTTTTCTTGCTATGGTCCTGTGCTAAAACAACCACAAACAATTTAAAATCCAGTTTCAAATTAGTCCAATAGACAGGTTCAAAGTGCCAATGGCCAGAATTTCAGAATAGACATGGTCAACTATGAAAGTGGAAGTCTCTGCATCAGAGTGTGGTGGAGGCTCCTTCTTTGGAGGCTTTTAAACAGGCTGGATGGCCATCTGTTAGGGGTGCTTTGAATGCAATTTTCCTCCTTAACAGAATGGGGTTGGACTGGATGGCCCACAAGGTCTCTTCCAACTCTAGGATTCTATTATTCCAAGCCAAGCCCTCTGAGGAGTGGATTAGGGAGCTGGGTATGTTTATCTTGGAGAAAATGTTGAGGGGGAACATGATAGTGATGCTTAAATATTTGAAAAGAATGTCCTATTGAGGAGAGTCGAGCTTCTTTTCTGCTGCCCTGAAGATTAGGATACAATGGAGCAATGGAGTCAAATTGCAGGGGGGAAAAGATTCCACCTAAACATTAGAAATAACTCCCTGATGGTAAGAGCTGTTCCACTGTGGAAAACCCTGCTGCCTTGGGGTGTGGTGGGGTCTCCTCCTCTGGAGGTCTTGAAGCAGAGACTGGATGGCCATCTGTTTGGGGTCGTTGTGATTGTGTATTCCTGCTTGGCAGAATGGGGTTAGATTGGGTGACCCTTGGGGTCTGTTCCAACTCTAGGATTCTTTGATTTTGTGACAACCATGTGCATTTATGCTGGGATGTGCTTGTCACCTCTGAATAACTGTTTCTTCAACAAGGAGGTGACATTAATAACATTGTTAAAGCAGTAATCTCTTTTGTAACTTTTTCATCCGATGAAATAGGTGAACATTTCAACTGAACATTAGGAAGAACTTATTGACTGTAAGAGTTGTTGAACAGTGGAACTCTCTGCCTTGGAGTGTGAAGGAGGCTCCTTCTTTGGAGGCTTTAAAGCAGAGGCTGGATTTTTTTTTGTGTGTCAAGAGCAACCGGAGTTGCTTCTGAAGTGAAAGAATTGGCTGTCTGCAAGGACATTGCCCAGGGGACGTCCGGATTTTTTTTTTGATGTTTTACCATCCTTGTGAGAAACTTCTCTCATGTCCCCGCATGGAGCTGGAGCTGATAGAGGGAGCTCATCCGCGCTCTCCCCGGGTGGGATTCGAACCTGGCAGCTTTCAGGTGAGCAACCCAACCTTCAAGTCACGAGGCTTTTATCCCCTAGGCCACTGGAGGCTCTAGAGGCTGGATGGCCATCTGTCATGGGTGCTTCGATTGTGCTTTTCCTGCCTGGCAGAATGGGATAGGATTGGATGTCCCATATGGTCTCTTCTAACTCTATGATTCTATGAACATCCACAAAACATTATGTGCCACCATCCACATTTTGGATATTGCTACGTTTCTTTATAGAATCATATTGGAAGGTTGCTTTGCACATGTATATCCTTTCTCCCCAGTGTGCATTTTTTCATGCTTGACGAGGTTTCCTTTCTGACTAAAGCTTCTCCCACATTCCCTGCATGTAAAGGGTCTCTCGCCGGTGTGGATTCTCTCGTGTATCATCAGGTTTCCCTTCTGATTGAAGCTCTTCCCACACTCAGAGCACTGAAACGGCCTCTCTCCCTTGTGGATCCGTTCGTGGACGGCGAGGTTGGAGGTATCTGTGAAACTTTTGGGGCACCACACACATTTAAATGGCTTCCTCCCCGAATGAATCTTCTCGTGCCTCATCAGGATTCCTCTGCGGCTGAAACGGCGTCCACAATCGGAGCACTTGTACGGCTTCTCTCCTTTGTGGATTCTCTCGTGTGCGGTAAGGTTGGAGCTGTTCGCAAAGCTCTTCTCGCACACGGAGCATTTGTAAGGTTTCTCTCCAGTGTGCACCCTCTCATGCTTCTTCAGAGCTCCCTTATCACGGAAAACCTTCCCACACTCCGAGCATTTATACACTTTCCTTCCTCGTCGGGATCGTTCGCCGGCTCCAAAGTCTGCACTGCCACTAGAGTTTTTTCCAGGGAAATGGATTTCTTCATGTGTTCTGGTTTCTGCTCGATCAAATGTTTTTCCAACTTTGGGAAGACTTTTATCCATCTCCTTATCTAGATGGACTACATGGTCACCTGCTAGTCCCTGCTGACTCCTGTAACTAATTCTTTCTCCATAGTATTGTGTGATCTTGCTTCTTCCATGCACCGGATCTCTTAATTCCAATTGTTCTGGGCTATGTTTCTGAAAAGTACCTTCCTTATTGCCAAGGACCTTTTCCCTTCCTGCACAAAAATAAAACAATCCAAAACAAAGAAATATTAGAAGAATTCCCATTGCTAGGATCAACGGGGCAGTGAAACCATTCCAGGTTTTGGATAGCTTTAAATGAGCAACCGAAGGGGGCATCTCCACTGTAAAATTAATGCAGCTTCTGTGAAGTTTGCAGGCATACCAACTTTATGAAGAGGCACTTTATTTTCAATGGACCCTTGTCAATTTTCAGAAGTGATGGCAATACTAAATATTTATTTGTCATAACTGGAAAGTTTCTGTATGGTTACACATCAATTGTACCTAGGATCATAAATCACACTTATCTCCCAAAATACCATAATAGAAAGGGCTTCAATTCTGTCCTCCATGCTGTTTAACATTTACATGAAACCACTGGGAGAGATCATCCAGAGTTTTGGAGTTTGGTATCAAATTTATGCGAATGACACCCAACCCTATTACTCCTTTCCACCAAAAGCCAAGGATGCTGTCCTGGTCCTGAATTGGTGCCTGTCATCAGTAATGGACTGGATGAGGGCTAACAATTTGAAATTAAATCCAGACAAGACAGAGGTATTCCTGATCACTCGTAAGGCGGACCAGGGTGTGGGATTACAGCCTGTGTTGGATGGGGTCACACTTCCCCTGAAGACACAGATGCATAGTCTGGGGGTGCTCCTGGACTCGGCTCTGACACTTTAACCACAGGTGTCGGCACCTTTGTACAATTAAAGTTTGTGCGCCAGCTGCGCCCATACCTTGGGATGCCAGATCTGGCCATGGTTGTCCACGCTTTAGTCACAACCCGCTTGGACTACTGCAATGCTCTCTATGTGGGGCTGCCTTTGAAGATAGTTCAGAAGCTGCAACCTGTTCAAAGATTGGCAGCCAGGTTACTAACTAGAGTGTATTGTGAGAGAACTACTTCATAGTGCGGCAGCTCCATTGGCTGCCAGTCTGCTTCCGGGCTAAATACAAAGTGCAGGTCATCTATCTATATATATTAAAGGGTAATGAAATTTCAGCCTAGGATAAAACAACAAAACTACACATCCCATAAACACTAAACTTGGCAGCACAACCCCTCATCCATGCCTCTAGGTTCATACAACAAAAGAAAAGGAAAATAAAGTCCTAATTAGAGGGAGAGGAATAATTGTTTTTATCCAATTGCTGCCAGTTAGAAGGCTAAGCCCTGGTCCACTTGGTCTCCTAGCAACCCACTCAGCCCAGGAGACAGGCAGAGTTAGGCCTCATTTAGGCCTCTTCCACACTGCCTATAAGATACAGATTATCTGATTTGAACTGGATTATATGGCAGTGTAGACTCAAGGCCCTTCCACACAGCTATACAACCCATTTATAATGGACTTAATGTCAGGGGAAAACCTTTACCCTTTACTTTAACTACCACCAATTCCTCAATACTTTATTTGTCATACCACCATACTTCGCCACAGCAATGCGTGGCCGGGCACAGCTAGTATATATATAAAAATGTAATGATCGTTTTACTATGGAGTAAACAACAACACCACTGAACCAAATCACACCAAATTTGGCAACAAAAGACATAGTCATTCAAAATATGCATTTCAATTAAAAAAAACCTAGAAAAATAGTACAAATTACTGGGTGGATGCTGTTTTCAATCTTGCACCTCAGTCTCCGTGTCTCCTCAATGACTGTTCAGAAACAATCAGCCCTTACCCGATGAGCTTCCATTTTCATCTTCCTCCACCCTCCAGAGTTTCTTTTTCCAGGAATTGGGTGGCAGGCTCTGGCCATCCTCTGAGGAATCTACAGCTCCTGCTGCTGCCTCCTTCATCAGCTGCTGTAATGCTGGAACCTGCAGTAAGAAAACTGTTCAGGACCCAAACTGCTTCTGGACATGTTCCCACTCAAACCACCTCTTAAACGCAGAACCCACTCACTATATCTAATCCCCCAATGAAACTGAGGGTGTGCCTAAACTAAAAAACAATGGAATCATTGATGGATTATTCCCAGGCTGGAAAAAATATTTTAATGTCCTGTAGCCCAGCAATGTCTGAAGAATAATTATATTGTGAAATAGAGCACAAGTGGGATGAATGCATCTCTATGGTGGTATAATAGCATGGATGTGATTTTGAGTGTGTCAGGAGCGACTTGAGAAACTGCAAGTCGCTTCTGGTGCTAGAGAATTGGCCACCTGCAAGGATATTGCCCAGGGGAATTCCCAGATGTTTTGATGTTTTACCATCCTTGTAGCAGGCGTCTCTCATGTCCCCGCATGGGAAGCTGGAGCTGACAGAGGGAGCTAATCCACACTCTCCCCAGATTTGAACCAGTAATCTTCAAGTCAGCAGGAGAACTTTCAGGTCAGCAGTTCTGCCGGCACAAGGGTTTAATCCATTCCATCTCCCAGGGTGATACATAATATTGACACATGCCAACACACATTTTGGTACCTGGTGGTGGTGCAGTGTGTTAAAGCGCTGAGTTGCTGAACTTGCAGACCAAAAGGTCCCAGGTTCAAATCCAGGGAGCGGAATGAGCACCCACTGTTAGTCCCAGCTCTTGCCAACCTAGCAGTTCGAAAACATGCCAATGTGAGCAGATAAATAGGTACCGCTCCAGCGGGAAGGTAACGGCGCTCCACACAGTCATGCCGGTCAAATGACCTTGGAGGTGTCTACGGACAACGCCGGCTCTTCGGCTTAGAAATGGAGATGCGCACCAACCCCCAGAGTCGGTCACGACTGGACTTAACGACAGGGGAAAACCTAACCTCAAATGATAGATCTGTTTCTCAGTATATTTGACCTGCTGATTCCAAAAATGGCACCAGTTTCCCCATTTCAGCTCCAGCTTTTGAGATACAGAACAGATGGCATACAGCAGTTGCTATCTGTTTGCTCATAGAAAATCCTCATAACTAGATCTGTTACAGTCTATCCAATGCAATTTTCTAAATTGCAGCATCCCAAATAACCCCAGCAACAGACCAAAAAACCAAAACACCAATAAAAAAGGGGTATTGTTTTGTTTTGGTGTCGGGCTGTGGCGCAGCTGGCTAGTAACTAGCTGCAATAAATCACTACTGACCATGACTACTGGTCATGAGTTCGAAGCCCGGGTCGGGTTACGCCCACGACCATTAAATAGCCCGGCTTGCTGTTGACCTATGCAGCCCCGAAAGACAGTTGCATCTGTCAAGTAGGGAAATTTAGGTACGCTTTATGCGGGAGGCTAATTTAACTAATTTACAACATCATAAAAACTGCCAGCAAAACACGAGGAAAGGAATGAGGAAGTACAGCCACTAGTGGACAGTGAAGCAACAGCTCCCCCTGTGGCCGGAATCGTGAAACTGGAAAAAAAATGTTAAATGCCTCTGTGTCTGTCCATATATGTTGTTTGTCTGTTGGCATTGAATGTTTGCCATATATGTGTTCATTGTAATCCGCCCTGAGTCCCCTTCGGGGTGAGAAGGGCGGAATATAAATACTGTAAATAATAAATAATAACACCCTTCGTCCTGACCTTAAATGTTGGGGAATCACAGTATTTCTGAATCAGACTTTGGGTTCTTGGGAAAGGAGTTTAGTGCCTTGGAAATAACAACCAATTAAGACATTACCTGCTCTTCCTGAACCATGTCTCCCTTTTGTTTTAGCAGGAAACCTTCTGCCAGGAGCACGGCTTGGACAGAGGTCTCCGGCCCCCGGGCTCTGACACAACTCTGCATTTCTTGAGGCAAGACGGTTAGAAACTGTTCCAGGATGAGCAGCTCCAGGATCTCCTCTTTCGAATACCTCTCAGTCCTCAACCACTGTTGGCAAAGCTCCCGTAACTGGCTGTAGACGCCCCTTGGCCCTTCTTTCTCTTGGTAGCAGAATTTCCGGAAGTGCTGCCGCTGTCTTTCCCTTGCAAGGGCTTGTCCATGCAAGATGGCTCCCTTGACCTTCTGGAAGTCTCTCCTATCTTGGGGACTAAGCCCATGAAAGGCCTCCTCGGCTTCTCCGCGGAGGGCCGGCTGCAGAAAGGTAGTCCACTTATCCTGAGGCCATCGGCATGCCAGTGCGACTTGTTCAAAGGCGGCCAGGAAGGACTTGGTGTTGTCCCATGGGCTGGACTCCTCTCTAAACTGAGCATGGCTTCGTCCTGTTTGAGATGTTTGCAGTGTCTTTAGAAATTCCTGCCATTGGGCTTCCCAGCGTTCCTGCAGTCCTTCCTCCGGTTCATATTTGACACGTTGTGGAGATGCTGCAGTTTGCGAATCTCCAGTACTCCCAGCATGTACCAGCTGAGTGGGTTTGGTGTCTTCCGTCTTGGCCCACAATACAATGCTGGGAGCATTTTTCTCCATGCTTTTCAGCTCCAGAATATGTGCTTCCTCCTTCTGTGCAGAGATATTCCCCTCCTCACTCAAGGTGTCCATCCCTTGGAGCTTTTCCATAGACACCTTCCTTTCCTCACTCAAGGTTTCCATTGTTCAGTCCAAAGAGAAGGCACAATATTCAGAATCTCTCTTTTTTTGGGGGAAAAAATCAGGCTTGCTTCAGGTGGAGTTGTTCCTAATGGTCAAACCACGTACCTTTTTCTCTAGTCTGTAAGGAAACATGAGAAGAAAGTGGGTTTCGCAAACAAGAAACGGTGGGTCACAGCAAGATAATAAATATATAATAATAATAAATATACAGTAGAGTCTCAATTATCCAACGTAAACGAGCCGGCAGAATGTTGGATAAGTGAATATGTTGGATAATAAGGAAGCATTAAGGAAAAGCCTATTAAAATCAAATTAGGTTATGATTTTACAAATTAACCACCAAAACATCATGTTATACAACAAATTTGACAGAAAAAGTAATTTAATACGCAGTACTGCTATGTAGTAATTACTGTATTTACGAATTTAGCACCAAAATATCACAATATATTGAAAACATTGACTACAAAAATGTGTTGGATAATTCAGAACGTTGGATAAGCGAGTGTTGGATAAGTGAGACTCTATTGTAATAATAATAACTTTATTTTTATATCCAGCCTCCATCTCCCCGAAGGGACTCAGGGCAGCTTACATGGGGACAAGCCTGCTTCTCTAAGTATATTAAGGTTTAGTAAAGGTAAAGGTTTCCCCCTGACGTTAAGTCCAGTCATGTTTGACTCTGGGGGTGGGTGCTCATCTCCATTTCTAAGCCGAAGAGCCGGCGTTTTCCATAGACACCTCCAAGGTCATGTGGTCGGCATGACTGCATGGAGCACCATTACCTTCCCTCCGGAGCGGTACCTATTGATCTACTCACATTGGCATGTTTTCAAACTGCTAGGTTGGCAGAAGCTGGAGCTAACACATCCCTTATCTGGAATTTCAAAATCTGAACTATTCCAAAACTGTCCGCATGAATGGCTCTAATGGTGACACCTTTGCTTTCTAATGATTCAATGTACAAAAACCTTGTTTCATGCACAAAACTATGACAATATTGCATTAACCTGCCTTCAAGCTATGTGTATAAGGCATATATTTTGTGCCAAAACTTGGGTCTCAAATCAAAGATATTTCATCATATAGGTA
Source organism: Anolis carolinensis (assembly GCF_035594765.1). Taxonomy (NCBI): domain Eukaryota; kingdom Metazoa; phylum Chordata; class Lepidosauria; order Squamata; family Anolidae; genus Anolis; species Anolis carolinensis. The sequence continues at coordinate 22,288,149 of NC_085842.1, forward strand.
AAGATAAAGGCATCCGCCTGACATCAAGTCTAGTCGTGTCCGACTCTGGGGGTTGGGGCTCATATCCATTTCTAAGCCAAAGAACTGGCATTGTCCGTTGATACCTCCAAGGTCATGTGGCTGGTATGACTGCATGGAGCGCCGTTACCTAATCGCCGGAGTGGTACCTATTAATCTACTCACATTTGCATGTGCTAGATTGGCAGAAGCTGGGGCTAACAGTGGGAGCTCACTCCACTCCGCAGATTCAAACAGAAGACCTTTCAGACAGCAAGTTCAGCAGCTGAGCGGTTTAATCTGCTGTGCCACTAGGGTCTCCAACATGTAGGTATCTAATACAAATGTTCTAAAATCTGGGAGGGGGATACAAAACATTTATTTACTGTCCACTGAAATCCACAAGCATGTGGACAATTTCAACAGAAAGGAGGAAATCATGACATGAACAAAATCTGGCTACCAAAATTTTAAAAACTAAAATCTAAAATCAGGAGAGTAAATAAAGAACAACTCAGAAAAGGGGAGAATTCCAGACAGGAAACACTCAGGGCCAGTTAACACCTCCCAACAAAAGATTCCCCCAGGCAGGAAACAGCCAGGCTTTGAAGCTGCAAGGCCATTCAATGCTAATCAAGGTGGCCAATTGCAACATTCACACTGCCTCCAACAGACAAGAGTTCTTCCTCCCACCTGGAACATTCCACAGATATATAAACCCCACTTGCCTAGTTTCCAACAGACCTCACAACCTCTGAGGATGCCTGCCATAGATGTGGGCGAAACGTCAGAAGAGAATGCTTCTAGTACATGGCCATACAGTCCGGGAAACTCACAGCGACCCAAGGCTAAAGACTTTGTGAAACTACATCTCCCATGATTCCATAGCATTGAACCATGGCATTGAAAGAGGAGTCAAGCTGCATTCCTTCTACAGTGTGAATGCAACCTATGGCAATAATAAAAAGCACCTTGGGAGCCACAAGCTATTTTAGGCTCTTGAATGATTGAAATCAGAGCCAGCCTCTTTGCTTCCTATCTGCAAGCCTGCCTTGCATTATCTCCCCATGCAATCCCAGGACTCACTATATTTATGCCCTGTTCTATTCCATTAGATTACCTTAAATTATTACATAACAAAAATAAAATCCCTACCAGGCAACTCCAGATGTGCCTTTTCCTCCTGAATCTCTTTACAGCCAGACGAATTCTTTGCAAAAAGAAAAACAAAATCCATTTTTTTGTACAGTATTACCTTTAACTTCCGGTTCTCATTCGATGTCTTCATCCAGAGGGGAAGAGTGGCAGAAAGCCATTGGAAACAATGTATATAAATGAAACAACTTGGCGGGATCCTTTCCTTAAAAACAACAACAACAACAACAACAACACACACACACACACACACCTCTTTGCTGTAAAGAGAAAGTCCTCTTCTGGGGATTTCTGCCCCCATCTGGGAAAAGAGGCTTTTAACTATATTTATTTTACCTTTCGCAGAAATTCCTAGGCTGGAAGGCAGAGATTTGGGGGCTTGAATGCTGCAGGAAGAGGTGAGTTGAAAAGGCTATCCTTAAGCAAAGTTGCATGCAAATAGATAGGGAGACATTGCAAAAGACAGAATTTTTGGATGGGAAAAAATATGCAGGTTGAGCTTTCCTTGTCAGGTTCAAGATCTTAAATTGTCCAATGTGTGGCTGAGATGGAGACACCTTTGTTTTTTGATGCTGGTAGGTTGTTAGGAATTGTGGGAGTTGAAGTCGAAAACACCTGGAGGGCTGAAGTTTGCCCAGGCCTGATTTACAGTCAGCTATAGGTAACCACAGATTCAACCATCATTATCCCTTGAAGAGGACTTTCCTAACAAATAATAATAATAATAATAATGACAAAGTTCTGGAACACAACACACCAGACATCACAGTTGTGGAAAAGAAAAATGTTTGGATCATTGATGTTGCCATCCCAGGTGACAGTCGCATTGACGAAAAACATCAGGAAAAACTCAGCCACTATCAGGACCTCAAGATTGAACTTCAAAGACTCTGACAGAAACCAGTGCAGGTGGTCCCGGTGGTGATTGGCGCATTGGGTGCCGTGCCAAAAGATCTCAGCCGGCATTTGGAAACAATAGACATTGACAAAATCACGATCTGCCAACTGCAAAAGGCCACCCCACTGGGATCTGCGCACATCATCCGAAAATACATCACACAGTCCTAGAAACTTGGGAAGTGTTCGACTTGTGGTTTTGCGAAACGAAATCCAGCATATTTTTCTATTTTGTTTGCTGTGTCATAATAAAATAATAATAATAATAATAATAATAATAATAATAATAATAATAATAACAACAACAACTTTATTTTTATACCCCGCCTCTATCTCCCCAAAGGGGACTCAGGGCAGCTTACATGGTGCCAAGCCCGAATAAAAACAATAGCAATATAAAACACAATGATAGACAAGAGACATTCACAATTATAAAAATTTAAACATTACCCAATAAAAATAAATGACAAAAACTAACAAAAACATGGATTAAAATGGAGAGGTTGTAAAAGTAGACTGGGTAAAGTGCACCATATAAATATTGTAAACACGAGGTGACTGATACAGTGCTGCAAAGAGAGAAGAACAGTCACAGGGCAACCACATTACCATCCATCCTAGCTTGGCATGCTGAAAATATGACATTAAATTGGTAATTTCCTGGCCTCTCATTGGAAAGAGTTCTGTATGTTGTAAAGCTTCTAGTTTTGGTTGTTTGTTTTAAGAAACAAAACTACAAATAGATTTCCAGTGTTTCTTTCTAACAAACTTTCTACTTCGCTATAGGCAAGTTTCCTCTTTTCATCCCCAATGGGCTGGGTGTACATTCAAACTGGCTAAACTCTCTTTGGCTCTTTGAAGGGAAAATAAAAAGGCACTGGGCACTATCTAGGGCTCAGTTTCAGCTTCACCAGAAGCAACTTGCAGTATATTCTCAATTGACATGATAAAATAAAAATGTTTTGCAGGTTTGTTGTATGTCTTTCGGGCTGTGTGGCCATGTTCCAGAAGTATTCTCTCCTGACGTTTCGCCCACATCTATGGCAGGCATCCTCGGAGATTGTGAAGTATGGATAAACTTACAACCTCTGAGGATGCCTGCCATAGATGTGGGCAAAACATCAGGAGAGAATACTTCTGGAACATAGCCACACAGCCCGAAAGACATACAACAACCCTGTGATCCCAGCCATGAAAGCCTTCGACAACACAAAAATGTTTTGGTTTACAAGATTAGGAAACTTACACGATGCATCTACACCTCTCATGCAGCTGATGGAAATATTTTGTGCTAGAAAAAATCTGAAGGAAAACATCTTGTAGCGACTGAGAAATTAGAATAGCAAAGAAAAAATATATATAATGTGTGGCTGCCTGGATCAGAGCTGAAGCTTGTTGAGAAGAATGCATTAAGTTCTGGGCTTTTTGCCAGAAGGAGCAAAAGCTGTGTATATATTAAGCAAACAACACTCTTAGTTATGGCAAAAGCAAGAAGATTGTTCTGTAATGCTAGAGAGAAAAAGCAAAAGGCTGCAGCCATTTAGCAGAGGATGGTTTCGATCCATCGACCTCTGGGTTATGGGCCCAGCACGCTCCCGCTGCGCCACTCTGCTCCATAGAGAAGAAAGGACTTCTATAGCTTGTTGCTGTCTGAGAGCAACACCCAGCCATGACATCTTAAGACAACTACAGACTGAGAGACTATACTGTCTGAGGTCTCTGTGACACAATGGGTTAGCGACTCTGGATGTTAGCCAGAAGAATGGTGGTTGGATCCCATCCAACCCTTTTCCTTCATAGACAGAAGATATACGGTAAATTCCAAATTCAGTCATCCCCCCACTTTTGCAGTTTCGATTACTTGTGAATTTATGCTGTTGCCCATACATCCTGAGGTTGGGAGTGACATTTGAACATCCACATGACAGCTGTGTCTTCAGGAGATAATCAGGAAGCTTGTTTGGGATGCAGGTGTACATATGTTTCTATTTCACCCAATACCTTCTTTTATTTGCCTCCATGAAACAGACACTTGTAGTACACAAGAAAAGGAGCTGACCCCACATACCATTTTACTCACCCTATGGATTTGGCTCATCTTTCTCTGTTCCTTTGCTCAGGTGAAACAGACACTCATGGCATGCAGGTAAGAAAAACAGCATCCAGGATTCCCGGGCAAGTGAGGCATGGGAAAGGCTCCTCTGTCTCTTCCTCCCTGGAACCACAGCAGAGAATGCCTTGGTGGCAGTCCATTCCTCCCAAGATACTTACATTTTCCCATTTTTGCTGTTGAACTAAATCCACAACTCTTGTGAAAGTGGAGGTATGGTTGCATTTAAAAGCATCCCATCTTTGTTAACAGGTTAGGAACCAAAGCATTGTTTCAGAAAATAGAAGTCAAAATGTTATGTTGCGTCTTTGCTTTGGTGCAGAACTTGCTGACCGGAAAGTTGGTAGTTCGAATCCATGGGACGAAGTGAGCTCCCTTTGTTAGCTCTAACTTCTGTCAACCTAGCAGTTCGAAAACATGCAAATGTGGGTAGATCAATAGGTACTGCTCTGGTGGGAAGGTAACGGCACTCTATGCTGGATTAGATATGGAGATAAGCACCAACTCCCAGAGTTGGACTTGACTAAACTTAATGTCAAGAGGAAACTTTTACCTACTTTAAGTTTTATTTTAATTTCTTTATGAGGTCAATTGCTGAAAAAAATTGAGGGTTAATTCATTATGCTCTGCACATGTGGGTTCTTTTTGTGTGTGTCTTCAGCTGTCTTGAAAGACTTCCTGGTCCTCACCTTAATCTGAGCCCAAAGGAGTATTATTCCCACTCCTGGACCTGAAATAGTAGCAGCAATTTTGTATTAACCTCTTTCTCACCCCCAAATGAAACTGGACATGGCCATTTGACCATGTTCAAATTCAGGATCTTCAGGTTATGAGAATGACGTGCTGCCTGTTGCACCAAGTTGGGTGACAGGGAAAGGGACCTTTCTGTGTCTTTTCTCTGCAGATCCAATCCAGGCCTGACTGCAAATGATACCTTGGCAGGACATTGATCCTGGGAGGAAGCCAAACCCCTTCTCTGGCCATGAATCAAACCCGGGCCATGATGGTGAGAGCGCCAAATCCTGACCAGTAGACCACCAAGGAGAAGGACAACCAGGAAAACTCTGAAAACTAAATTCTCAACTTGATTACTCCATGCCATCTGTATAAAGTCTTCTGCAGTCCTGATGCCTAGTAAACAACAATCCCAAGATAAAGCAGAAATAAATTGTTCAATACATTGTCTGGTAACATCAAGTACTAATAATGATCAAACCCATTTCAAAGAGCACCAGACTTCTTAGGTTCCTGCCAGACAGGCCCTATATCCCAGGATCTGATCCCAGGTTTTCTGCTTTAAACTGGATTATATGAGTCCACACTGCCAGATAATCTGGGATAAACAGAAAATCCGGGATCAGATCCTGGGACATAGGGCCTATCTGGAAAGGCCCGTAGTCTGTTCTCCTTTTCTCCTTGATTTGATGCTGTCTTTTGTTTGGAGCTGTTCATGGTGCTGAATCCCTCTCTTCCACAATAGGTTTAATTTCCTGGAGAGTTCCTTTAAAAACCCACTAAACCATAAGTTTGCTAACTGGTTTGCTAACAGTCATCAATTGGCAAGAATTGAAAGCAAATACAGTAGAGTCTCACTAATCCACGCTAAACTGGCCGGCAGAAGATTGGATAAGCGAATAGCTTGGATAATAAGGAGGGATTAAGAAAAAACCTATTAAACATCAAAATAGGTTATGATTTTACAAATTAAGCACCAAAACATCATGTTATACAATAAATTTGACAGAAAAAGTAGTTCAATACACAGTAATGTTATGTTGTAATTACTGTATTTATGAATTTAGCACCAAAATATCACGATATATTGAAAACATTGACTACAAAAATGGCTTGGATAATCCAGAAGCTTGGATAAGTGAAGCTTGGATAAAGGAGACTCTACTGTAAGTAAATAAATGAATAGAATCCCTGGGCAGAAACAAACCACCCTCCTCCTTACCATCTGTCTCCTCATTAGTCTGATCTTGTGAACTGTTGTTGACTTCCTCTCAACTCACCAAATGCTCTACATATAACTACCAACATATTCTATGAAATTTATATTGTTCAACAGAAGGACATAGACCTCAAGGTGTGTTTGAAACACAAGGAGAACAGGAACAAGTAAATATTTATAATTTTGATCTTTCATCTAATTGGGTGGGAAGTCAACAAGCGTGGGATTTGAACCCATGTGTGCTCAATGGATTAGCAATCCAGTATTTTTATTTGGTCACCTTGCCAGGAGCATAAGGCACCTACAATCATTCCTTGATGGCCATAAACTATGATACCCCTACTTGAGAACAACCATAGCCCTGAACAATTGAACCACAAGGAATGGGAGAGTTCTCCATCTGTGAATAAATTGCTCAGAGGTTTTGTGCAGAGATGTTGCTTTATGACAAATGAGCTGACAAGCCATAGCAATTCCTTTTCCCTCACTGAGCAGAGTGGCGCAGAGGGAGCGTGCTGGGCCCATAACCCAGAGGTCGATGGATCGAAACCATCCTCTGCTAAGTGATTGCAGCATTTTCCTTGTGCTTCCAGCATCCCAAACAACAAAAGGAGAACTTTTTGTTGCTGGAAGAACTATTTATGCTATTTGACAAAGACGTGCACTTATGGATCCCTGATTCCCTATGCTTCCCATAAATCATATTTTGTTTGGAAGTGCTGTTACTTTTGCCTCCAGCTTCCCATTAGATGGAAGGAAAATCTTTGCCTTTCCAAATCCGCATCCCTGATGAAATTATTCATTTCCTGCCAGCTTTGGTTTTCTTGCAAAGTTTGCCTATAGGAAAAGACAAGGCCTACATCAGCTGCACCAGTGGTGTAGAGGCATCATGCGAGGTTCCCAATCTTGTGACCCGGGTTCGAGTCCCGGCTGGTGCACACTGCCTCCTTATTTTTGGCTTTCCAAGAGCTATCCTAAATCTACAAGATTCATAACAGAGTGACTTGGAGGTCTCTCCTTCATAAGGTTGCCATAATTTAAAGTCAGCTGAATGGCAATTAGCAGCAGCAACAAGACCTCTTTACAGTCAATGGCATGACAATTACCAGTTTAATATATATTTTTTGATGTTGCTCAATAAGAATATATGGTTGTTCTAGGACATTTGTCCTTCTTTTTTTCTTAATAAATTTTTATTACATTCCTGTTCACTCTGTTACAAAAGAAAGAAAAACCTTTACAATTCGTATCATTAATTCTTTTCCTTCTCCATTTCTTTATGGTCCCACCAGAGCCTCATTTCTTCTGGTGTGGGTTGGTTTCCATCTTCTCTCCTTAATGTTTCTTCAATAAATTTCTTCCATATACAGTAGAGTCTCACTTATCCAACATAAATGGGCTGAAAGAACATTGGATAAACGAAAATGTTGGATAATAAGAAGGGATTAAGGAAAAGCCTTTTAAACATCAAATTATGTTATGATTTTACAAATTAAGCACCAAAACATCATGTTTTACAACAAATCGACAGAAAAAGCAGTTCAATACATGGTAATGTTATGTAGTAATTACTGTATTTATGAATTTAGCACCAAAACATTGCAATGTATTGAAAATATTTACTACAAAAACAATGACTACTAAAAGGCAGACTGTGTTGGATAATCCAGAATGTTGGATAAGCGAGATTCTACTGTACTTTCAAAATCATTTTTTTCCTTAGGCCTTTTTAAACATTTAAATTACATGTTAATTTATCATTTATTGCTAATTTCCAGATTTCTTTTTGCCATTCTTCTACTTTAATTTCCACCTCTCCTTTCCAATTTCTTGCTATTAATAACCTTGCAGCCGTTAATAACATTGTTATCGAATTCTTTGCATTTTCTTTCAATTCGTCTGTTTTATAAATAGATAATAGTATAATCGTGGGGTTTATATTGATTTTTTTTTCTTCATAATACTTTCTATCTCTACTATAACCTTTTCCCAAAACCTATGTACATACAGTAGAGTCTCACTTATCCAAGCTAAATGGGCCGGCAGAACCTTGGATAAGCGAATAGCTTGGATAATAAGGAAGAATTAAGGAAAAGCCTATTAAACATCAAATTAGGTTATGATTTTACAAATTAAGCACCAAAACATCATGTTATACAACTAATTTGACAGAAAAAGTAGTTCAATATGCAATAATGTTATGTTGTAATTACTGTGTTTACGAATGTAGCACCAAAATATCACGATATATTGAAAACATGGACTACAAAAATGCATTGGATATTCCAGAACCTTGGATAAGTGAGTCTTGGATAAGTGAGACTCTACTGTATTTACGTTCCCACCACATTTGAATGTACATCCCCCTTTCTTGACAACCCCTTGACAACATTTTTCTGAGCAGCTCTTGTCCATATTATGTATCTTTGTTGGGGTCAAATACCATTTCCATGCCATCTTTTAGTAGTTTTCTTTTATTCTAATTGATAGATTTTTGAGGTGTCTTGCTCTCCATAATTTTTCCCAATTTCTTTCTCCTATTTTTATTCCCAGTTCTTCTTTAGCTAATCACCTTCAAGAAAAGGCAATGACCAGCTATCCTAGGACAGGAAGGAACTGGCTGAGTTGAGGGACCTTCATGGAATGAATTCAACATTCCAGAAAGGTCTCATTCTGTTTTCCACGGCAACTGAAAAAGACTATAGCCACTAACACAGGTGAATTTCAGTACACCAGGATTAAGGTTATGTGGCCCAGCATGTTCCCACTGATCTCTTCTACTAGGTGAGTCAACGGGAACGCCTGTGGTTTGCCACCCTGTTTGCCAGGAGCAATGCCCAAAGGACAACTCTGCTCAAGAGGCATACATTGAGGTGAATGAGTGAGTTTGGGATCCTTTTGCAATTTGCTGCTGAATTCAAAAGACTTCTTTCCCATAAGATTCTCAGTCCATTATTATTATTATTATTTGAAACACAACAAGATGAGTCCACAGCAGACACTCTACTGACTGTTGTACTGGATCACATGCCAGACACTTCCCAAGTGTCTAGGACTGTGTGATGTATCGGTGAATAATGTGTGCAGATCCCAGTAAGGTGACCTTCTGCAGCTGGCAGGTGGGGATTTTGTCAGCGCCGATTGCGTTTAAGTGCAGGCCAAGGTCTTTGGGCACTGCACCCAATGTGCCGATCACCACTGGGACCACCTTGACTGGCTTGTGCCAGAGTATTATTATTATTATTATTATGATTAAATAATAAAAATAATAAAATAATAGTAATAATAATAACTATATACAACAATTTTATATATATATATATATATATATATATATATATATATATATATATAATTTATTTCAAATATTTCTATCCCGCCCTTCTCACCCGAAGGGACTCAGGGCGGCGTACAATTGGCAACAATTCAATGCCGATACATCATTAAAAACAACAACATATAAAAATATATTACAACCAATTAAATACAGTATAAAATATAAAACATAAAACATATGCTTAAAATCCGTTCGTCCAATATCCTCCAACTTTATATAATAATATAATCATCATCATTATCGTCATCATTATTTATTTATTTATTTATTTACAGCATTTATATTCCGCCCTTCTCTCCCCGAAGGGGACTCAGGGCGGATCACATTACACATATAGGCAAACATTCAATGCCTTTTAACATAGAACAAAGACAAACAAACATAGGCTCCGAGCGGGCCTCGAACTCATGACCTCTTGGTCAGAGTGATTCATTGCAGTGATTCATTGCAGCTGCTCTCCAGCCTGCGCCACAGCCCGAGCCCATCATCACCATTGATCATATCCTCAGTTGCTGTAAGAAAATCGCACAGACTGACTACAAACAGAGGCACAACTATGTGGCCCAAATGATTCATTGGAACTTATGCCTCAAGTACCACCTCCCAGCAGTAAAGAACTGGTGGGATCACAAACCTGCAAAAGTATTGGAAAATGAGCACACAAAGATACTGTGGGACTTCTGAATCCAGACTGACAAAGTTCTGTAACACAACACACCAGACATCACAGTTGTAGAAAAGAAAAAGGTTTGGATCATTGATGTCGCCATCCCAGGTGACAGTCGGATTGACGAAAAACAACAGGAAAAACTCAGTCGCTATCAGGACCTCAAGATTGAACTTCAAAGACTCTGGCAGAAACCAGTGCAGGTGGTCCTGGTGGTTATAGGCACATTGGGTGCCCTGCCAAAAGATCTCAGCCGGCATTTGGAAACAATAGACATTGACAAAATTACGATCTGCCAACTGCAAAAGGCCACCCTACTGGGATCTGCACGCATCATCCGAAAATACATCACACAGTCCTAGACACTTGGGAAGTGTTCAACTTGTGATTTTGTGAAACGAAATCCAGCATATCTATCTCGTTTGCTGTGTCATACAATAATAATAATAATAATACCTTTATTTTTATATCCCGTCTCCATCTCCCCGAAGGGACTCGGGGCAGCTCACATGGGGACAAGACCGATCAACACAGTTAAAATATAGCATGGGATTCATAAAAACAACATCATAATACAACAAAATGGGCAACACACAAAATAACACAGTATTCTCAACCACGACTACACCATCATCATTACTGTTATTAATATTGGCCACAATTGGGCATCACCATGTACATTGCATTGCTTTACACATACTGAACACAGCTGATGAACTCTCCCAAGGGCATTGTCCAATGTATTGTGATGACATTGGATGCTACTGATGCACATCCCTAGCCAGTTCCCCATTGGTCCCCTTAATGTATCAGTTACTTTAGGTATCCTGTATAGTAATACTATGGCAACCTGTTGTCAAAGGCTTTCATGGCCGGGATCACAGGGTTGTTGTATGTTTTCCGGGCTATATGGCAGTGTTCCAGAAGTACTCTCTCCTGATGTTTCGCCCACATCTATGGCAGGCATCCTCAGAGGTTGTAAGGTACCTTACAACCTTACAACCTCTGAGGATGCCTGCCATAGATGTGGGCAAAATGTCAGGAGAGAATACTTCTGGAACATGGCCATATAGTCTGGAAAACATACAACAACACTATGGCAACCCATTGCTGAATTCAAAAGTGTTGAACTGGCACAAGTCTATTTCCTGCAGACGGAAGTCCACTTATGAAACTGTAAGTCTCTTAATGAATTCTAGGCATCACTATCCTACTACTAGATTGCAAAAATATCAGATTCTAGACATGTTTTCAGAATTTTCCCCTTTTCAATGGAGGGAGAGGAGGGCTATCCCCATCTGCTGTGGTTATGTGAGTATCCAAATGGGCCACATTAAACACACTTGATTATCTGGCCAACATACGATATTGTTCTTTAATAAGAGAACCTGGAAACCAAGCAATGTTTCTCTGTCTGAAAAATCAAGCAGAATTGAGTCAATTAATTAAAAATTATTACAGTATTTATATTCCGCCCTTCTCACCCCGAAGGGGACTCAGGGCGGATTACAATGAACACATATATGGCAAACATTCAATGCCAACAGACAAACAACATACATTAGAGAGACTCAGAGGCATTTTAAACATTTTTCCAGTTTCACAATTCCGGCCACAGGGGGAGCTGTTGCTTCACCGTCCAGTAGTGGTTGTACTTCCTCATTCCTTTCCTCGTGTTTTGCTGGCAGTTTTATGGTGTTGTAAATTAGCCTCCTGCATAAAGAGTCCCTAAATTTCCCTAATTGACAGGTGCAACTGTCTTTCGGGGCTGCATAGGTCAACAGCAAGCCGGAGCTATTAATGGTTGGAGGCTTAACCCGACCCGGGCTTTGAACTCATGACCTCTCGGTCAGTAGTGATTTATAGCAGCTGGTTACTAGCCAGCTGCGCCACAGCCCGGCCCCCTCAATCTTTCAAATCTAGACGTAGCACCTAAATTAGGGGAAAGATCGAAAAGGGTGATATTTGAACCCACACACATAATGACCACAATGGATTTGTGGTCACTTTCAACACTCTGGCACCTTGTCAAGGGTGGGTCACCCACAGCCGTCCCTGGGTGGGCTCGAACCACCATCCTTCTGGTTAACAGCCAGACGCGCTAACCCATTGCGCCACAGAGACTTGGGCAGTGCTTGCTGTTCAGGCTATGTTGTCTCTTTAACAAGAGAATATGGGACCAAAGGAATGTTCCTCTTGTTCTAAAAAATACATCTGAAGCAGGTACGTATTTCAAATTTAGACCTTCCAATTAAACTAGACACTACAGACCCCTTGACAACCATGCTGCTATTCTGCATTTTATCTCCGGTCCCACCCCATCCTACCCCTAATGTTATCTTAGGAAACCTTGAACACTTGGCTAGGCGCTTTATGGAGTAATCTAGTTATTACACACTTTGTTTTGACCCCCCTTTAATTCCTTTTGTTCCTTTGGTGGTGAAACTGATATTGTTTTAAAACTTTTTAACTTGTTTTATGCATTTGAAAAATGTTGAATTCGTTTTGATTTTATACTGCTTGTTGCTTGTTATTTTATTGTTTGTTTGATATTTTTAACTTGTTTATACTTTGTCTCTTTGGGCTTGGCCCCATGTTAGCTGCCCCGAGTCCCTTCGAGGAGATGGTGGTGGGATAAAAAAATAAATTATTATTATTATTATTATTATTATTATTATTATTATTATTATTATTATTACTACCTAAGGGGGGAAAGGTTGACAAAGCAGCAGTTTGAACCCACACATGATAAGGACAATAGATTTGCATCTCATCACACTCATGTACCTTGTCAGGATTAGAATGCACCTACCACTATTCCTTGATGGCCACAAACTACCACATTCCACAGCTATGTGCCCTGACTCATTGCATCGCAGAGACTGGGACAGTGCTCTATCTCTGTTCAAATTACTCTGAGGTTTGCAGTCTAGATCTTTCATCTAAGGAGTGGTGGTGGTTTGAGGAGAGAATAACAAGTGTGGGATCTGAACCCATGCATGCAGAGCACAGTGAATTAGCAATCCATCACAGATTGGGACAGTGCTTGTCTCTGTTCAAATTGTCTAAGGTTTTGTGGTGGGATGTTGCTCCATGACAAACCAACTGACAAGCCTAAATGTTTATTTTCCTTCACTGAGCAGAGTGGCGCAGAGGGAGCGTGCTGGGCCCATAAGCCAGAGGTTGATTGATCGAAACCATCCTCTGCTAAGTAGTTGCAGCCTTTTCCTTTTGCTTCCAGCATCCTAAAAGATTAAAGGATATCATTTGTGCTGCTGGCAAGACTATTTATGCTCTTTCATAAAAATGTGAACGTGACAAAAGGACCATGAATCACCACATTCTGTTTTGGATGTGCAGCAGATTTTCCTTTCACTGTCCAAATCTGCATCTCTAGTGAGATGATTCCGTTCCTGATAGCATTGGTTTTTCTGCAGGATTTTCCTATAGGGCAGTAGTTCTCAACCTGTGGGTCCCCAGGTGCTTTGGCCTAAAACTTCCAGAAATCCCAGCCAGTTTACCAGGCCAAAACATCTGGGGACCCACAGGTTGAGAATCACTGCTATAGGGAATGAAAAGGCCTATATCAGTTACACCTGTGGTGTAGAGGCATCATGTAAGGTTCCCAATCTTGTGACCCAGGTTTGAGTCTCATCTGGTGCACATGACCTTATTTTTTGGCTTTCCAAGAGCAGAAGAGAGTACAGGCAGACAAATTTCATTTACAGCCAATAGTCTTAGCAATTGTGGAATTACCACCCCTTCATAAAGAGAAGTAAACATTGCAAAATTGTGTGAAGTATTTATGTCCCTCTGTCTCTTGAGTAGGAGAAAGACCCCAAAGTATCAAGGTGCTTCAGAGTGAAATAATTCTTCTTGAAATGTGGTTGGATTATACAGGATCTGAAGTCAAATTTTACACATTTTGAGATTGTGCCGCTGTTTTGTCATGCCTATTTCCTCCATTCGCCATTATTATCAGTGATGTCCTGTGTTTGGTTTTAAAGTTCACGAAGAAGTGTTGCGCTCAGAAGTGGGCAGTTGTTTAATAATAATAATAATAATAATAATAATAATAATAATAATAATAATAATAATACTTTCTTTTTATACCCCGCCTCCATCTCCCCGAAGGGACTCAGGGCAGCTTATATGGGGCCAAGCCTGGATAAAACAGCAAACAAATGTACAATAACATCAGAAAATACAAACAAAAAGTAAATTAACATTCTAAAATAATAATAATAATAATAATAATAATAATAATAATACACATATGTATAAAAGATAATCATGGTAAACACAGTTCTGTAACTCATTTCAGTCAGCATTTCATTCACAATATTTTAATTGTTCAGAAATGTTTTTATTGGGCGGGAGCATTCACATTTTCTCAGAGAGAAGGAGCTATATCTCGGAGATGTTTTGCTGGTCTTTCTCTTCAGTGGTCTATAGTTCAGACTTTGACCTGGATTCAATTTCTGGCCAGGGAAGAGTTTGGTCTTCTTCTCAGGATGAATGCCTTGCCAAGGTGTCATTTTTCTACCTGTCTTTTCTCAGAATTGGCAAAAGGTGACACCATCAAAGAGGCCTTAATAGACTAGGGCAAGCAGTATGTTATGTTGTGGGTGTCCTCAGACCAACCTTCTGACTGCATGACACATGGCATGTTACATCACCCCTGGAAATGTGACCAACACTAGTAAAATCATAATGGTAGTTGGTTGAATCACCATTTCTCGTTTTACTTGGGAATAGTGGAAGATGATACTTGGACTTTGGACTTTGCTGCATGCTGACGATGTAATGCTTGCTGCTGAGGACAAGGAAGAAATTGAAAGTCATGTGCAAGCATGGTGTGACCGATTGGCGCAATTTGGTCTTTGCATCAATGTCAAAAAGACGTACTTGATGACCAATGAGGAAAGACTGGTACCATCCAGGTAGACAGGTGGATCTCTACACCTTCAAGTATTTTGGATCGACAATAACTTCAGATGGCAACCTTTTTGATGAAGTCACCACACAGATTAAATGCGGCTTGGATGAAATGCGACTTGGTAGCGAATATACTCTGCAAATATACTCTGCCCAATTACCTAAAATCAAAAATCTGTTGAACTGTCGTAAGGCCTGCCACAATATATGGAGTTGAATGTTGGCCGGTAACAATCCTTACTAGCAGAACACCGTCTCTGTGTTATGGAGATGACGATGCTCCTACTTATAGCTGGCATCACATGTCTTAACCACATCCGCAACAATGTTTATTTATTTATTTACAACATTTATATTCCGCCCTTCTCACCCCGAAGGGGACTCAGGGCGGATCACATTACACATATAGGCAAACATTCAATGCCTTTTAACATAGAACAAAGACAAGACAAACATAGGCTCCGAGTGGGCCTCGAACTCATGACCTCCTGGTCAGAGTGATTCATTGCAGTGATTCATTGCAGCTGCTCTCCAGCCTGCGCCACAGCCTGAGCCCGACATCCAGAAATACTTCGTTATTGCTCTGATTGCTGACAAAGTACAAGAATCACGCCTCAGATGGTATGACCATACTTTCCGAGGTGAAGATGAGTTCATTTGCAAGATTGCTCTTGATTTAGAAGTTCCTGGCAACCACCTACTTCCACACTTGGTGGACATGCCCAGAAACAACTAAATTTTGGAAAGATGTGCACGATGAGACACAATTTTTTTTAGGAAAAGTATTTCCAATGAATCCAGAATTTCATCTTTTAGGCTTTACAGAAAGTATGACGACATTATTTTTTCTTATATATTGACAGCCACAAGAATAACCTTTGCTCAACAATGGAAATTGGAAAAAATACCAACAAAAGGCCTCTGGTTAGACAAGCTTGACAAAATTACTGATATGGACAGATTAACATATTTAATGAAAGAAAACAGAGGCAAACCAATAAAGATGACAGACTGGAAAAACTATGAAGCATACAGAAGATTAGCAATGGGCTAAAAGAAACAATAAGGAGAAACCCGTGAACTTAAACTACAATGGAGACCAACAAATATGAAAAGACAACTAAGTATTAGGATATAACCACGAAGAGCAGAAAACAGAAGACCAAAACAAACTTTACCCTCATTTCCCTCTTTCACTGTCTTTCCTATTTCACCTAGATTCTCAAATTTTATTTTAAAAATTCTCTCTTTTTCCCCTTTCCCTCTCCCCCAACTCATCCCCACCTATTTACCCATATACAGTAGAGTCTCACTTATCCAACATAAACGGGCCGGCAGAACGTTGGATAAGTGAATATGTTGGATAATAAGGAGGGATTGAGGAAAAGCCTATTACACATCAAATTAGCTTATGATTTTACAAATTAAGCACCAAAACATCATGTTATATAACAAATTTGACAGAAAAAGTAGTTCAATGGGCAGTAATGCTATGTAGTAATTGCTGTATTTACGAAATTAGCACCAAAATATCATGATGTATTGAAAACATTGACTACAAAAATGCATTGGATAATCCAGAACATTGGATAAGTGAGTGTTGGATAAATGAGACTCTACTGTATATATATTATGTAAAGCATTTAAAATCTGAATAAAAAATTATTTTTAAAAAAGAAGTTCCTGGCAAGAGACCAAAGGGACAATTGGAGCAACTGCTTGAACCCGTTGCATGATTTGAAGACTGCCAGTACACACCCTGATTAAGAGCATGACCGAGTGAAATGGTGCCAACAAACTAGTAAGACAGACAACACCATCAAGCGGGACAAATGCAGAAGAAAAAGAAGAAGAAGGGGAAGATGTTGCTGAAAAATGTTTGTTCTTGAGTGCTTCTCAGAATGGAAAATGAAATATACTTCGTCCAGAATTAGGGGAGAGTCAGGATGGATGTCAGCCAAATTATTCCACTCACTCTGATTGAAGCTGAATCCTTGAGTGAATGCAGTAGGACCTGGCAGTGAACCCACAAGAAGCCAAATGCAACTAAGGATGGAAAGTCCTTTTTTGCCCCAAATACTGATGGACAAAAGGCGTGTCTGATGGACTAACAGCAGGAGGTCACCATCCTTGTCCATCCCTGGTGGTCTAGTGGTTAGGATTTGGCGCTCTCACCGCCACGGCCCGGGTTCGATTCCCGGTCAGGGAAGTTTTTTGTGTCTCCCTGCATTGCTCATTCTTTGGCAAAGTGTGGTTCTTCAACTATTTTGGGCCAGGTAGTATTGAGCAAAAGTGACAAGCATAGAATCACTGGGCTTTCCCAGTATGGCAAAAGGGAGATTTCGCATGCTTAGGATCTTGGTTCCTCTGCTAAAGTCTCATTGGGAACTTTGTTTTACATATGAATGCAAGCATTGATCCTGGGAGGAAGTAAAAACTCTTCCTGGCCCAGAATCAAACCAAGGCCATGGCAGTGAAAGTGCCAAATCCTGACCACTTGACCATCAGGGAGAAGGACAAGCAAAGAGCCTCTGAGATCTGACTCCTCATCAAAATGCTCAGTGCCATCCATGTAGAAGTGATCTCTTAAAGAATGTTACTCCAACCCAGTAAAAGATTGTCCTGAGGGGGGGAAGAATATGAATCAGAAAAGTTAAGAATTGAGTCTAACCAGTTAAGCCATTGCAGGTTGCAATACTCCTTCATGACCTCTAAATCTAAAACCAAACACAGAACAATAGGTAAAGGTAAAGGTTTCCCCTGACGTTAAGTCCAGTCATGTCTGACTCTGGGGGTTGGTGCTCATCTCCATTTCTAAGCCAAAGAGCCGGCGTTGTCGGTAGACACCTCCAAGGTCATGTGGCCAGCATGACTGCATGGAGCGCCGTTACCTTCCCGCCGGAGCGGTACCTATTGATCTACTCACATTGGCATGTTTTCAAACTGCTAGGTTGGCAGAAGCTGGAGCAACAGCGGGCACTCACTCCGCTCCCGGGATTTGAACCTGGGACCTTTCGGTCTGCAAGTTCAGCAGTTCAATGCTTTAACACACTTCGCCACCGGGGCTCCCACAGAACAATACTTAAGGGGAAATATAGAAATGAGCATGGCAAACTGGCTGTACAACCTCAACGTGTATAACATTTACTTGCACATCCTCCACAACCCATCAACTTTCAAGAAATAAATATTTCATTTTGAAGTACATCAAGTCTACTTCATTTAGCATGGGAGGTCCCTAGTTGGTTTTCACCTCTTCTTGGAGCTGTCCTAAGTACTGAATTCTCTCCCTAATAGTCTTAACACTTCTACGATTTCTGCTGCTGTAGAGGCTACCACACATGAAAACAAGTGGTAGGATCGGGGAACTTCCTCACGTCTCAGGGCCAACAGTTCGCCTACCTGAAAGACGAGGAGAGCCATCCACACTTGTGTGTCTATGTCAGTGGTTCCCAAACTTTTTTTGGGACCACTTTGACCAGGGACCACTCTCCAACGTTAGTACCAAAAGGGTTACCAATCGGTTTTTGGTCAACTTTAGATTTGGTTTAGTTATTTGGGGTGCTAATTGAGAAAATTGCATTGGATAGACCACATCAGCTCTAGTTTCTGATACAGAACATATGCCATCCAGTAGTTGCCATCTGCTCACCCACAGAAAACAATATTTAATATGTCTTGGCACTACAAGAGTGTTTCACGAGACCAGTTGCTCTTGTTGCAACGGTATAGTAATGGTGAGGCCGTGGACCATATTTTAGTTCTTACGGACCACTGGTGGTCCACAGACCATAGGTTGGGAACCACTAGTCTATATGGAATCCCTCCCCACTTGCCAAATATGCTGCAGTAAATCAATTTGAGTCTCTGTTCAATGGACCATATTTACATTTTTGGCTGAATTCTATTGCTAAAAATGAGGTGTACATTTCCTTTGATGGCATATTAGAATAATAGAATCATAGAATAGTAGCGTTGGAAGAGACCTCATGGGCCATCCAGTCCAACCTCCTGCCAAGTAGCAGGAAATCACGTTCAAAGCACCCCCGACAGATAGCCATCCAGACTCTGCTTAAAAGCCTCCAGAGAAGGAGCCTCCACCACAGTCCAGGGCAGAGAGTTCCACTGCTCTCACAGTCAGAAAGTTCTTCCTGATGTTCAGGTGAAATCTCCTTTTCTGTAGTTTGAAGCCATTGTTCCGCTTCCTAGTCTGCAGGGCAACAGAAAACAAGCTTGCTCCCTCCTCCCTGTGACTTCCCTTCACGTATTTGTACATGGCTATCATGTCTCCTCTCAGCCTTCTCTTCTGCAGGCTAAACATGCCCAGCTCTTTAAGCCGCTCCTCATAGGGCTTGTTCTCCAGACCATTTTAGTTGCCCTCCTCTGGACACCTTCCAGCTTGTCAACATCTCCCTTCAATTGCGGTGCCCAGAATTGGACACAGTATTCCAGGTGTGGTCTGACTAAGGCAGAATAGAGAATTATACTTGATTATGCTGTTTCCTTAACAGGAGAAGCTGGGGAAAAAGGAATCATCTTATCTTTAAAAAATCAAACAGAGATAGAGGGATATTTCAAATGATGTTCCACCTAAGAGAAGAAAACATTTACAGGAGTGAGATTTGGACCTACACCTTCAACCATGTAGCCGTCCCTGGGTGGGCTCGAACCACCATCCTTCTGGTTAACAGCCAGACGCGCTAACCCATTGCGCCACAGAGACTTGGGCAGGGTTTCCTCTGTGTCCCCACTTGCCCTAAGATGTTATCATTTGACATTGCTCAGTGACAAACTAGTTAAGAAGCCACATGGGCTCAGTTTCTTCCACTGATCAGAGTGGCGCAGCGGAAGCGTGCTGGGCCCATAACCCAGAGGTTGATGGATCGAAACCATCCTCTGCTAGGTGGCTGCAATTTTCCCCTCCTTTAGTAAGAAAGAAAAAAACTTTTTTTTCAACTGGCAGCTCTGTTGTTATGCTCTTTACCTAAAATGAGGAGATGTAAAATCTGAGGTCACTTTTCTGAGAAAAATATTTCTGCTGTCTCTAGTAGATTTTTCTTTCTTGGGTCAAATCCCCACTTCCAGATGACTCAGCTCCTGGCCATAAGGGAAATAGAAAATATTATGAATATAAAAATTAGAAGGAATCCAGTGGAAATATTACTTTTAATTAAAAAAGAGGATGAGAATGATAAGAGGGGAAAAAATTAATAGACATGCTATTAACAGCAGCTAGATTATTAATTGCAAAATATTGGGAAGGAGAAATGAAAATACAAATTAATGAATGGTATAAAGAAGTTTGGCGAATGGCACTGAATGACAAGCTAACATCAAATTTAAAAGTAAAGAAGGGATTATGGGAAAAAAATGATTTTGAAAGTATTTGGAGAAAATTTCTAGAAAAATTATTGGAAAAAGAAGATGGGAATTTACCTCCAAATGAAGAATTGAACTTTTGGTGGGACTACAGAAGAAGAGATGGCTCTGGGGAAGGGGAGCACAGGGGTGAATGTAAATAAAAGAGGGGGAAATGTATAGAATATGTTTATATAATTGTAACTTTTTCTCAATAATAACAATAAAAAATATTTTTTAAAAAATGACTCAGCTCCTGAGAGATTCCTATCGTTACTGGCTTCCTTGCAGGGTTTCTCATCAGATGCACCAGTGGTGTAGAGGCATCATGCGAGGTTCCCAATCTTGTGACCCGGGTTCGAGTCCCGGCTGGTGCATTCTGCCCTTTTTATTTTTGATTTTCCAAGAGCCAAAGAGAGTGAACCTAGGATGAATTTGCAACCCAACTGCACCAGCCAGAACCGAATAGTATCAATGAGAATGAATGCAGTTTAAGAGTCTAGGGAAAGGAATTTGAATGGGTGTGAAATATTTGTTTTCAATGTATTAAATTACAGTAGAGTCACTTATGCAACATTCACTTATCCAACGTTCTGGATTATCCAACACATTTTTGTAGTTAATGTTTTCAATACATCATGATATTTTGGTGCTAAATTTGTAAATACAGTAATTACCACATAGCATTACTGCATCTTGAACTACTTTTTCTGTCAAACTTGCTGTATAACATGATGTTTTGGTGCTTAATTTGTAAAATCATAACTTAATTTGGTGTTTAATAGGCTTCTCCTTAATCTCTCCTTGTTATCCAACATATTCGCTTATCCAACATTCTGCCAGCCCGTTTATGTTGGATAAGTGAGACTCTACTGTATTAATCTGTTTTGTTATGCTTTTGCTTTGTATCATACACTTTTGGCCTCCTACCTATCTATAGGCAATTCTCGTGGCTGCATATGATTGTTTTCCAAGGTTGGAGTCATGGCAGTGGATCCATAATGGACCATAGAAACCTATTCTGAATCCTCTGTCACAATGAGGACATAGGTTTACAGATGAAAGGCGGTCACAACCATGGTTTTCTTGATGTGCCTTTCTCTTGGCACATTTCTCCCATTCACACACTATTTTGACTTCCAGGAGATACTAGATGAATAAAGATTGGGTTCCATCACAAGCTAGGAAAAAGAGAGTTGGTGTTCAGTGGGAATAGAAGTGGCATGACATCTGACATAGAAGCCTTGACATTTAGTAGGTTACTAAAGTTGGTAGCCATAGGAGTTGAACAGAAGGAGGTATTTACATCTGTGGCAGAGGTGGAGATATGGGAATGTTGGAAATAGCAACCTCCCAAGCCTCTCACTCAGTATATATTTGCTCACCTGTATTCTATGTGTATGTTGATTTGCCAGTTTGACTTACCTCTTTGGTGTGGGAGGGGTGATAGACATGTGATTGTACTGAGCATGTTCAGACTCAGGACTTCATTTTGTATTCAGTATGTGTTTGATCTTCAATGAAAGCAGGTGTATGTAATTAGATCTCAATGGAGGTGGATACATGTATGTTGCTATTTGGACTTCAATATAGAAATATGCTTATAGACTTCAGTGAGTACAAGTACACTATAATAATAATAATAATAATAATAATAATAATAATACTTTATTTTTCTATCCCGCCACCATCTCCCCGAAGGGACTCGGGGCGGCTAACATGGGGCAATGCTCAAAACAAAACAGAGTAAAACAATTTCAACAAATATCAAAACAAAAAATAGTAATAACATAAATAAAATAAACAATTTAAACATTTTAAAAAGTACAATAAAACACATAAAATCAGAACAAATGAGTAATAATACAGCATCAAGACTATGGACTCAACACAGAGAAGCTATATCCTATTTATAACAGAACTTCAATAAGAAATGGGCCTGTATGATGAATTAATACAAGATGTTTATGGGTAAACAAGATATGTTATTTTTCGAAGAAGACTGTTTTTTTTAAATCTCTGAGTGCATATTTTTAACTAAGGTTTTTAAAGGGAGTGTATATGTTTTGAGCAATTATAAATGCAAAGAAACAACCATCCTCTGCTAATCAAATATATTTTTGTAGTGGCATGTCTTTGTCCTTGGCAGTTCATTCTTCAGTTTAACAGCTGAGTTACCTGTGTGCCATTACATGAATGCTTGTGAATATCACTGGTTCAAAGGGTTGACTTCTAACAAGGTCATGCTCTTCTTGACTAGTGGTTTTCCAAAGGTGGTCTCTACATATTCATTTGCCAAACGGATATGTGCCCAGACAGTGTTCAATCGGGAGAGTTCTCACTCTTGGTGGTGGCAATAAGGTTTTGTGGAAGTCTTTAAGTACGGTAACAACAGAGTTGTTTAGAGTGAGTTGTACTTGAAGCAAGAAAAATGTTGGGGACCTATAACTCCATACTTGCCTCCTACGCATGCATATGAGTCTTTAAAATGCTAAAACCTCAAGGGGTCATGGGAAACCACTCTTTTCAGTGCCCTATGGGCCATTTTAGGTCTTCAATAAGTGTGTTTGGGGGGTGAGACCTGCATAATTATTTTTCATAGATCTCAGCCTCCCAGCAGAGGTGGAGGATTTGTCCCGTGGAAGTAAATTGTCACACAAAATTTCCTAGACAAGAGCCTAACATGTGGGTGAGAACACTCCCATTTCTAGGCCTGTTGTCAGAAAAATACTATAGAATAGGCTGAGGATTTTGATATATCTAGCAAGAAGGCTGACATTTAGTGGGATACAGAGGGAAGACCACTTTGTTTCACCTACTATCCAAAGCCAAATGCAAAAGCAGCAGCGATGTAGCAGTAAATGGCTTCAGTCCATTAACCAAAGAGTTATTGACCCAGCACACTCTCATTGCACCATCCTTCTGTATCCAAGGAAAGGAGCTGGCATGACTCTTGGATCAATTAATCATTTTCTTTGCCAATGGACTTTAGGGCAAGAGGGAAGAGAGGAAACACTGTCCCGGTCTCTGTGGCGCAATGGGTCAGCGCGTCTGGCTGTTAACCAGAAGGTTGGTGGTTCGAGCCCACCCAGGGACGGCTGTGGGTGACCCAAGCTTGACAAGGTGGCCGAGTGGTTAAGGCGATGGACTGCTAATCCATTGTGCTCTGCACGCGTGGGTTCGAATCCCACCCTTGTCGACCCTTTTGCCCATGGGGCAATGTGCTCAGGTGTAAAGTCCATGTTTCTGATATCCACAGTTTCATTTATCCAAATTCAACAAATTTTCGAGGTCAGTGGTTCTCAACCTGTGGGTCCCCAGTTGTTTTGGCCTACAAATTCACAGAAATCCCAGCCAGTTTACCAGCTGTTAGGATTTCTGGGAGTTGAAGGCCAAAACATCTCAGGACGCACAGGTTGAGAATCTTTGTTCTAAATCAGGGGTCCCCAAACTAAGGCCCAGGGGCCGGATGTGGTCCTCCAAGGTCATTTACCTGGCCCCCACCCTCAGTTTTATAATATAATATTTTTATATCAGTTTTAATAATATAATATATTGTATATACATATAATATTGATAATAATCTTATGTTATACAATATAATACTAATAGTAATGCCATATAATAATATTAATTATATGTTATATATTACATATTATATAATAGTATAGTGGTATAGTTCAGTATAGTAATATATAATGCTAATATTGTGTTATGCTAATAATATAACATATTGTATGTACATACAGCTGCTCTGAGTCCCCTTCGGGGTGAGAAGGGTGGGATATAAATGTAGTAAATAAATGCAGTAAATAAATAATTAATTTTAGACTTAGGCTCGGCCAAAGTCTGACATGACTTGAAGGCACACAACAACAACAACAACCCTAATTAACTTGACTATCTCATTGGCCAGTAGCAGGTCCACACTTTCCATTGAAATCCTAATAGGTTTATGTTGATTAAAATTGTTTTCATTTTTAAATATTGTATTGTTCTTTCGTTGTTGTTGTTGTTGCACTACAAATAAGACATGTGCATTATGCATAGGAATTTTGTTTGTATTTTTTTCAAATGATAATTTGGCCCCTCAACAGTCTGAAGGATTGTGGAGTGGCCCTCTGCTTAAAAAGTTTGGGGACCCCTGTTCTAAATCCTCCTGCATGACTTTACGGTTATATTAGTTCAGAAATCCTTCATTTGATTCTGGTATTTTATCTTTGTAGATTGCACAATTATTGTTTTTTCCTATTTCTTTTTCCCAGCCTTATAGACACATACGACAAGGCTACAGGCTTCGCTAAGAATGATGCAGGAGGGAAATAAAGTTGATTCTTCTATTTTGCACTTCAGGTTCAGCGTCGCTAAAAACTCTGCTTTGCAAAGTGATGAGCAATGTGGAATGTGAGGAGACACAAAAAACCTTCCCTGACCGGGAATCGAACCCGGGCCGTGGCGGTGAGAGCGCCAAATCCTAACCACTAGACCACCAGGGATGGACAAGGATGTTTTCCTCTTGCTGTTGGTGCATCCAGCAGTATTTGGGGCTAAGAAGAAGTCCCATCCTTACAATAACATTGGCTTCTTAAGAGTTCACCTCCAGTCCTACCCACATGCTATTTGCGGTTCTGTGCAATTGTGCAAAGTCTAGGACTGTATCCCATATGGATTTTGCTTTTAGATTTGTTGCAAAAGAACCCCTGTATTTAACACATGCATGTCTACTCCACCCACCCCTAACAAATACTCCACAGTGCGTTTTTGAGGGCTTTCATGGCCGGGATCACGGGGTTGTTGTATGTTTTCCGGGCTGTATGGCCATGTTCCAGAAGTTTCTCCATACCTCACAACCTCTGAGGATGCCTGCCATAGATGTGGGCAAAACGTCAGGAGAGAATACTTCTGGAACATGGCCATACAGCCCGGAAAACATACAACAACCCAATACTCCATAAGTCTCTTCCGAAGGGCCGGGGCAGGCTTACTTAGCCCTTTAGTGGCTGGGAGATAATAGACAGCATCCTAGGCAGGATCCATCTGAGGCTCGGGAAAAGAGATCAGCTATTTCTTTTCCTTTACATCTTACACGTGGATGTAGAAATGTAGAAATATAGTGAGACACCCAACATTAACACTCCCAAATGTTATCCAGCCAAGGGAGCATGCAACTTCCCTTTGCAACAAGCACGAACACTAAATGAGTTTGACTGCATTACACTCTACCCTTGGCCCTAGATTTTTGGAAGGGTTTAGATCCTATTGCTTTATCACACCAGAATATGGATCCACTTGAAATCCGGTTTCTGCCTCCTGCAGAATTCTAGGGTTTGTAGTTTGGTGAGGCCCAGAACCTGTCTGGCTGAGCCCCTCCCTAAAGTGGATTTAAAGTGGATCTAAACTCTAGTGTGATGAGGTCCTAAGGTCCTCAGATTGGTAGGCTTCCATGATTTTACTATAACACTGATTTATCCGATGGGAGGGTTTTTCCTATCACATGCAAAACAAACTTTTAAATGGGAGGTAGTTTCCGTAGAAATTACACCAAAAAATGCACACAGCTCTCTCAAGTCTCTCAGCAGCTGTAACAAGATTTGGCCAATGAAACTGTCCTGTTTTGTCTTTCAAGAACAGCCTTAAAACACTGTGGTAAGTAAATGAAAACTGCTTTACTTCAGCAAAACATAAAGAACAGCACATTCCGTGCAAGAAAGTCTTAGGGAAAACACAGTTCTTAGTCTCTGATAAATTCCCAAATCAAATAGCAGTCTTACTTCAAACAAAGAAACAGCAATAAATCCTTAAGAGCAGTTTCCCAGATGCAGACTCGAAGCAGGCACAAGGGGAGCGAAGGCTTAGGCTCTAGAGTCAGTTTGTTACAAGCAAGAGCTGGCTGCATCTGCTTCTGCTTTATAGCCCTGAGTCACAACTGCTAGGGCAGTTCCCAATTACTCAGTTGCATTTCTGGCAGCTATTCTAGCTGAACGACGTCTCTGCTGTTTCCTTTTGCCTCTCCTGAAATGTGGGTACTTGCAAGTTCTCCTCCTCAGATTCCAACTCACCCTCAGATTCATGAACACTTTCCTGCTCTCCTTCCTCTTCTGAAGAATAGGAATCCCTAACAGAAACCAAGATTTGACCTAAAGCTTCCAGTGTGAAGCCCTTTTCATGAAGGACAGTCTGACTGGTTGGTGTTACCAGCAGAAAAACATTCAAGGAAAATAGAAGAGTTATGTGGCAGCAGGGGCTTCTGAGCCTTCACTCTTCAAGTACCATACTCTGGGATGGGAAATGTGAGGTGGGTGATCCTGGGATGTCTTTTAGCTGATCATGGCCAACTTCAGGATGGAGTGAAGCTGCATGTTCTTCAAGATTGTAACTTCTCTAAAATCTTTTTCTGCTTCTTTTCCAATCACAGATCCCCCTCCTTTAAGATTTCTAGGAACTAGGAACTATCCAAGGTACTGACTCTAGCTGAAGGATACAATTCAGCACTGTGGATAGCTCCTTTGCTGCTTTTGGCAAACCCCCAAAGCGATATACCGTACATACTCGAGTATAAGCCGACCTGAATATAAGTCGAGGCACCTAATTTTACCACAAAAAACCTGCAAAAACATTGACTCCAGTATAAGCCGAGATACCAATAAAATTACATTAATTGAGGCATCAGTAGTTTAAATGTTTTTGAATCTTTACATCAAACTGTAATTTAAGATAAGACTGTCCAACTCTGATCAAATCATTATTCTCATCATCTTCAATGTAAATGTGCTTATGTATCCTTTTAATAATAATAAAGTAAAATAATACATGTAATAATAATAATAAATACAGGAAAATAATACAAGTAATAATAGAGTAAAATAATAAATGCAATAATAATAATAATAAGATCAGAGTGAAATTATAAATGTATTAATAATAATAAGAATAAAAATAGAGTAAAATAAATGTAATAGTAGCAACAATAATAGAGAAAAATAATAAATGTAATAATACCAATAATAATAGAGAAAAATAATAAATGTACCATATACTCTTGAGTATAAGCTGATCAGGACCCTCACCTGAGTATAAGCCGAGGGGGGCTTTTTCAGTCTTTAAAAAAGGGCTGAAAAACTAGGCTTATACTTGAGTATATACAGTATATAATTGTGATTGCTTACTATATTGTATGTATATATTGATATGCAGTTTTCCCTTAACTCTATGTTGTTTGAGGTTGTGGGAGGGACATCAAATCATGTGACCAGAACTGGGACTATTCAGACTAAGACTCCGTTTAGAAGTAAGTCTGTACAGTTTAGGTTAGTCAGTCTCAGTATGCTGCAGTATATAGTCAGTCTTTATTGAGTCAATGTTTAGTAATGTATGAAGAGAGAGTTAGTTTGTAGAGACTAAAACAGAATGCTTTAGACAACAGATTGTTTAAACTATCAACCAAGAAGAAATGTGCCTGTATGCTGAATATATGAAGATTGTAAGTAAATCAACCATGTTACCTTCAATGAAGACTACTTATTTTTGGTCTTTTGAGAGCATGATTTAAAAACCAATATATTTTAAGGGAGAGCAGATGTTTGGGCAACTGAAACAACACTTCTGAAGATCTGCTATATATTTTGTGCAGTGGCATATCCTTGTTCCTAACAGTTCAGAGAGATAATCAGGTATATCAGTCTAACAACTGAGAAACCTAATTTGCCTTGCATGAATACTAGTGATATTTACCACTAAGGAGAAGATTCACTCAAATGAGTATTTAACTCTTCTTCAGAAGATCATACTTTACAAAAAGGTTATGATTATTCCAAATAGTGTGAATGCCAATTAATCTCCAAAAGGGTCATGCTTCCAAAAGACTATGGAGTTTCTTGGTTTTCCAAAAAGTTATAATCTCTAAAAAGTCACGCCTTTAAAAAAACAACTTTATTATAGAGATTCACATGATGTTTTTAACATTCTGGGAACTCCTGGTGTCATTCTTATGGTTGCGAGTTTGCAAGCAAATTTTACGTAGTTCAAGGTTGTACTGCTACTTTGTCTTACCTTTTTCTTCAGCTTCCCATATTATCAGCATTGTCCTGTGTTTGCTTTTATATTTAAAAGTTCATGAAGGAGCATTGCATCCTGCAAAGGAATGGGAAGCAGCTAAGACAATGCAATGCCATTATTATACCGCACTTTATTGTCCATTCAACTATGAAATTACCTTTCCCCATTTTGGAACACTCTGCACCTTGCCAGGGATTTATGAATTAGTCTCCTGTTTTTAACACTGTATGTTACATGTTGATTTTAATGATTGTTTTTTATTGATGCTGATGTTTTTATTGGGATAATTATGTTTTGCTCTGTTATTGTTATTTGATTGCTGTATCGGGCAAGGCCCCATGTAAGCCGCCCCGAGTCCCTTCGGGGAGATGGGGCGGGGTATAAAAATAAAGTTATTATTATTATTATTATTATTACTATTATTATTATTATTGACACAACGACGTTGTATGACACAGCAAACAAGATAGATATGCTGGATTTCATTTCACAAAACCACAAGTCGAACACTTCCCAAGTGTCTAGGACTGTGTGATGTATTTTCGGATGATGCGTGCAGGTCCCAGTAGGGTGGCCTTTTGCAGTTGGCAGATCGTAATTTTGTCAATGTCTATTGTTTCCAAATGCCGGCTGAGATCTTTTGGCACGGCACCCAGTGTACCAATCACCACCGGGACCCCCTGCACTGGTTTCTGCCAGAGTCTTTGAAGTTCAATCTTGAGGTCCTGATAGCGGCTGTGTTTTTCCTGTTGTTTTTCGTCAATGCGACTGTCACCTGGGATGGCGACATCAATGATCCAAACCTTTTTCTTTTCCACAACTGTGATGTCTGGTGTGTTGTGTTCCAGAACTTTGTCAGTCTGGATTCGGAAGTCCCACAGTATCTTTGCGTGCTCATTTTCCAATACTTTTGCAGGTTTGTGATTCCACCAGTTCTTTGCTGCTGGCAGGTGGTACTTGAGGCATTAGTTCAAATGAATCATTTGGGCCACATAGTTGTGCCTCTGTTTGTAGTCTGTCTGTGCGATTTTCTTACAGCAGCTGAGGATATGATCAATGGTTTCGTCAGCTTCCTTGCACAGTCTGCATTTTGGGTCATCAGCTGATTTTTCGATCTTGGCCTTAATTGCATTTGTTCTGATATTATTGATATTATTATTATTGGAATCAGTAAAGTTCTTGTTTTTTTTGTTCTGCAAACCTGAGTGGCATGTTATTGTTCTGCGGGTGACTCTGGATCGCGGTCACACGTAAGAGCTTCCATTTATCATTATCAATCCGTAACAAACTTAACTGTGTGAATCACTTCTCTTGTTTCTCCCTTCCTCATCATTTTCAGGACTTGGCAGCTGCTGGGAACAGGAAGGACATGGAGCAGCATAAGCAGAACTGTACACTGATGTGGGACCTCAGCCGTGATCTAAAAAACTCTTATATTATCTCCATAGTAAAAGGTAAAGGTTTCTCCTGACGTTAAGTCCAGTCATGTCCGACGCTGGGGGTTGGTGCTCATCTCCATTTCTAAGCCAAACAGCCGGCATTGTCCATAGACCCCTCCAAGGTCCTGTGGCTGGCATGACTGCATGGAGCGATTACCTTCCTGCTGGAGCAGTACCTATTGATCTACTCACATTTGCATGTTTTCAAACTGTTAGGTTGGCAGAA